>NC_137635.1:50986597-51296597 GCF_963383615.2 Lipophrys pholis
TGGGTACGGCAGGCTGTGGGGTCCGCCGATTCTCTTTCGAACAATTCGAATAAAAAGGATCAGCGGGATAATTGAGAGAAATGCCAAGAGAAAGAGGTAAATTCCGCTTTGGGAGAAAATCCCAACTGCACGCGGTCATATGTCTTTTAGTGAGAAAAGCAGGAGGCCGGGGATGGTGGTGGTGGTAAAACTGCAAAAAAGAATAAAAAAAATACAATAAAAATATTTCAATCCTCATGTTTACATCTTCATAATCAGCGTTAACGTGAAGGTACAGACTTTAAAATGAAACACTAAACTGGCAACTCCCAACAAATGTTATCAATTGACTATTGATCGGACACAAACAACAATGACATGACACAAACAGTATGAGTCAATCACACAAGTTTCACTCTCTTTACATAGATTTTAAAATTACACTTGTTTGATGTATTCTTTTGTAATCTGCTGGTGAAATGGCTTCAATTACTTATTCGGTGGGTGCAGGGATATGTCGACCAGGGAGAGGATCGATCCCTCCATTTCCTTTGATAATATATACACATAATAATGTATACATCCAATATTCACATGTAAAAATATAAATAATGAACTCTGTACGAAGAATTAACTGATTTGATCCATATGTGGATGGATGGATGGATGGATGGATGGATGGATGGATGGATGGATGGCTGGGTTTTCCAGCTATTTGTAAAGTGTGGCTGTCCAGTTATACCGTTTTCCCTCCCTTGTATGGTTTTAATTGGATGTCTCTGACCCCGGGGCCAGTAAATCAAAGAAAAAAAAAAAAAAAAAAAACACAAAGTCCAGCACATTCAGCAGCGATTTTCACACTCGTCTCACATCTGAGGTGCACGAGCAAACTAATTAGAGCGAGTTAAACTAATGATCCACTTGAGGGACGGAGTTAAAAAGTGCACCTTCGCCACGATAACGGATCACATTTTCGTTCGTGGGGGGGTGAAACTGAAGCGTTCTCGGCCGGGGCGTTCCGTCACCGCATCGCCGCGCGGCACAGCGGCTCATTTCTCCGACCATTATTTCTCCTCGAAGGTATGAGGCCCGTGTATTTGTCACATCCCTGAAGTGATTCATCAGCCGGCGCGGGCGAAGTCTCCGCGCGTGTGATGAAGAGGGGGGGGGGGGGAATCACTCATGTTGAGTTGATCACATATCCATCTGTCGGCCTCTGCCACCCAGGGCAGGTCCCGCACAAAGACATGCACTCCCGAGCCTTTTGTAAATAACCTTGTCAGTCACCGAGTAAAGAGGAGCTCCAGCAGGGCTCCGGGGGGGGGGGGGGGAGTGGGTATTGGAGGACGGAATATAAGGAAATATAGCGTATGAACTCATGCAGTATTGACACGATGATGACATATCATAAAAACATATTATTATTCCTCGTGATGTTCTTCAAAGTGTCGGACAGGCCTGAAAGCTTAAGTCAAATTGACGGGGAAGGGGAGTGGATAAAACTATAATTCCACTGAAATTGATTTTTATTTCTTTAACGAAATGTGATGTAAATTAACAAAACAATGATAAAATATGTTATACTGCAAAAACCAGACATGTGGAAGTCTGGTAATCAGCCAAAAAATAGATCATTGTTTTGTGAGATAAGGCCGGGGCCCTCTATTCTCGTCCGCAACTTGGTGTCAAAAATATAATGCAATTTCTACTTTTATTTTACTTTTCTCGACTTTACTAATGTGTATATTCTGTGTGGTTTAATATGAAGAAAGTAAGTGTCTCTTCAATAGAAAGTGGAGCTGTCAAACATAAGGCCGTGGACCAAAACTGGGACGCAAGAGGCTCCAATCCGGCCAAACCTCCAAAGACAACATTGATTTTATCAGACAAATTTATGAAGAGTAACAAACAAAGCACAACACTGAGATGTTGGTGATGCTGCCACGAAAGGTAGTGAACTAGTGTGTGTTGGCCTCAAAGCCATTCTGACAGGGTGAGTTTGTAAAAATAAGTATAATCACTGTCGTTTGCAACAGATGTTATCAATAAAATTGGCTTTATGTTGAGATTATCATCATTTTTCATAGCGATCGTTACGTTTCGTGAAAATATCGACATCGTGTCTCGGCCACCACAAAGAAAAAGTTACATTTAAAGGTTATTATGGCATTAATTTACCAATCCGGTCCACTTAAGATGAAATTAGGCTGAATGTGGCCCTTCCACTAAAATGTGTTTGATACCACTGATTCAAAAGCTTCAATTAAGTGTTTCAAAGTAAAGAGCAGCACCCACTGTTTGCAGTCTTCTATTATGATGCAATATTTACTCAAAATCAACCCATTTTGAGAAATAATTGTGAAATTTCTGTACTGCTGCAACACTGATGAAGCCCTTTAATGAGACAACACTGTCAGAGGGTGTCTGAAAAGGTGAGATCATCCTTTGAAAAACTCTGCTTTGGGTAATGGATCCCAATTGGAATTGTTGTTTTCTCGTGATTTGATGTATGACATGAAGGACAAAAAAAAAAAAAAAAAACTCACATGTCAAAGAAAACCTGAATAAAACACTTCCCAGAAATTAGAGCAGTGAAGAGAAACTATTGTAAGATTGGGTGTTTCCAGAGTCACTGTGACGTTTTAGCAGATTAGAGATCTGAAAGAGGGTCAGCGGACTTTTTAAAGGACGATTTGGCTTAACAGGATCAACGGTGTGAGGAGTACTAACACGTACCTGTAGGTACACAATGAATTTAGCCTTGCAATCGACGCTGCACAACACAAACTACTTAAGTACGAGACAAGAAAACGTTTCAATTAGACATTGAACGCATACAGGGATTGAATTTAGAACTCCTGAAAGTCTGTGCTGAAGCTTTGGGTCATGATACAATGAATATTTTGCATTTTCCAGACAAACTGACAGATTAGACGATCCTGTCAAAAGACTTGAGCTGTCGTGTTATCATGCTAAAAATACATTACATCATTTCAAAGGTCTAATAAACTAAAGAAAGATACTTTACAACAAAAAGCCTCAATATATTAGGTTGTCTTTGTTAGTCTCTTTGTTTCCATCTCATTCCAACATATTTGTTGATTATGCACATTTCTGAATCAAGATGAGATGAGGTGAGGTGAGATGGGATGAGATGAAATAAGACGGGGATATTGGTGTAGCAGCAAGTGGACAGTAAAAAAACAAGTAGCAACACAATACAAACAGTACAAATAATATGAAAACTTGATAATAACCGTGACAGTATTTCACATTCTTGCCTGATAATGTGATTGGAAATATAAACTTCAATTTCTATGTTGCAGAATTGACACCAAATGATGCTTCAATCTAAAATGATATGTTTGGATTCTGTGTTATCTTGATAAAGCAATATGCATAATTAGTTGGATTTGTTTCACCTGTGAGACACATTGCTCACGTTCATCCTGCATTTGCTGACTAGAAAAGACAATAAAAATATAAATGAATGTGCATGAATGCTCTGCTGTGGCACCAAAATTTGATATTGAAAAACAAAAACCAAACAAAACAGAATATATAAATCGGAAACATAAATGTAAAAAAATAAAATAAAAGAGATGACTAAAGTCCAATTATCACACCTCTAAGCCAGTCCAGGCTCACTATCTCCCCCTAGTGGGCACTTTCTGATACGACTCCTCAGCTCAGACAGACATTACATCATCTCAACTTTCCTGTTTGAAAATAAATAAATAAAGTAGATTTAAGAAAGAAAAAAGAAAAAAAGGCCACATCCAATGACAGTTACACAACAGCCGCCATTATTGGGCAGCCAGCTCGCAGTTAAAGGCTGAGCGCGGCCGCCCACACCATCACCCCAAACCCCCCCCCCCCCCCCCCCCCCCTTCCCGCCCGCCTCCTTGCCCCTCGAACACTATCAGGCCACCGCGGCGGCTAAAAACATTTCCAAGGCTGCTTTGCTCAGAGTGCTCACCGTCAGTATTATCTAATCAGTATTGGATTGTTCCAAATGAAATGTAAGGGCGTGAGTCAGCCTCCAGGTTTGCTTCATGTCCGGGCGCAGTGTGTAGGCTCACTTCTATGATTCATACGGTGAAAGCTTTCGCTGCAGGGCCCAGTGAACCGGCCGCCGCTCCCCGAGAGGAAACCGCTCACAGAAGAGCAAAGAAAAAAAAAAAAAAAAAAAGGAAGTTTTGTTGTGTTGTTGGTGGCTGAGGTTGCACAGGTCACCGACTACTTTGTTGGGAGATACTTTTGTTGTTGTAGCATGCTAATGTGGCGGTGCTGCGCGAGGTTGCAAGGTTGAGGTGCCTGTGGCGTCGCCGCCTGGTAAATGGATGAAGGGGAGTTCTCACCGTGGATGAGATTAAGGATGAGTGTATGGGAGGAGGCGGAAGAGGAGGGGCTCCGTGCGGCACCCTATCCACTTCAGCTGCTTTTAGTGGATCGCGGCTCATTGAATAAGAGAGAAGTAGCAGAAAGTGTCAGATGTAAAGTAGAAACAGAAAAAATAAGCTTCATCATCTGCGTCAACAGTGATGTGTTTTAGGTATAAAAGGAGCCTTTTAGAAAGGGGTACTAATCATTCTAGCGGTCTGCAGGACGCCTGCAGTATGGTCGTTCCATCACAGACAGACAATAAAGGTCATGATATTAAAACTGTTTTTGAAAAGGGTGGCAGAAGCACTTTATTATTTAACCCTTCGACAGGCAAAAGATCAGCAGTAAGTTTAGTCACGAGAGGATTGAAGTGTATTTCAGCAGCTGTATTTGTCCCACGACAGATATTAAGAGATGCAGGAAGCCTCTACTGACAAGTTACATCATGCGTATTTTCAATTTCTTTACATGATTTACATGCGGATTACTAAAAATCGAGGACAAGATATATAGAACTAATGCTATTATTACGGGTTTTTTAACTGTATTTTAACATGTTCATTATGTACAGTGAGCGTAAGTGTCCTGAAAGGCGCTGATAAATAAAATTTATTATTATCACTAGTAGTAGCAGTAATAGCATATTCAAGTAATAATTTTGGGGCATGTTTGGGTGATTGTTTGAATTGTTTTAAGTAAAAATGTGTTTCTCTTCCCAGTTAATTATATTGAAAAGATACTCGAAGGTTCATGTGAGCAGACTACTCAACAAAAATAGTTTGATAAATTTAAGCTTTATGAGTCAGATAATCAATATAAAACATAATACTGTTATGTTTATTTCAATGCAGAATGTCATGAGGCAATGTAAATAACATAAATGGGACACTCGATAGCTAGAAAAAAAAAAAAAAAACAGACAAGTGTTGCTCCCAAAGTCATATTTAAGTGCAGGATTTTGTCTTTAAAAAGCAAACCTTGTAGAATCGAGGAGAAACAGAAGACACAGGAAAACGGCGGATACACCGACGCTTAACCTCCACTCGTAATGAGATCTTCTCTGAATAAAATCATTGCTGCTGCCAATCACAGCACGGAGACACAATGATGAGAGGACACTGTCCTACAAATGAGACGAATCGTACAAACGAGACTTAATTCAGTTTCTTTTCCGCCTGTTTTCAGCTCTTATTGTAAATGTAAAAGTAGCTTTTACTGTCATTGAAGGAATCACGGGAACAGGAATGTACCGTTCAGCACCGGAGCGAGTCGTCGGTTAAACCAGTTAGTGTTTTAGGCTGTTTACACCACGTTCTCAAAATGGAAATGGAAAAGTTTCGTTGCGGTTTGAGTGTCCTCTTACGCGACAACGTGGCTTGGAGTCATTGAAAACGCAACTTTTCGACCAGGCTCCAACTCCGGCAGCGTTGAGGTTAACGTCATTGTTTTTAGCATTTCTGCCGTTAACTCGCGTTCAAAAGATTTCCGGGTCAACTCGAAGCTCTTGCGGAACAAAAATGGAAAAACAATAAAATTTCACTTGAATGATGTGAACGGAGCCCCGTTCCTTCATAAGACCGGTCAACTGTCGTGCCGCTACCTGCCACCAGTCGGCGCTAGAGTCATCAGATCGCTAAAGCAGCGCAGTTGTCAGTAATTTCATAAAGAGAAATGAAGAGAAAATGTCAGAATTTCTTTTTTTTTTTAATGCATATTCCAATCAATATAATAATCTACTGTTAGCAGTGTTAGCCACAAGCTAAGTGGACATCATTTACCCAGAGACACTGTAATCCGAGAATAACACAGCTCCTTATGATTATGACCTCCCAAGATCGGTTTTCTCTTACATTTTTGTAGAAAGGCAGAAAGTTCATCAGTTATGAGTATGATTATATGGTGCTGAATTTTTTTTGTCTTCTTGTTTTAAGACAAATCACAAGGATTATTAATTCTGCTATTGAGCTTAGTTACTTTAAGTAACTGTTAAGAGCAGACCTGGGAATCATTTACCTCTGCTTGACCCGCCCTCACTACCGTCATTGTGAAATTTGGAATCAAATGAAATTATCATTTGTTTTTATTTCATCTCAAATGTTCACGATTTTCACATCATTGGCCATTATTACATTATTGGTCGTGTCTAGCACCGTGGCTAGAAGAGCTAGCATTTACTCCCTCACAAAATGAGTGTTTCCCTGAGGGGGGAAAAAAATTGTTAATAAAAAAATTGAGTTTTATATTTACTTATTTACTGAACTCAAAATTCAGGATTACCAGACCAAGGCTGGGAAAGACAAACTGCCGCAGAACAACATTAGCTCGTAAAAACCGTGTTAAAAAACTGCTTTTTTTTTTCTCCAAGAGCTAATCCTTATTGACTCCAGTCAGCTTATGTCTCAGCCCTCAATAGTTTTGCTAGTTTTTCACGTGACCCACCTCTGATCTATGATTTTCTCAACTGTAGTGTAGGTATCCACAATTTGTTTTCATTTTGTCCAAACAAGATGCCTTCAATAATGAAACGCCAAAGTTTGAGAGGTATCAGGCAGACTTCAAAGAGCAACAAACATTCCTGGTCCAAACTTTCATAATTGATGACGGTGCCGCTTTTTTAGGATCTCGAAGTCCAGAGATGATCTATAAATGATGAAGACTTCCAGCAGAACAGTCATAAATGATGGGAAAGAATTGATTTCACGAGTGTTGTGCTACCAACCAGCTGTTAGTGTGGTGGAGGAGATAAAGAAGGGAAAAGGCCACAGGCATGCTGGGTGACTCGGGAAGTGTTTGGGAGTGACTCGGTGTCGCTCTATAGCTTTTGTTTCTGCGCTCTGGCGGAGGAGGCCGCCGTTGCCACAGAGGCGAGGATCCAGGGCGGCCTTGGAGAATAAGCGTGGCGCCTCTGACAAATTGTCAAGGCGGCTCCCCCTGCTGGGCTTTCACCGCGCTCGCAACAAAAGAAACCCCTGGCCCTCTCCCACTCTCTCTCTCTCTCCCTCGGATCCATCACTCTCCCCAGTGTATAGCTCCCGCCTTTCATTCCCAGAATAGGACAACAAAGACAAAAGGTGCATTAGAACAGCAGAACAGTACAGACCACCCAGGGACTCAATACAGCAGCCCAGCAGCACGGCGAGGTGCCGGGCGAACAGCGGGGCCGGGCGGCGGGGGCGGACACAGTGTGTGAAGGTATGTGTGTGTGTGTGTGTGTGTGTGTGTGTGTGTGTGTGTGTGTGTGTGTGTGTGTGTGTGTGTGTGTGTGTGTCCTACAAGCTCAAGCCACCCTCACCCCACCTGTCCACGCTCCCGGAGCACAAACAGCACACACAAACTTCTATTTTCTCTCGTCAATTTGAAGAACTTTATTTGTTATTTACAGGTTTTTATTGGACAAAACCGCTGCAGACCAGACGAAGCTCTTTTTTCCAGGATTGGACTTCAAAAATGCCAATTCAGAGTTTGTCATTAAGTCTCACAGACTTACGGGGTTTTCTTTTTGTTCATTAAAGAGCTGATGAACACATCCCTGGCTTTGGTTTTTGTAGCATTATTGCTTACTTCTTGCTACTTAAAAAAAGAGAACAAATGAACCAAAATCAGTTCAGATTCAAGGCGATTAATCAGTGAGATGATTAACCGTAAGCTCCCTCAGCGGTAGTCAGCAGATGTATTAGCTGGGTATTCATGGACTAAAGTCTGCTAAAGTGTAATTTAAGAAAAAAAAAAAGCACAGTGGGAAGGTGAAGCGATGTCTTCTGGCAGAACCAAACAGTATCAAGATCAGAGTGGGAAAAGGAAAAAGAAGAAAGAAAAAGAAAGAAAAACGTGCCGATCATAGCTCCAAACAACACTCTCAAGGACAAATAATTGCGTTTTCACTTGAAATGTTGCGTAAACGAGGACTCTGGAGTAATTTGACATCATTTATCCTGAGACACTGTGATCCAGCCGGTCTGAGGAGATAAAGAAGCTCGTCACGAAAAATTGCTTTTTCACTTCGTTGAAGGAAAAGACGAAGAGGAAGATAAACTGAACTAAAATGACGACGTTCACAAAGTGCCGCGAACTTCAGCAGCTTTTAATTGCTCTTAAAAAAGCTTCATAGTGACTCGTGTTTAAAATTGACAATAAATTGCACGAAGTTTAGTTTTGACTATTTTAAACATGTTCCTTTTTCAAACAGTTTTTTGTGGAAAAAAAAAGAAATGTCAGAAACTACTGTCTGGTACTCAAACATGTTTTTAGCCTTTTAAACATTATTATTATTTTTGCTTATCACCTGTGTATTGTTGATATTTCTCTGCACCGGCTGGATGGCAAAGGTTTCCAGACATCTCACTAAACTGATATCTGTATTTTCAGCACTCACAAACAGGACAATATTACGATGATCCGCTCAGCGATGTATAAAAGTTTGGAATGAAAGTTAGAGGACAAAAACGGAACAAAACTGATGGTTGTGTAAAAAAATTAAATAAAATACTATACCCAAACCATAGCAATACGCTTGTACTAACAAGATAAGCGACGAATAAACTAAAATGATTACAACTATCACAGTAATCATAATCTCATAATTGCCTGGGAGTCCAAACTCTCTGTGTGTTTTGTGGATTTCATAGCCAAAATTAAGGTCTTTCCCTCTATAGTTGAACCTAAACTATCTTTTGTCGTCCAACTATTGCGGTGATCCGTTTTCATTTCCTGAGCTGAAGCGTCCCCCCCGGTGGTCCGTGAAATAAGAATAAGTGTGGCTCACTCAGTGAAAACAACATCCAGTAATCCTGTGATTAAAAAAGATCACTCATAGTCATTTTAGTGCCCAAACTGTTGGAAGGCTATTTGGAATTCACTGGGTGTTTTTTTTCTTCTTTTTTTTGTCTGAAGGGAGTCCGATGGTGACTCAGTTTGGGGTTAAAGTAATGTCACAGACTTCTTTCTTGACTGGCTCCACCGTCATCATCAGACGTTTGTCATTGTATGGAAACACCCCCCCCCCGCCCCCCGCCTCCCAGCCGTAAGGAAGGGTGACGATAAAAAGCTTGGGAATCGTGAGGTTGGTAGTTTCCTCTGCCGTGTCCAATATGGCCGACGTGTCTCTTCTACCCATGGTTTTAGGCAGCGAGCTATGCGGTCGTCATTTGGACGGTCAATTCTCGGAAAATAGCGGACGGGTTGTCCAAAGCGTCTAAACTGTGTGTATAATGTCCATCGCTACTTGACACCGTCTAATTTTGTCCAAATCCATATTCTTTCGCCGAAATACAGACATTTATCGGCTCGTGTGCACAACTCACAACTGACCTCCGGTTTTGTATTGCGCCCAGTAACGAGCAACGTGATTGGTCAATTGATTACCATGTGATCTATACCATTTGAAAGGCAGCCTCTGATTGGTTCGCAATTCTCTGATGCGTTCAAATGCTGAAGCAGAGAGGAGGAATTTCCTCTCCAAGATGCTGAGGAATTATATTCCACACAGAATCCACAGAGGTGCGACTAATTCTCCGGACCTATGATCCATCTCATTTTTAATTTCCAAAATGTTGACATGTTTGGATAACTGTACATTATTCACGTTCATTCCTTAAAAAATAAAATATTCTTTGTTATGAAAATGTTCATTTTGATATAAGTATTGACAATCATGCTTGTTCCCTTACCAATTCAATGTGTGACTGTGATATTCTAAGGTCTTGGGGCCTCGCTATAGGAGGCTTGCAGATAACAAATAAGATCCAATATTCAATTAAAAACTAATATAAAGTATTTCACAGTTCAGAGTCTACAGGTGCTCAGTTTAGAGGTGCAGATAGAAGTAATGTGCCAACTACAGGGACAAGCACAAGCACATGTAGTGAAGTTTGGAGTGAGGTGAGTCAGGTACAGGTGGAAACCATCACCAATCACTGCACTGGTCTCTGACCAAATACATTTTAGACACCCAGAATTTTGGGATGGACACCCAAAACACCAATTTCTGCCCAAATCCATGCTTCTATCAATTTATTGTCGATAAGAAAAGTCACCTGCAGGGAGGTGGGAGGCAGAGAGAGGAAGTGACAAACTGTGTAAAAAAGAAACTACATAAATAGAAAGAAAGAAAAACTGAGAAAGAAACAAATAAATAAAAAATGAAGAGTGGAGGAATAAGTGGAGAGGGTTCAGGAGGAGTTCAGGCTCATTAATAAATGATTGCAGGCGGCGGCTCGACTCCAACACGTCAATAATGCGGATGAGAGGCGCTCATTGCTTTGCATGCCACCCCTCCCATCAGAGTGGTGTGTGTGTGTGTGTGTGTGTGTGGGGGGGGGGGGGGGGGGTTAAAAAGTGTTGACAGAATAAAAATAAGGCGACGTCCTTGGATTGCTACTGTTTTCCCTCCCATTTCTTCACTCCTGATGTTAGTGCCCCGTGCTTCGATCCCACCCGTTTGCCCTCTGCAATCCGTCCCGCTGCGAGGGGGGGGGTGGGGTTGGGTTGGGGGGGGGGGGGGGGGGGGGGGGGGGTGCTCGTCTTCTGTGGGGAATATCTGAGCGGTTTCAGTGTGTGACGCTCTCGCCCCTTGAACGAAATCAACGCCCACCGGAGCCGGCGGGTAGAAAGTGGTTGTTGCCGGGAACGGAGAGCACGGCGCGGCGGAAACCTTTGCTCTCGCCGCGTTTCACGTCTGCAGGAAGAGTCGTTTTGACACGCTGCGAATTTTTAAGACGTTTTTGTTTGTTTTTTTTTGTCTTGACGCAACTCTCACTTTTAATGTGGCAACATCACGGGGCAAACAAGACATTTTGAGGTTTTATTTGCTGCTCAACTGCACTGCTGCAGATTTACACTGACACATTTTGAGGAGAGAGAGAGAGAGAGAGAGAGCGAGAGAGAGAGAGAGAGACAGACAGACAGACAGACAGACAGACAGACAGACAGACAGACAGACAGACAGACAGACAGACAGAGAGAGAGAGAGAGAGAGCACATTTGGACTGTAAATCCTTTGATTTGAAAGTAAAGACTTGGGTTAACACCATGTAGTTTGGTTTTGGTATGCAGTTACAGCTCAGGCATTACATTACAGCCTGAGGCCCGGTTGACACAACAACATTTCAAGCAGAGACGCATCGTTTTTGTTTCTGAAAAGTATCTTTAGAGTTGAAGTGTTGTGTTCTAGTGTGTCGTTCCATGTTTACAGACTAAAGATGTTAAGGAGCTCTGGTGATAGTCGTGCACATTTGCGTGGATTTCCACTCCACTTAGGCTGCACAGCAAAAAAAAGAAGTGAGAATTGTGGTTTATGAGTGCTTGACAGTTTTTGGGGTGTTTTTTTGAATGTATTTATGTTCAAAGTGAATCGATCAACAGTTATGTTTGTGCTTGTAATTGAACCGATCAATCAGACTCAGGAGATCATCATCAATATTTCTGCAGGTGATCACGAAGGGTTTCCATTTATTTGATTCAAGTCCTCACATTCTGTGTGATGTTGAGGGATTTATGCTGAGAAAAAAATAAAAAAATGAATGCATGTGTGAAATTTGTCACCTTCAGCGTGCTGGCTCTGCTTCAAACAGACTTCATGCATTGAAAAAAAAGAAGAAGATATTGGCATTTTATTTTGTAACCAGAACAGGTGCGTCGTTTCTCAATCGCAACAGATTATTCAGAGTGGCAGCTTTACAGTACATGTGGTGGGGTTTTTTTTTGTTGGTATTTTTTTTTTTTTTGACATACTCTGTGATGCAATTTGACGAATGAAATGATTTGGAGAGAAAAATACATCAGCTGTGGGTTGTAGGAGCTTTCAGAGCAGGATGGAGCGAGTGAATTGCTTTTACCTGCTCCAATGTGATATATTTCTTTTGTTTTTCTTTTTTTTTTCTTTCTAAAGAGGAGTTATACATACGAGAGCTCGGCGAAGTCGATCATCTGGATCTTCGCCATGCGGGCCAAGATCGCCATCAGGTTCAGGCCTTCGTCCGTCTGGAGCCCGCTGAGGATGAGGACGACGGGGGAGAAAAGTGAGAAAGAAGATATATTAGAAATAAAATACAAGTAAAATTGTATTATGATGGGGGAATAAAAAACAACACTGTAAATTTTACATGTAGTTGGATCAGGTGGATAAATCCAGTAGAGAAGACAGATGGATGATATAATGTTAGTAGATTATGAAAAGGGAAAAGGTTTATTTGATATTGATATGGAGGAAAAATTTGATTTTTACTCAGGATGCAGAAAACATTTCATAAATCCTACAGGGTGTAGTGGTGAGTCCTCCTGCCTCACAGTGTAAAAACCCTTGTTTGTTTCCAGAGCTGCTCTCTCTGTAGTAGTTAGGGAGGATAACACCGTCTCTACTTTTGAGGTTAAGACTTTTCTATTTAATAAAGCTTAGAGTTAGGGGTTGGCTCAGGCCAGCCTGGGAAGCTGCTATAGGTTTAGACTGCTGGGAGGCCGACAATGAGCTTCTTTCGGTTCCGAATCATGTTTCATGATTACATGTCACTGGCATTCTCTCTCTCTTTCTTGTTTCTCTACTTCCCTGCAGAATCACCATGCCATCTATGCTTGCTCATGTTTAATTGTTGGGTTTTCCCTCGGTGAAAGTGCCTTGAAATGACTGTTGTATTTGACGCTACAGAAATATATAATTGAATAGCGTTTGCATGTGTTTCATCCAGGTGTTGCTTCGTCCAGCTTCCATGCACAACATGACAAAATGCATGTTTAACCCTAACTACATTCAAAAGGATGAGTGAAATGACGCATTGCTTCCAGAACGTGTAGACGGAGAACAATATGATCTGATGTGATGAACGTTAAAGAGAGGCTGCAAACCACCATCAAGACGTCAGCTGAGGTGTGAACTGAAAACCACAAATTAGAAGGAAATGAAATGACAGTCGCAGCTTCAACGGTTATGTAGTCGACCCTGAACTCTGACCTGCTCTTCTGATGTCAAAACTGATGAATGATTTTGTTTCCCAGTTTTTTGGCCCCAGATTCCTTATTTCACAAAGTGTTGTTTTTGGTTTTGTTTTTTTTGTTTTTTAACAGACTTTGCATTTTTCATTCATGTAAATGGAATTCAGACAAGTGTAGATGATAAAATCAGCGTGTAACAGGTATGAAAGCTGCAGACTTGTATAAAAGGATTGAAACACCTGACTTGTTGAAGCTGAAGCCTCTTGACTGTAAATAGTCTTAAGAAGCAGGGTTTTTTTTTTACCTGCAGTCACCTTGGTAACCACTGTTTGCCCTTTTACCATTTTTATTGTGGTTTCTTATGCATATCTATGTTTTTATAGATTTGTATTCCTCCTTGTCCACTTCTACCTCCTAAAATACTTTTAGCTCCTTCATGGCCTTTGGCTCCCAACTAGTGAACGACATTGTTGATTGTGCGACTCCTTATAAAGTTTTATGCAACGGAAATGTGCTACTTAGCATTACAAAGCTGCTTATGAAGCTAAAAGCTTGACTTTTACACTTTGTGTGATAAATGCCGTTAAGCCCAAGTATTAAGATACAGACACACATCAAAGTAATTTCAAAGACAATTTCTTTTTTCCCTTTATTTGTACTCTGTGTTCAATCTTCTTGACATGAGACTTTAAGAGAACGATGCCAGAAGCTTTATTAGTGTGGAGTGTTTTATAGGGATTGTAAAGATTCACGTTTAGTTTCGAAAAAGACCAAAACATCCTCCACACCGCCCAGACTTCCACCGTTGGGCCTCATAGCAGTCCAATCCGAGCAGAGGAAGCTCACTGACATTTCACCAAAGCGTGAAGGAGGAAACCGAGAAATGGAGGAATAACAAATGAACCAGTCCATTAAGGCAGCCTCTCGATGCATGCCGGGCCAATCGGGTGGTAAGACAGGTGTGTGTGTGTGTGTGTGTGTGTGTGTGTGTGTGTGTGTGTGTGTGTGTGTGTGTGTGTGTGTGTGTGTGTGTGTGTGTGTGTGTGTGTGTGTGTGTGTGTGTGTGTGTGTGTGTGTGTGTGTGTCTTGGGAGACTCTGATTAAAACTCAATATCCCAACTCAAACTAATTGCTTCCTATCTGCTGCGGACTCGTCTGACCTCCCTTCAGTCAAACACAGG
Source organism: Lipophrys pholis (assembly GCF_963383615.2). NCBI lineage: Eukaryota > Metazoa > Chordata > Actinopteri > Blenniiformes > Blenniidae > Lipophrys > Lipophrys pholis. Next base: position 51,001,066 of record NC_137635.1, read on the forward strand.
AAGCTTCCCGACAGCTGCAGGATGTTCAGCAGCTTAACAGGCAGTTTTGGGAGGAAAGACTTTCTACTATTTGTACAACTGTCTTTTTTTTTTTTTTTTTTAACCCCAAAATATCTGATAGACTGGTAAAAATATTCTACTGGATTGACATTAAAAAGAAATTATTAAATTGTGTTGATCAAGGCACATTCTTCTTTGTTTAAATTACTTTAGATTTTTTTACACAAAGGATTTTATGTTTGATAGTTGTTCGTAGTCTATCTTCCACTAATACGGCAATATACAGTACCTTCATTCTCTCTGTCTGGTGCTTAGGAAGCTGATGGCTTATGGGTATTGTAGTACTTGGGTTTTTTAAATAATGGATGAAACACAGTGAACATAAGTATATCGTTTTTAGTTGTGTGGATGAATTTAAAAAGATTGGCTCACAATACTTAAATTATTAATACCCCCCCCGCCACAAAAAAAAAATCAAATGTATTGCATTTTGAACAAATATTTTTGGCTTCAATATGAGATATATTTGCATAAAGATATTTGAATTTAAATTGCTCACTTATTGAATCAATTTAAATTTACTTCTCAGATGTATTTTCCTCAGTGTGAGAAAACATTTTGTTGTTTCATTTGGCACAATGTTGGAAGAATAGTGTGATATTAAATTACAAAAAAACCTTTCATTACTCCTTTTTTAACACACACACACATATATATATATATATATTTACTGTATATAACATGGCTCATAAAGTTCCATAGTGCTAACCTGATCATTTAGAGATAAAACCATTAACCCCACTCATGTTTTATCACCTGACAATGTAATGATTTCAAAGACTTGTTAATTAATATAATCGCAGCTCCCAAGGTAACTGAAGACTATATCATTAATAATTATATAAATGCACCACAAGTAATCTGTGGAAGGAGCAGGGGCCATTCATTTACGAAAGAAGAAGTGTGTCTACTTATAGAGCATCAGAAAATGTCTTCCAATACTACATCCATGGCTCTTCTCCTCCTGCCTGATGATTCCATCTGCAACATCCTTCATCCAACATATCCACTCATCAATCTTGATCATCTCTGGCTTTGATTTAATTAAAAAAAAAAGGATAAAGTTGTCGAAAGGAACTATATGGTTGATTGCGAACATGTTTTTAGTCTTTTCTGTGAAGGTTTGCATCGGACATCGGGAACGGGTGATTTTAAACTAATGATGAGTTACTATTTCAAAGGAACTATGTGTCTTTATCTGCACAAATCCATTAAAACTCATCGTAGGTAACTGAAATATACAAATAATTAACATAATTAATAATAAGGCGTCTAAATGGGAAGCGTCTATCTGGGATGATATATAAATGACTGACAATCCAGCTCTCTTGTGATGCAGTGCATAATGTTACTAGCGTTTCTCATAATAAACGTGATGAGGGCGACTCTGGAGCAGAGGTACTTTAAAAGCTATGAGAAGTTAGTGACAGCTGCTGGTTCCCCTCCCTGCTCAGTCTGCAGACTCCGCTGAGCAGAGCAGCTGCTTCAGATCGCTCTCCGTCTGCAGATCCTCGGCTCAGACAGCCACGGTGGAGACCTCGCAGCGGCGTTCAACATCAGCACATCAGCAGACAGAGCGCCGGGTTGCGATCCCTCTGTGAAACCGCCACCTGAACGTTATCTCTCACAGAGGTTTGGTGCGTCTCCGCTGCTTATCTATCCATCACTTTTCTGGAGCTGATACCGAGCAACGGTATCGGTACCGTCGCCGGGTCATCACAAGACACACACATTAGCATCAAGCAGCGGGGAGCTTTTTATCTATTTATTTCTTAAAGATAACAGTTCCAAGATCTCGAGCTTTTGTCACATTGACAGCTGAATCTACCTTCATACATGCTGCTACCTCCTTTTGTCCCCCCACTTCCGTGGACGCACTGACCTAAAGTAAGTCGCATTAAAAAGCTAAGTTACTTTGTGACGATTAAAAGTAGATGGATATCTATTTTATCAGTCTTCTGTCCGATTTCTAACCATTTTAGGGCTTACAGATTAGACAGATTACAGCCTGGACAGATCATTCACACTAACAGGATATCTGGAGGTCAAACAATTTTCCTCAATTGTGTTTTTTAAGATTTATGCCAAAAGAAAACCTGACAGAGAGCAAAGAAGAAGCCTGTACGGTTCAGTATCTCTTGTAATAATGAAGCTTTCAATCTTTTTTTATTTTTTTATTACCGAGTCACTTTTGCATTTTTGAATTCAGCAAAATTCAAAATGGCGGGGTGAACTAGTTAGAGACACAGCAAACCAATATTTACGGGGATTTACGAAGCCCTTGAGGTAAAATGAAGAAGGAGAGATTTTTTAAAAAGAAAATAGAGGACAAGATTTTTGAAATCTTGACTGGATTTCGCACCTGGACTCATCTTTCAAATAGCACATTGTTGAAACTGTGCTTATTTTTCATAAAAAATTCCAACTTTGTTCAGTTTTTCCTCATATGATGTTTAATCAAATGATTTATTTTCTTCATCTTTGCACTAAAACATTTTAATTCAATGTGATATGTAGGAATAATGAACCAATTGTACTTCTCCAGCTTACTCAAATTTCAAATTGGAACGTCGCCCCTCAACTACCCTGAATCTGATTATTAATTCAGTAACAAACCGCCCGACACTTCAATGGGCTGAATGTAAATACTTTGTCGTAAAAGCTGAAAAAGTGGAGTTTTCTTTGCAGTACAATCCTCGGTGTCACCCTGAGAACGCTGCTTGTGAGAGGAATAAAATGATAGAGTGGAGTGTTATCGGTCCTCCTGCTGCCAGCTGTCAAGACACCAATCAGATTCCTGCTCCATGGGGCCTGAAGCGCCCGAGGAGAGGATTGCTGCATGTAGTAATAGAAAAGCTAGAGGTTTCAGCTGACAAAGGAGAGACCATTTCTTCCCACATCAAAGACTTTGAATGCCCTCCGGACTCCTTATGAGATCTTCAATACGATAAAAAATAAAAAAAATAAAAAAATCGAAATCCACAACTGGACCACACAAACACACAATGATAATCTCTTCCTGAAAGTTGCTTGGAAGCCGATTTGTTCTTCAACACAAACACATTTTTACTGGAATAAACAATATAAAATGGAGTAATCTGGTTCTGAGTGTCAAAAAATAAATAAATACAGAAATGCAAAGTAACGTATCAAACAATCCAACCGAATAAAGAACAAAGATCAAGGAAAAGATGATTTTTTAAAAAGTTTTCTTTGTATTCGTCAGAAAACATAATCAAAGAAGTTTGGAGTGAACATTTACGTCATTGTGAATAACTAAGAACACCTTAAATCACCAGTTAAATTAATACAAAAATATGGCTGCCACCACCTGTTGCCATGGCAACTTGAGTTGGGAAATCGTGTTTGTGAACCGTTTTGTTTGAGAAGTGACCTGTTTTTACAAACCAAGTTTAACTTTCAGGATGCTTCATGCTCGAGTAAAAACAAACGACACGCGGAGGAGCAACGAGATTATTGAAAGTCTCAGCCCGGAAAGTTTCCAAAAGGTGAGCGAACTTTGCAATATCCATTAAAGTTTTAACATCTCCAGTTTGAGCTTCACCTCGTAAAAATAATAAAGGCAGCCCATTTATGCAGATGTGTGTGTTCATAAAGGACTTTGACTGACTGAACTAGTTAAGCTCCCCTGTAATGTGTCTTGCTGCTCGGCGATACTTCCTGCAGGCCGACAGTGAAGAGGAAATCACGCGTGTGGATAAAAAGCATGAGAATGAATCACCCGCCAACAGGAGGAGATAATATTCTCAAACTCCCAGGCCGCTCCCACCATCACCTCTCACCTCTCGTCGCCCTGTAATGCCACCACTTTTATTTCTTCTTAATCTCATCTACATGATCTCAGAGGGAATTTCACCCACGTATGTGAACATAAAACTACCAAAAATCCCTGAATCTATGACTTTCAGCTACAACTGTTATCTTGATGCCGAGTCAGTCGCAATATCTATATATATTGATATTTAGGATTACGGAGCCCCAGACATGACTTCTGAAATATAACTTTCACAAATTACTATTCCGAGGCCACGTCACACCACATTTAGCGATTAGCTTTAGGATGAGGCGCCATCCAAAAATAACAGCTATAATAGTTGAGATTTACAACGGCGAAACGCATATTGTTCAGACGTTCTGTGATGCTCTCCTTGCAAACAAAGATAAATGATATTGGCTTTTGTTTCACAGTGGGATTGTGTTTTTCCCCCAATCCTCGGTGAATCTCAAAGTGCCATTTTTTTTTTTTTTTTCAATTTTTTTCAATGTTTCGGCTGATGCTGCTCTTCAGTCTCCCTCTAAAAGACATTTGACACAACGCAGACAGTCAAGGACGACTTTGGAGCTCTTCGAAAGTCCAAAGCAATCTCGCAAAAAAAAATGTCAAGAGACACTTTGAGGAGTGAGTGCAGAGGGTGGCAGAGAGACAGAAGCAGCTTCTAACGCCTGAAACCTTCCAGCTGAAGATCAGAACATCCAGACTCCCTCATCACTTTTATAAAGATACTGGAGATTCGCCTTGATTGCTTGCCTTGATTCTTCTCTGCACGCCTCGTCTGATAAAGCTGAGTAAATCTGCTTTACTTATGACCAATGTTTATTCATAAAACGTGCTAATTTTACTAATAATCAACCAAACTGGTGCAGATTAAACGTGCTGCAAAGATTTCCCCCTGACATATAAGACCTTAGAATGAGAAAATGTACACACAAATACTGCGGTGGAGACCGAAAACACCAAAGGAAATGACACAGAACTTCAAAAGACTGAGGCAATTTTTTTTTCTCCCGCTGCACACACTTGAATGTAAATCCTTAAACATCGAAGTCTTGTGACACACGTGGATTAAATGCAAAATCACCTATTTTTAAGGCATTAAAAAGACATTGCAACCCTCAAAATCAAGAGAGCTCTGCGCAGTGATCTTGCTACCAGCGCTACCTAGCTAGCATCGATATGAGCTAACGGCTATCAGGATAGCGATGCTAACTCGTAAATGTGGCCCGTTCTAGTTGCACACTGTTATTACCCTCACAAGTTAAATTCTCTTCAGCAGTTTTGCGAGAATCGTGAGAAAAAATAAGAGGGAAACATAGACTAACCCTTCGATCCTCATATAGTTTGATGTTAGAGATGCTAAACCTCCTCTTGTTGTTTCTGAAACAATTAAAATGAATCCTGTTCTGTTCAATTCAATAAAATAAATAAGAATATGCCTTCAATATGTGAATTCCTTGATTTGTTTGTCACCTTTCTCTCACATTCATGTTGTGGATGTTTTCAATGTACTTTTGGATCCTAACAGGGCAGACCAGTGATGCTCATTAGCTTCACAGTGTGCAGTAGAACATTTCACCCTGACGGCCTGAATGGAGCTTTAATCAGAAATTAAGTTGCCCATTGATCCCATAAGGATGTGTACGATAATGAGCGCGGCTGATGTGAAGGCAGTTCAAGGAAAAAGGCTCGAGCTACGTCTGCTTCCGAATGAATTGAATCTTTTTTTTTTACCCCTCGTCCACAATGCAACATTTACGGCTTTGCCGGCGCGTACGCCTGAATGACAAGTAACAAGACAAAAGAGACGAGCCACCAGGACCTTGGGGCCTGAATCACGTCGACGCAACAAGTTTGAAAAACCAAACACAGGAGCCGGGATTTCTAAAGGACTTCAATCTCAAACTTTGCGGATAGAAGAAAATAAAAAGTTGTGAAAATGACCCGGCCCTGAGTTGTGAATAAGAATGCAGGGAGGAGACGGCACACAGTGTCGTCTTGCCCGCATCTTACGCGCTGTTTGTTCGGTGCAGCGGCAGGTTTGCCGGCTTTGTGATGTATGAGAAACCAAATTTTCCCTTGAAAGCAGCCACAAAGAGACGGAGGATTGGTATCTTGCAGGGAAAAACACATTTCTTGCTCCTATTACTGCGAGAGCAACTCCCTGATCATCACTGTTCAAAACAAAGGGGGGGGGGGGGGGGGGGGGGTCAGTCATGCATTGTAGACACACACACACATACACACGGTCTTTCTTTTTATTTTTTATTTTTTGCTCTCGGTAAAAAAAAAAAAAGAAGCTGTTTTTTGGAGTCTGGCCTGAATTGGTTGGTAGCTGCCGTGCAGCTGAAGTGTCTGTCAGTCAGAACCTCTGCTCCAAATGTCACAAGAATTTCAGCACTTTCACACTTAAAGCATGAAAGTAAAAAAAAAAAAAAAAAGTCACTTTACGCGATTTGTTTGGCACTTTCTTTTAACAAACCGGGACTAGTTTCCGTTGTGGCTCATGACACCACCTTTTGGTTGAAAGCAGTACTGCAGGAAGGGATTTGAAGGCTCAGGTAGGAATCCTTTTCAAACACAATAAACAGCTTTTAAACTTCTTTACTTTTAACGTATATTAGCTAAAACGGAATGGATTTTGAAAAAAATATATATTTGAAAAAACATTTATTATACTACCATTGTTGGCAGTGGTGTCGTGCTCCCTGTCGATTTCGGCTTTCATTTTTAAAACAGAAACACCAATTTTTAGAAATGATGATCTGTAAGACAACTCTATTTGATGAAAAGTCGGCCATGATACTTACTCATGGTCAAATAAACTCAATATAATTTATCGGTTAGCAATATTTGCCTCGTCATAATCCGCCCCACTCTGCCTCTGATTGGCTCGTCAGCTCTCATGCAGCATAGTAAACAAAGACATTAACCAATCAAATTTATGAATGCAGCAAATACTAGCTAATTAGAGGCAGGCTTATGCGGTGATAAAGTGCTATATAAGTAAAATCCATTTACCCTTTTGAAGTGGGTGCGCGCAATATGGACTGAAACGTGGGTAGATGCCATATATCCATATAAATTTCAGCATTTTTAGCCATTTTACTGTATTTGCCTCTTTTTAGTTCTGTTGTATATGGTAAAATTAGGGATTCTACTGCAAACAAGAAAAATCATCAAAAGGTTCGATAAATATTTTTAGCTATTTAAGCTGTAACTGTTTTCACATATTTCCCCCCATTTTAGCAGTTTTTCAAGTTTTAGCTGTTTTTGTAAATTAAAACTACTTTGTTGTTTTCGTCCTTTGGCTAAATTTTTTAATTTTTAGTTTGTTCTTTTAAACATTTCCTTCATATTAGAGTTTTCAAAATAATTTTTTCGTGTTCTTTTGGCTGATTTGCTTCTATACTGTATATGAACCATTCCTTCAAACTGTGGGGGAAAAAAAGAATCCCTTTGAAAGGTGGGCCGCTCTCAAACAAAATTCGAAATCAGATAAAAACATTTGTTCACACGCAATTTTGTGAAAGTTCCAAAAGAGGCATCCCATATAAATAGGTTTAATATATTAAAATAAAAGTATTTTATGTGTTCAAAGATTTACCAGGCTATCGTGTGATGTAATATTTGTCAATATTTGTCTTTTACAGTAAAAATCGATATTGCGAATTCTGAAGCGTCATGTCTTCCACTTTTAGTACTCACTCTGTGTCTGTGATCACGTAGCCGAAGACGTCATCGTCCGCCTTCTTCCGGCCACCTTTGACATCCAGCTGCAGCTCGGGGACGTGCATCGTCTTCTTGTGCGGCTTGTCGTACACCAGCGAGGCGGGAGGGGGCGCCACCTCCTTGATCCAGCCCGCCACCTCCGCCACCTCCTCCACCGACTGGGTGGCGTCCTTCTTCTGCACCGTCACGCCGGCGCCGCTCGTCCGGCTCTGCACGTTCTCCAGCCCCACCGGCTGACCTCGGGCCGTCTCCATGGCGACGTCGTAGCGGTTCCTCTCGGCCGTCGGGCCCGCGAAGGGACTTTTGTCGAGGTAGGCGAGGAGCTTGGTGAAGAGGTTTCCACTCTCGGCCTGACGAACACGACAGTTAAGTCTTAATCTCTTCAGATTGATGCGCGGATTTCTTTCACACCAAGAAAATCATGAGACTCAGGCCCTGACGATCTCTTTTCTAGCAGTCGTTCTTTTAAAGTTTCCGTCCACACTGCTGGGCCTATAGATGGCGCTGTAACGCCGTCACAGAAATACACCAAAAACAAGACAGAGCATGCAAAAATCATCGTATTGGAGAAATCTAATGGCATCAGAAGCTTCTGCAGCACGATCTGGAGCATGTTGTTGTTGTTACGTGACCTTACAGAGAGGGGGTCACAGGGATATTGGGTCGAGAGGTGGGGCGATGACATCATCGCTTTCAGCAAAGGCGCGTGAGAGCCAAGGTGGCGTTTTCAACGGTGCCCATTTGGACGCAAACGATCAAAATGCTGAAAACGATCTAGTCCCTCTGCTCATCCCACAAATGCATATTTCCCACAAATAAAGGGAAACAGTCAAGCTTTCAATTTGTAAAAGAGTCAGTGACATTAAAGTCTCTTGAACTTTTCTGTCGCCGTCTCACAGGAATACAAAGTTCCTGCGGAAATCTCAGAACGCTTATAGAACGCTTATGAAATGGCTCCTGTCAAACAGAATTTAAAGTCCTTTAGAAAAGCGGAGGGGTTCATCTCCTTCCACAACCAACTTTCGCTCTGACATTTAAGTTTCCTCCTCTCTTCACCACAAGCAGCCAACACTTACCTTGTCCTTCACATTCGGCTCCTCTGCATCCGCTGGAAAGGGGAGAGAGAGAGAGAGAGAGAGAGAGAGAGAGAGAGAGAGAGAGAGAGAGAGAGAGAGAGAGAGAGAGAGAGAGAGAGAGAGAGAGAGAGAGAGAGAGAGAGAGAGAACACGTATTCATTTGTCACAGAGAAGTAATGAAACGGGAGAAAAAGAAGCTGTTATGTTAATTTGACGTCACGAGCTGAAAGTCGTCTCTCTCTCTCTCTCTCTCTCTCTCTCTCTAAATTTCTCAAGGACACCTTTTCTTCCAGAAGTACATTCATTTTATTTTATTTTCATTAAATAATTCACTTTATGTAAGAGGGAAATGAAGATTTCAGGGTGACTTTAATCAAATGATTTTGATTAATATTGATTGAAATCGACTGACGTGGTGAATTTTGTTCTATTTTTCAGCATCAAACATGGAAAGCTTCCGAGTTCCCTTCATACGGCTGCATAATTGCGTGGTCGCTCAGAAATGCATGAAACAGCTGAGACCCGGCGGACGGACAGCTTCAGGTTAAAAAGCTGCTGGATGGAAAAGTGGACGTGAACTTTTCATGTTCTTGTGGATTCTTTTCTCAAAGTGAACCATTTCTGTGTCGACGGATGGATACCGCCTTCGAACCATCAATAATGTAATAATGGCCAATAACGTATTATTGTGGCCAATTAAATAACATTTTTCCAATAATCTAATAAGTTATTACATGAAGGAACAACACTAATGTTAAAAAAACGTTATTACCGTAGCCAATATTGTAATGATACATAAATAAAACTGCAATTTTTGGAAATCTATTAATTTTTTTGTGCAGTTTGAAAATTAAAAATGGGTATAGTCATCATATTAGTTTATTCGGTATGTAAACACTGTAACTCATGGTTTTATTTTGGCTTTAATTCATTCAAAGTGGCCAAAATCTTGACATTACTTATATTTATGACATTATCGGATGCTACAATAGAGCTCAATGTTAAAACATTTAGCCATGAACTTTGGTCCTCTTGTTTATTAACTGAAAACCACACAATGATAATCCACATTGGAAGCTCAAAAAAACAAACAACTAGAATAAATACTTTTTATTCATTCAGTCTAATGTAGCTTCTTTTATCAAAAATGTTTAATTGATTCCAGAATATTTCTAAAGAAATCCTGCTAAAAAGAAATAACCTGAACTAAATTATTGAAAATCCCCAAAAAATGATACATTTATTTGGTGATTTAAAAGTAAAGAAGTGCTTTACATCCCAGGTCAAACCACAACTTTCGTATTATCAGAAAATTGTATATACGAAGTGGAGTTTAATTCGCGGTCCTGGTTTGAAAGAGAAAAAGCAGTTTGAGAGGAAATAATAAAATGTAAAGCTTTTTTACATGAATTCATTGCAAGTGTATATTAGCGATTAATCTATATTACATTAGCTCGAGTCCGACGCCACAGGAGAAGCAGTTACTGTCCAAGTCTAAACTTTGCATGGAGTCTAAAAGCTATTAATAATAATAATGCATTTCACTGTGAAAAACATTCCATCATATATCACTAATTGTAGGGACGCGGGCTCATCCTCCCACACCCTGACAACCCTGATGTTTTCCAGTGTTGTGAAGCACTTTGACTCATTGTGCAAACATTTTCAGTCCGAGTGTCCTCGGAGGACAAAGCTCCATTAAAAGTGAGCCGGATGTTTATTTATTCTCGCATTGATTTTTGTGTCGCGCTCTTGTAAGCTCTTTTTGTTTAATGCCGCCTACACAATGATGTATGTACTACAGCCGCGCTTTCCAGAGTCTGCTCGATACTTTAATTATGTAAAAAAAACAACAACAAAAAAAAACACAATACGAGTCTCTATATATTTACCTTGAAGCGCTGCCATCGCTGCAGGAGAACTCTCCTGCGGCTTCAGAGTGGGCGCGTTCTCCGGCAGCTTCTCGTCCTCTTCCTCCTCCTCCTCCTCATCCGCCTCTCCATCCTCCCCGTCGCCCACGTCTCTCGGGCCGGGTCCCCTGATCCCGGTAACGGGGCCCCTGTTGGGTCCCGGGTTTCGGTCCACCACCTGAAGGGCGTCTGCGATGAGGCGGGACAGCTGGTTCAGGTCGTGCGGCGTCAGGTTGTCCACATCTACGTGTTGCCTGCCGACGTTCCTCAGGACATTCTCAATGAACCTCTCTGGGGGGGGGGGGGGGGTGGAGTTGTTTTACATTATTTATCTGCTACAAATGGCTCAGATTTTAGATTTAAAGGGGTCATATTAATCAAAATTCACTTTCTAATGGTTTTAAGATAGTACTAATCGTCCCCATACCTGGAATGACGCCCCAGGGGTGAAGAAAGTCTGTCCTCTCTCTCCCTGGCTTGTTTCAGTTTTTAAAAACTGTGTTGCTTTAACGAGCCAATCAGAACTCAAGCCCTACATCGTGTCATTGGGGGTTTAGCCAATCTCAATCACGGTAAGCCCTCCCTTTGACCCGCCCATAATCAGGCAGCTCTGCTCTGGCACATGGCACCACGAGAGGAAGTACTTCCTCCTCTTCCCAAGGTGGGCACGTGTGGGCGGAGCCAGTCCAGCTCACACAGACACAGCAGAATCTGAATGCAACTCCTATGATCCAATATTCAAATTGAGGAAAATCAAGAAAAAGTTGGATTTGGTGCAATAAACTTTAAACGCAACGTTTTTGGACCAAAAAGACCCATGAGAAAGTGTTGAAAAGCTGCATAATATGGCCCCTTTAAATAAAAGAACAACTGTATTTATTAAAAATATAGGTATGAAACAGAAACAGAAATATCCTTCGAGCATGAGGTCGTTATACTGTATTTAAGCTGTATTTCAGGTACTGTATATACAAACATACAAGGACGTGAAGGAGAAAACATTTCTATTCTCTAATAAAGGATCACACATGTAGTTTACCAGGTGAGAACAACAAAACGAGACTTCCTAACTACGCAGATGACGCTCACATATACATCAGAGACTCACAACTAAATATAATATTATGTTGAAAAGCTGTAAACTAAGACCCCTTTACACCAAAATGGGAAAACAATTTATTCAAGTAGAAAAATACATGAATTTAGGACGGAATTCTCCAGAAAGACTTTGGTTCAATTTTGTAATACTCAAAAAATAAAAGAAGCAAGGTATTACATTTTGATGTTGATCATTCTCATGTTTTATGTAAATGTCAGAAAATAACTTCTTTTTTTATCACAGAGAAAACATCAACAGGTTGGCTTTTGTGGATTTTTTTTCTTGTGGCGTTCGCATGTTCTCTCTGGGTTTCTGCAGATTTCCTTCCCCGGTCCCGAACAATAGATTTAAGTTTAAAATTATTGGTTTCTCTGTGTTTAACCTCTGATGAAAGCCCTCACCTTTAGTCGTGTGGCTTGAATGAGGAACATCAGTACAGAGAAGAAGATGGAAGGATGAGTGAGCCGCATTCACAGTAGGGATGGGCAAAAAATCAATTTAATTGATTTATCAAATTTGTAGTAAAAAACTACTGTTATTGAGCAAATTCAAGAGTTTTTCGGCATTTTTCGAGTTCTGTTCTACCGTTGCTGTTGCACTTTTGGATAAACCTGGTTGAAGCTTGACAGAGCCTCATTTACTTTTTATTTTGGGATTGTTTATATGCATTGTAGACTCTGAAGACAATCACAGCAATAAAGTTGCACTTTTGACAATATATCTGAAGTCTGCAGTCATTTCTAAGTGCATTAAGAAAAAAAATCAAAAATCAAATTGAAACTCGAATCCTCCTTGATTTTCTGATTCTGTACCAGGATCTGAAAAGACTGTCACTGTGTTTTCATCTTGGTGAGAGGTTGACACGTTACCGTTTCCTCATCTGTTATCCTTTTATACCAAAACAACCTAGAATTTCTTTCATGATCACCAAAAATATAGTTTATCTCTCAAAACATCTCAGAACTTGGTTCTTACATTGAGCCATCGTACGTTTGAATGTTTCCCACAATCCCAACCAGGACAACGGACCTCTCAAACAACTATTTATTGGAGGTTATGCTCCATCTGCCAACCCCGCTTCTGTGTACCATCATGCGAGCCGTGCCCGACTTCGTGCCGCAGGAAGACGATAATGTGGCCGCCGCCAACAGTCTGTGTTTAGAACGACAGCAGTTCCATATAAAAAATTTAGCCTCCTCATTCATTTCGATGACACTGCAGCTGGAGGCCCAGCTGGGGTCCCGCACGGGGCCGCGGCACAAACACGCCGTCATGTGGCAGTTAGGTTTTAGAGAGCTCCGCCTGCGCCGCATTGTAATGCAACAGCATCTGGCGACGTGATGACTTGACCGATCTGACGCATCCAACATTTCAGGCAAATCTCACTCATTTCCTCACAAACACAACAAAAGGGGCAGGAGACGTTCATTTTGAACCAGCGAACGAAGTTGCATCGATTAGTTCACTGTGTCGCTTCTCTCATTTAAGTCAATCATTTAGAGATTTTTCATAATCAGTCATTAAATCATTCATCCCTTATGGGGCACTTAATTACTGAAATACATGTTTAAAGGAAGGATATAAAGCTTTTAAAAATCAGCATTTAAGTGTGAAAATAAGTAAGATCAAATTTGATGTATAGCTCGAAAAGGTAGCGTGACGCAAACAAGTTCAAACATTCCAATTCCACAGACGATTTACTACTGCGAGTCCCTGAGCATGACCCTTGACCTCCAGCAGCTCCCCATGGGCCACACTGTGGCAGCTCACTACTCCCAGCATGTGTAGTTCAGGTTAACCAGGAACAGGATTGGTTAAATTCAGAGATACCACGCGAGCTGGCTCGACATCATTTACCCTGAGACGCTGTGATCCTGCCCGGTCTGAGAGGATGAGATAAACAAGAACTCAGAAATGACCCTGAATAATCTGCAGTTACTTCAGATGAAGGCATCATGGAGTGATTGGAATATACAATACTAAATTTGGACTGTTCTCCATTTTGTTGCGTTTTCATTTGTTCCACAGAGAAATCACCATAAACATCTCATTCCTCAGCCTCTCCTGAAACCAGGAGCATGTGAAACACCTACCGTCCACAGTGGTGAGCGGCTCCTTGGCCGGGGCCCCCTGAGGTCTGCCCATCTTCAAAAGCCGGGATTTTAAGCCGTCTTTCTTCGGCCCTGGATTCTCGATGCCGTTGCTGTAGAGCGGCCGCAGGCGCGGGGATGGAGCCTCCTGCCCGGAGGGGGCGCCCCCCCCGCCGTGCAGGGACAGGTGCCCGGAGAGATACTGCCTGAGGGCGGCCAGGAGAAGGTCACCCTCCGCCTGCGAGGCCAGGAGCTGGCTGTCTGGAGGTCGCTGCTTCTGCGCAGGTTGGAAGGACGACAGAGACGAGAAGCCGGAGGGAGAAGACTTCTGAGGAGCCGTCTGGACCTTGGAGCGGTAAAAATCTGCAGGGACGCCCGACTGGAAGCGCTCGCCCTGGAAAACACAACCGCATAAAGTTCACACACTGCAGCGACTCTGAAAACTGCATTTTTCTGACAAATATGTTCAACTTATTTCTGCTCTAATGAGAGGAGAGACCCAAAGGAGCCAATTTGTGGTACTTCTTACTGGGTACATAGTGTTTATTAAAAAAAGATGGTGGAATTTGATAGTAAAATCAAACACCAAATTCACTTGAACAGGAACAAAATGGACAGAGAACTTATTAACCCTCTCGTGACAAGGCTTTATTTGGAGTTGATGGATGTGAAATTGTCCAAAAGAGTATCATAAGTGATGACTTCAATTTTTTATTATCTTTCACTTCAATATTATCGTATTTTTTGAAAGCTCTGAAAATCTACCGTTACTAATGTGAATCTTGTTTGATTGTACCACACTTGAACTGGGGTCACCCTGATAACCGTATACCCAGAAAGCTCAATAATAAATGTGTGTTTTAAAGTTTGACACATTGTCAAAATGACAAATGTTTAATACGTAGATCTTTTGGTTAAAAGTTTTCTTGTATAACCTAAACCCTTAAAAAAAACACGGGTATTTGACAGGACGTCAAAACATGTGTGCTCAGATATGAATTATAATTAGGACGCTAATCAACTGGCATCGCACATTTCAAAATTATAATACCGCTTCACGCCACTAGATAGTGTATTGAGTTTGTTCTCAGACTGAGGCATTTTAACTTCTCTTTCCGAGTTATGGATAGTACACAGTTGGCCAAAAAAAATCAAATATTGTTGTGTTTACTGAGGATTTATTCGGATTCTTCTGAATCTGAGAATGTTTAATGCTACAGTGTATTAGTGACACAATACACCATCTTGTGGTACAAAGCGGCATTACAAGACCAATGAGTTTTGGTTAGCTTGCCAGGATCAATAAATATGTCTGCAAAAAAAAAAAAAAAAAACCCAGCAAAATAACAATTATCTGATATAGTCTGCAACAGTTCGCACTTTTGGAGTCACACTAAACTTATTTTATCAGTTTAATTTGTCTCACTGGCTTGGGAAATTACAGAATCTGTTGATGTTTTTGAGATTGTAGATAACAGTATAATATGCAGATTTGCACACAAGGTATTATAATAACATTCTAATTTGCTAACTGTTGATAGAAACCAAACACTTTAGAAATCACAGCTTCTGTTGAAGGGAAGGCTTTACGCCATAATAATGATATGAATTGTGCTGTTAAGGCATTTCACTCCCTCCTTTGTCTGATGACGGCACAAACTGCCCCCCATTTCTTTAAAATACACAACCCAAAGAAATCAACTGAAAAAGGCAGGTGTCATGCGGAATTGGGCTTTTTGCAGCTGCTAGACTCGAGACAAATGCCCCACCTGCTCTTCAGCCATTCAGAAGTGAAACAATGTGCTTAAAATCATGAACAGAGATACGGCTGTGCAGCTCAGGAGAAACTGTATGCACGTGACGGGAATGCAAACGGCTGCGAAGCTGGAAGGAAAAAAATTGTCTCCAAAAACTCCTGCCGTTGCAGGATTTTATTCTCCCGAACCACATCTGCTGTGTTTTTCTATTTCTGCCAAACGAAAAAATACAGACCAAAAAAAAAACATTATTATAAATGTTTTTGCTGTATTCTCGTAAACAAAACAGGGATTTAGGTAAATCGTCTGCTGTCTGAATGAGAAGTTCAACACGAAGCTGAACAGGTTTTAATCACAGCTTTGAAGAAAAAAACCCCAAAATAACACTTAAAATGTGAACAAACAGGTTACTTCTGCGTCAACATCTTTTACAGAACTAAAATCCGTCAGACTTTTTGTCTTTTGGTTGAACAAGTTGAAAAGAATCTGGATGCAAAAAGCAAAACCTTGAATTTGAAAGCCTTCGTTTTAACAAATTAATTACCGACATGGGGAATAAAAAAAAAAGCCTATTTTTGAAGAACAAGTTATTAATCCACTGATGCGTTGATATTAACAGATCCATCAGCCACAACAAAAGCAAACTGTCAGTGCCGGCTCCATTAACGCCCACCTCCGAGTGCAGAGATGGCAAAAGCCTTCGTAACGGTGACATTATCATAACAATACCCACACAAACGGCTCCTCGCACTGTCGTCATACGCCTTTATGACTTGTATGTGCACGGCCCCTGGTGGTATTTGTCACTGCCGGTATCTTTACTCGGATACGTCCTGACACTTGGTTGTGTTTGTGCCGCCTGTGTCCCTCCGAGGGACCCTCCGAGGGCCCCCCCCCAGTCCTCCTGCTGTTTCTTTTCACTCCCACCACTCAGGTGAACCAGAATAGGGCCACGACCACCCCCCCACACCCCTCGGGCGTTGCCTGCAGGCTGGACTCAGTTAAGTGTACTCTTCGATTTCTCAGTAGTATCCACCCCCCCCCCCCCCGATGTGGCGGGAGGGACGCGGTGGAGTCGTGAGTTATTAATTAAAGCGGTGAACTCCTGAACTCTCGGCTGGTATTATTTCGCTCCCAACAGTCAAGCTGGGAGAAGCCATCAGTTGGAGAGGAGAGGAGAGGGAGGCGGCAAAGAGCGCCGCTGAGGATGACACTGTGTGTGTGTGTGTGTGTGTGTGTGTGTGTGTGTGTGTGTGTGTGTGTGTGTGTGTGTGTGTGTGTGTGTGTGTGTGTGTGTGTGTGTGTGTGTGTGTGTGTGTGTGTGTGTGTGTGTGTGTGTGTGTGTGTGTTTCAAACAGAAGACATAAGTGGAAGTTTTCGAAGTTTGATGTGGTTGGCACTCTTGCCTCACAGTCTCGAGGTCTTCCTGGGGAGAGTTTCCATGTTATGCCTGTACATGTTTTGTTTTTGTTTAGTTTTTTTGTGTGTGTGTGTGTGTGTGGGGGGGGGGGGGGGGGGGGGTTTGCAGATGGAAAAAACAGCATTTGAAGTTATTGGTGACTCCAAGTAATTAACGTTTACTTATATAGCAGTTTTCATACGGAATTTTATAGAGAATAAAAAAAAAATTCCCAAAATGAAACCCCACGGAAGCTCGAATACACTAAAAACAAGGGATAAAATGTAAACCAATTAGAAAAGGGTGAAAACTGTAGGTAAAATGCTGAATAAATTAATAACAACTGAAAAACTTCCATAAAACGTGAAATTATGCTCTATAAAACTCTTAAAATAAATAGGTTAAGTGCATAATAAGATGAGATAAAGTAATACAAGGATGAAAAATCTAAATGTTAATTGTAAGCTTGATGAAAATGGAAGGCCTTGAGTTGAACTCTGAGGCCAGTGTGTGCCTCACTCGTGTTTTACATTGAAAAAAATTATGCGGAAATTATATTTTGTGCTTCACATATTCAATGTAAAGTTCAAATGTGGAAGTGGAAAGAGCAAGGAATCTATGGAGAGTACACTGGGTTTATCGTGCCGCTGACCAAAAAATATAGAGGTGAGTTTTTGAGGACTAAATGGAGTAAAGCAAATAAAATCTCTTAAGAAGGGTGCACGTGTGTTATTCAGCATGCATGCCACTTTTAAAAAGACTCTATTAAGAGAAATCTACATATCTGCTCAGAAATTAAGACTTTGAAAGATAATTAAAACAAATTAAATAAAATTGCTGTGGGGCTATTATAGCACAATGACATCCGTGTCTGTGTGTTTTGACCTGTGTCTGCATATTGAAATTCATTTGTGTGTCATATTGGTAGTTGCATACGTGAATGTTTATGCATTCACAAATATGCATATATGCTTTAAAAAAAATTATAAAATGTTTGCACGCAGCACCGAATTGTACATAATCTTGTGCGTGTGTGCATAAAGCAATCTATATACGTGTAAAATATTTGCTCTGTGTAAACGAGGTGTTTTCTACCATCACACCCAGTGCAGACCTAAAGATACACAGTGAGCCTAACAGTCCATGCTGGGGGCGAAAAAACCCAAAACACTGTTGTCTTCTCCCAGCTGACTGAAGGGTTTTTAATGAAATGGAGCAGTGAACGGCGAGTCCTGGTTGGAGTTTTCAAACTAGACAAAACAAAAACAGCCAAGTTCATGTCACTTTCACACAGTTACCATTTTAATTGATTTGGTAAAACATTATAGACCGGAATGGAAATTCAGGCGCTCTGAGAAAATGATCAGCTGAAAGAGCGACGGAGACGTGGAGATCCCTAACCTTGCCAGGCGCGCTCAGACTGGAGGCAGTCTTGGGAAGGAGGCCGAGACGTTGGAGGTACACCTGCAGGTTCCTGCTCAGCTCCTCCTCCGCCGGCTTCACCCTGTGGTCGACGAGATCCATCGCCTCGGCTGCCGGCCTGCAGGGGGACGAGGAGGGGAAGAAGTGACGCTTAAAGTATGAAGTATGGGAGTATAGGCAGCTGAATGATGCTCACTTAAAGGTGAATTGTGTCTGATTCAAGTGATGCAAGTTGGTTCATAGTCAACCATTGCCACGACTCGCTACACCACCTAGGGGTATAAACTGGTATTCCATAACTCAATGATCATAGCTGGCTTTTTTTTTTTTTTAATTTACCAGGTGAAGTTACACAGCTCTTCAGAACTTTTTTTTAGGATTTGTATCCTGAAATATAATCTGGAATAAATTCAAACAACCACCAGTATCGGTGGGCTTAAAAACGGATGTACTCACTCAGTCTGGAACTTTTTTCTTATTTGTTATTTATACCATTTTCAAGAAAAGAAAAACAAATGTTTTTTTTACATCAAGTCGTTTCTATCACACGCATGACATCCCTGAAGCGATGTGATGACTTAAGTACTCATATGAATTGTGGATAATTTTGAGAAATCAGTTGTTGAAGATCTAGTTCTTCATCATTTTTCTGCCAAATGGAAAAAAAAACTAAAACACACAAACTGTCTTGATAAAAAAAAAAACATCTGCGAGTATTAAAAATATACAATGAAGTCAATGGATTCTCTGTTCAGGCTCGGCAACATTTACAAATACAAAGCCTGCCGTGCCCTGCGACCTCCAGTTAGATAAATGGGTTTTGATTATATTTTCAGAATAAATGTCATGAGTGGTCCAGAAATCGGGACAGTACTCGCCTTATCTGGGAGACTCAGCATTGTGGAAAGTTCGTGTTTTAAGAGTGCTTCCTTGAACTATTTACAGCAGGTAATCTGCTTACAGCTTACTTTTTAACATCGATCAAGAAGGTGGCTAACCTCTAAAGTTAAAAATGGGCAATTTCTGAGGGTTTTGAAACTTGGAAAGGACGACTCTAAAGGCAAAGATCTCATATTCTGTTGTAGGTGAAATGCTCTGAAGCATGACTCTGATCCACGTTAATCCAGAGCTGTAATCCAGAGCTGAGAGAGGATAAGGACGGGTACCTGCTGTCGATGCTGTAGGCAGCTCCACTCTGCTGCTGCTGCTGCCTGAAGGGGATCCTCCTCAGTTGGGATAACTCCTTGGACAGAACCTGCTGCGTGGCGTCGTCCTCCCAGGTCAAGCCTGCAAGACAAAAAACGCAGCAAAGCTTCACCACAACGTCCCAACAAACGTGTCCAGGTTCACACCTGCAGGCGTCCGGCAAGAAAAGAACCGATTCCCAATGCGGTGAAACACTTGAAAAACCGCGAGCGCCACGCATGGAAAACCCTGCTGATCAGCGACAAGAAGGGTTGGAACGAAGGGCGAGAAACTGCCGAGCGTGCAGTATTTTCCCCCCGAACGAATTAGGTCACTCATTAGCGGAGGACACGAGGCAACAGCGAGGCGTCCTTGGAGACTTTTGGTGAGCAGGTGACTGGTTCAGTGATTAAACAGAAAGTAGCACAGTTCAATCACACGGGCCTCCAGAAGCGTTGCACTCATTTCACAGGGTGCTCACTCCAGCGGAGGTCACAATGAGTGGCCAGGTTTTTCACTGCGGGAGGTCGGAGGCCAAAGCCAGCATGTCGACACACTTGTAATGTCACTCGCAATGTAAAAAAAAATTAAATAAAAATGTACGCTTGATTGAGATTTAGCACTGCTTGTTAGCACTTATTCAGCCAAACAATTCTTTGAAACCGAAAATAATGGAAGCAGCAGTGCTGTTTTTTATGGACAATAACAAAAATGGCGGCCTTCAGAGTGTCGTGACTCCCAGTCCGCATTCTGCTGGGACTTGGTAGTCTTATAGTCGAGTCACAAAATAGCAATCTAACTCTGTTGTCTCTCCATACGAATGTCCGTGCACTCCCACTGTTGATGTTTATAGTGTATATTGTTCCCTCGTGTGAACGACACCACCCACTAGTGGCCCAACAGGAAAACTACATTGTTTTTCACGTTTCTGCCGTTTTCCGTGTAATGAGGCATGATTTTCAATTGTTGTCATGTAAATGCAAAAACCTTTTCTGAAAGACGCGTTTTCACTTTGAAACGTTGTCGCGTAAACGAGGCCTCGGAGGAATTGGACATCATTTACCTGGGGACACTGGGTTCCAGCCAGTCTGAGAAGACAATGGCGCGCATCACAAAAAAAAAAAAAAATCTGTTTTCGAAGGAAAACAGTTTTTTCAGTGTCCTTGAGGAAGTCTTCGGTGGGACAGACGAGTAACAGTTTGAGTATTTGTGTCTTTTTTCTCTTCGTGTTTTTGCATTAATCTGGACCTCACAATCCAGTGGATTTGCCGGACTTGGCACGTGTTGAGTATCGGCATCAGCAACCCCCCCCCCCCCTAAAAAAAAATCTCTTTGCTTTTCAGCAAGTGTACAAAAGGACAAGTTTGATGAGCTGCTTGGGCGTTCACGTCTGTTTCTTATGCTTAACATGCATCCAAACACAGCTTTTTGGCAAGCGAACAGAGCAGCAGGCGCCAGCACCAGATGGGATAGCGGAACGAAATGTTACCGAAAATATGGCCGCGCTGTGCAGAGCGCCGCATGAACCGAGGCGTTTGGCAGATGAGCGATGACGTCGCCGAAAAGATTCGGGTGATACAGACTGCGGCTCCAGATGTGATGTGGGTCCTCCAGCGAGGACCCAAACCAGAGCGAGGACGTGGCGCCTGTCAGCTGGCCTGGTGCAAAGCGATGAAAAGGCAAGAGTCACGCTGGAAGGGAAAGTGTAGAAAAACTCCGCGATGAAGGAATGGAGGCGCCGACAGATCACATGAGGGTAAAGTCGGCTGTGGATGAGGGATGCGAAAGAGGAGCATCAGCGGCTTTAAGTTTGAATGTTAGAGAAAAGCTACTTATGCTCGGTCTTACTGTCACATTATCAACAGTTTTAGTGTGGAAAATGTCCCATTTTCATGTGTGAACGGCAAAAATGGTGGAAAAAGCTTTGGTGAAACACATTTCAGACAATTTATTTATGGATTTATATCGTGGTTCCGAACCTTCCTTCCATGGAGGAATTGAAAATTAGCGAGATCCGCTGTACTTTCATTCCGAAAAAAAAAAAAAAGGAAAATTAGTAAAACTGTGTCAGGAAACTAAAGGCAAATAATCACGCCACGAGTTTATTGCACAACCAGTTAAGACTATCTGCACTGCGATATCGCTCGGTCTGTAAATATTTCAACATTCAATATTGGAACATGTTGAATCTAATGCAAAATTTAGATTTTCTGTGCAATTTTTTTATATTCCCATTCAATTTTAGCGTAATCGACAGAGAGATTAGTCACCTGGAGAATCCAGAGAAATAGATATGTGCTACTTTTACGTGCGTTCTCATGGAAAACCAGCCTGTTTCCCCGATTTAAAGCGCCGCACACGATGCGACCACTCAGCCAACCAACACATTCTCTCACTACCGAATCCGCACTTCTGCCTTGGTCAGCAGTGAATCTAATTAAATGAGCTCTTCTCATTACGGAGCATTTCAGTGCCCGGACACTTTTTCTTTTCACCCTTGCAAAATGAATTACAAGCCCAACTGCCACCAAATCAGGCACAAGCCTCTCTTTAACAGCTGCGCAGCATGTCAGGCCAGCTTTCGCCATCAAAGAACCATAAAACCCAGCCTTTAATGGCCGCCGTAGCGGCTGAGAAAACGGGCGTTAGCGGCGGGCGAACAGACGGCATCTGACACGACAGGTTAATAAACGCCGGAGCCCCTGCCAGGATATTCAGAGCCTCTCGGCTTCTCAAAGGCTGAACCCAACACAGGGCCGACCGAGGGAGAGCGCACACGGCGAGATGCCTTCACAGCTCAATAGCGCGCCGAGACTCGGTGGTGACAGGGCCGCCGCGAATTATAACGAGAGAGAGAGAGCGAGAGAGAGAGAGAGAGAGAGAGAGACATTCTCAGATTACGAAGACGGAGGACTGAGCACGCTGGGAGTCCGACAGATTGTGAATCCCCTCGAGGAACGTGTGCAGTTTGTGATAGTGGCTCACAAACTGAGTTGATTCAAAGGTTCTTTTCTATTTTTTTTTGACTGAAAATAATGAACCTCACCTTCTATACTTCTCAAGAAACAAGCAGCAGGTCAGAGGTCAGAGTCAACTCAACTTGTCTTCATATTCCATATTCCTTCAGACCCCCCCCCCCCCCCCCCCCCCACAGCTTTCCACTGGTTCTGGTGCTCGCTTTAACCACTTCACTCTCCGACCCGCCTCTTTCTGACACGTCTCAAACGGTAGAACTGTTGCAGTCACATATTTAAGTGGTTTTCTGACATGTTCAGCTGTGTGTTCGAACCCGATGACCCAGTGACTGCATTATTTACGTGTTGTCCTTCTCAGCGTAAACAGAAAGGTTCTGTTCAATGGAATGGTAATTGCAAAGACGGTTATTCTAAAACTCTATTCACTTACTACTCACTGCTGCATTCTTGCTTGCTTTTCTTCTTCAGTTTGTTTTGTCTCCTTTTGGTTTTTCTTTATAACATTTGATAAAAGTACTTACATTCTGTACTTGGATAAGTTCTGTACAAAGTACCGATGCAAAGTGCAAAACATTTATTGTATACATTTTTACTGGAACATGAAGAAGGGATGAGGTTGTATAGATTTGTGTTTTAATACAATTTCTCATTATTTATTTTGAAATGCTGATATTGAATTCTATTTCTATTGCACGAAATACAACATCTCATCTCAAGACATTAGGGAGGAAAGGCGAGCCGAAAAGTCATTAGTTGAACTGCTTGGTACAAAGATCATTGATCCCCTTGTGGAAGTGAACCAAGCAGAAGTTTGATCTCATAAAAACCCAACCAGCTGCTATTTTTCAGTGCCGACCAGGAGTGGCATTTCCATTGAAGAGTCTGCTTGGCGGTGCTCGGATTAAAAGGATGCGAAGCGGCACAGGCGTCCACCGAATCACTATTTACTCCCAGACTGGTATTTACTCCCAAACTGTTTTGATGAGGCTCAAAGAGAAATGTCAATTCCTGCCAGTGGAGTTTCTTGTGAAGTGGCTCTCACAGTCGGGAAGAAGGTTTTCAGGGACATTTCTACAAACAAAGAAAAAATAAAATAAAAAATGGTCCAGAGACATTTTAAAATTTGTGCGTTTGTTGCCGCAGAAGCTTAAAAAAGTCAAGTTTTAAAATATTAACTCTTCATTGTAGGGACACGACGACGAGTCGTTAAACAGCTCGGAGAACGATTAAAAAGCGCAGAGACAATCGTCAACATGAACCAACAAGAAGACCGGGCTTCGGGGATATTTGGCAATTCGCTCTCTCGGAAACACACCTTCTCACCCTTGACAAGATAGTGAGGAAGTTGACATAACACAACAGGCACAGGAGAGGACAAGAGTTTTGAGTGTGTGCAGGGACAATGGAGCGCTGCAGAGAGTTTGTGAGGGAGGCGGGCACCATGCTGGAAGCCCCAAAGGGGATGAAGATGGAGAGTTGGCCTCGGTGTGGAAGATTTTCACTTGTGAGTTTGGAGGAGTTGCACAGATGCACCGAACAGCCGGAGCTATAGGAGGAACCAGGAGGTGAGGAAACAGGTTTTTTTTTAATAGGTAATGTGAGATTTGACTGGAAACCAGCGGAGGTGGACGAAGAAGAAGGTGATGAAAACTAAACAGTCCGTCCAGTTTTGTATTGACAATCTTGCAGACTGGTGTTGTAGGACTCTCAGCCCCTTGGTCTTGTCTTGGCCATAGGACGTTAGGATCTTGGTCTTGACTCGGGTGATCTTGACTACAACACTTACTACAGACAGTGATCTTGACTCGACGCGATGAGGGCGTTCTTGACACTTTTAATCAATTTCTTGTCTTGCGCTCGCCTCTCTCCTTTAAAACCTCGACGTGACGACGCCGGACTGACGTCAAGGACGCTCTGCAGGTGTCGCAGCAAACAGGGAGTCAAGCCAACGTCTGATAACATAAAATCAACAGTCTGCTGCTGTTGAAGTCCCTCAAGGGTGGCGCAGAGAGGTGGAAGTGGCGCTGTGACCCTGGCGAGGTGGCTTTTTCAAAAGGCTTTACATCTGCACGGCCTTTAGTTTGCTGTGCAAAAGGGCAGGAGACTTTCACAAAGGAAAGCACCAGTGTACGTGGCACAACACATTTCAGCGACGCTCACCGACTCACACACACACCATCTCACACCCGCATGCCACTGGGCTGCCATGCGAGGTGCTCGCACAGTGTCTTGCCCAAGGGCATCTCCACACGTGGCGAGGACGAGATGAGGGATCGAACCGCTTTAACAACTGAGCCACAACCGCACACTGCAGGAGGGACTAATTCGACCCTGCAGATGAAAGTAGGGGTGAATGAATAAACACCACAACTGAGTGTATAATTTGCAGCTTACTGCCAATCTAATAGTACTGCCTGCAGTGTTTAATAACGCTCGTAAAATAACAGAGTAATGTCGCTGTCAGTAACAGAGATAAAAACAAAAAAAAAAATTGTGGCGTAAACGGACCCCCAGAAGAAAATTAAAGTTTTGCGTTTCCACTTGAAAACGTTGTAAATGAAGCCTATAAGACAACCTGTTGGGATTCGAACCTGCAAACCCTCACGACTCATTTGCCTTACCTCTCAAGCCACCACTTCGGCATGACGGGGAAGCATATGGAACCTGAGGACACCTCACTGAAGCCCCCCCCACAGTGTCACTGACTCTCTCATGGAGAAGCCCTGAAATGCCCCAGTGTTTGTTCCACTGGACCGCTGCAGTGTGGAAACGGACAGAACAAACTGTGTTATCTTTTCAGCGGACTGGCAGGGCCTGAAATGCAGATGCCTCAGCGTCTTTAGAGTTTTGTCCTCCCTAATGGCTTCTGCAGACAGCCGGGGCAAAACACCTCATTTGCATAATTCATTTCACTTCAGAGCGGCTGACAAATGCCTCCAAACTTGTCGCCTCTCCGTGAAATCGGAATATTTCTCCAGCTCTCCTGCTGAGCGCCGATTCGGCGAATTAAACCAAAGGAGCAAGTTTATTTTTTGGGGGCGGGGGGGGGGGGGGGGGGGGGTTTCTCCCCTCTCCTGTGGAGGGATGAGAGGAAGTGCAGTGAATCAAGAGGAAGAAAGACAAGGTACAACAACAACAACAACAAAAAAAACCTCACAAAACGAGTTGTGTACTTTTTTTGACACTGTTCTGTCTTTTCTCCAGAGTGGCTGCAGGCATGAAAGGCTGAACTGAAGTTGGCGTGATGAAAGTGGATGAAATGGTCACAGTGGTCCACTGGGATTTTACTCAAGCCTGTGGCTCCCTCTAGTGGTGTCTGTGGCTCACAGCAGCTTTTTTCCAAACGGAAACCAGTGACTGATCACATTTATTCATTTACTTTTTAAATATTTCACTTTTTTGGCAGGTTATTGTTATTTTTCTATTTGTATCACACACACACACACACACACACACACACACACACACACACACACACACCTGTCTAGACATAAATATATTTATGTACACATAGATATACATACATAGAAATACACATAACACATATCTAGTTTAACATGTCTGAAAAGTGGTTGGAAGACCAGAAAATACAATTTTCTAATTAATAGCTTTTATAGTCATTCATTGAGGATGCATAACACACAGCCCTTTCTCAATCATGGTTGTAATTGTATTCTCCTTCAGTTTAATTCATAATTTCTTAGTTACTATGTGAAGCCAAAGTTATTCCATGATTACATAAATATAGAGACAGCGTCAAACTGTCGACTTTACATAATGGTAATGAACAAATTCTCGCTCACGTCGTAGTAGGACCTGACTCCCGCCCTGTGACCCAGGAACACGCCTACTTTGAAGGATGACTTGCCGGAAATTGGACCCTTGACATTATTGTGCCTGAATTCGTATCTCCTGTTCCAATATAAAGCCCAGGACTCGTCGTCGTGTCCCAACACACACTTGTTGTAGGCGCCCCATCCGCTGATATCTGTGCATTGAGGCAGTTGAGGCCACAGGGAATCGTCACCAGGTCCTGGTCGACCGGGCGCCATTTGTTTTGTCTTGAAATGTCTGACTTTATTTTCTCTGTGAGGAACAGGCCGCCTCAGCCAGGACGAGCCTGTTATTGATCATGTCCCTAATGCAAAGGACAAACATCTGCAACTGAGCAGGAAGACGAAGCACTCGTCATGACAAGGCTGGTGACATGTCTCTTGAAGGGGGCAGTGAAAACTGTAAACCAGAATCCAAAATTCAAGACTGCAGGCTTTTATAGGAACGTTTGAGCAAAGCAAGTCTGCTCATCACAGCTTATAAAGCCGTAATAAGTTACCGTGACTGAATTTAATCAACAAAATTGAAGTCGAGGTTAAACATTTGTAGGAAACATTGTGCCTTTGGCATGAACAAAAGTGGATTTGTGAACATTTCACACTACGTAGTGTGCCGACAAACACTTCTGCAAGTAAAACAAAGATAGAAAACTTCTTCCTGAGACATGGTAGAATTTACCACAATGGATGTTGTCGTCATCAAATATAACAACTTACAAAAAATTGTCGTGGCGAAAACCCATGCGGTCTAATAATTGCTCTTAATTAGTCATGTTGCTTCCATACACCTTATTTTTTTGGTAGTTTTAATTGTTTTGTCAGACGTGACAAAAGTAATCACATTCTTGATTTTTAAGTCGATATTTGTGTTTGAAAAAAAAGTAGAAGTCCTGATTTCTTTTCCTTTCTGTGGTGTGTTGAGGATTACATTGCTCTTGGACTACTCGTGCATGTTTACTTGAAAAGGAAAAAAACTTCCACAGGTGTAAAAAAAAATTTAATAAAACAAAGTTTTTAATCCACAGCCTGTTAAGTCTTTTTACAGGATGATTTAAAGTTAAGTTTCCCTGATCAACAAAGAAAAGAAGTTAGAAAACCGTGTGGCTCAGTCCTTCATTGTTCCACAACTGACCGAATTCACTTCCAAAGCATATCCCAGCATGCAATTCTTTCTCTTTGTTAAAGTGACAGAAACCTTTTCCACATTCAGACATATAGCTTCCAAATACCAAAATACTGTTTTACATCTCAAACCTTTCCAAATAAACACAAATCCTAACTGATGTTCTATGATCTAACCATTTTCTATAAACTTATTTATTCAATAAACATGAACTTTCAAAAAAAATACACACTGTGCTTATATTAACGTCAACATGCGTAAACTTGACTTGGCTCCCACACTGTCATTAACACACTGTGCCTATTTAAGGCATATTTTCGTGTGTGTGTGTGTGTGTGTGTGTGTGTGTGTGTGTGTGTGTGTGTACCTCTGTTGGACAGTTTCTCCAGCAGCTTCCTGAAGCGTTGCACCACAGACGGAGACACGTCATAGGTGTAAACCTCCTTCACCGGAACGGAGTGACACCTCCCAAACATCCCATCTGTGTGCAGATTTAAAAAAAAAAAAAAAAAAAAAACACACACACTTTGAGTCCCACTCACACAACCCTAAATTAAAAGGTCAGTCAGAAAATGTACACCGCAATCAGCCGAAGTGGACGAAAGAAGAGGATAAAGTAGTGTCTTATTTAGTTTCTTTTATGGACGCGTAGTAACATAAAAATAGCCGATGGAGGACTGATGAAGGTGGTGCTTCGAGGTCTTTCACATAATAAAATGAAATCAAAGTGTCTCATAACACCTCCACATTCATACACACAGACAAAACAGACAATATCAAGTTAAACGGAGGTGGAAACCAACACATTAATAAAATATGTGAAACGTGTTAAATGGTGAATATGATGTATGAAAAAACCACTAAAATGATATGGACATATAGTAAAACATATGTACACAGGCATTACTTGAAAAAACAATACTTAACCATGATTCAGGACAGAGATGATTGTTGTTTCATTTTAAAGGTTAAACGGGTTTTGTGGCTCCTGAAAAATCCAAAGTGGCATGAATAGATTTTTTTCGGACACAAATCGTAGACCCTCCAATATAGGAACTTGCTTTTCCGCTTCATCGCTATATTTCCATCTAAATATTTTATATACATACTTAACTGAGTTTGTTGTCAACAAAGTAATTCCTTAATTTACGGTAGCGATGCGTGCAACGAGACGACTAAAGAAACAAAAGGTCTGCTCAATCTTTAATGAATGAATCAGCTGAACCGTTATACAGCCTTCTGCCACTAGTCGGAGCTAGAGAGCCAATAGACAGCAGATCTTAAAATTGAATATTTCTGTTAGCGCGTTTTTATTCTTTGTCGATCGTCCCTTTCAAAGTAAATTCTGTTTTCGTGAACACACACTCTGGCATGCGATATTTAAAATCTCTGCAAAGTATTCTCCAAATGTTAGAATTTGAATCCAGGTGTGTCAAACATAAGGCCCGTGGGCCAGAAATTGACCGACAAGAAAAGAGTGATTTTATTTAAAACTAATTTTAGCGGACACGACACAACGCCGAAAGCCCGAGCAGAGATAACGATGATACAGCCGGTAACGCTTAGCTACCTCACATCGTACGTCCTACCACACATATGGTATACCCACACAATTATAATACCTCAAAACGGTCCTGGGTAGGACGTGAGACAAGACCAAACAACGTTTGAAGCCTCGTCGAGTTCTGGCGGCGTCTGATTCAACTCTTTGGACTGTAAAACATAAGTGACATCGTTTCACTCAGTCATACTTCCTCCTCTAAAGACGCACAGTGGGTAAGCGCGAGTGTGAGCCGTGGGAGAAGCTGGCGGGAGGCCGCCTCAGAAACGGAGCCGTGGGTTGAGAAAGCGTCAAAGGACAGATATAAAGTGGAATACTTTCGCAGCGGCGCTCTGAAGCACCTGGTGACATTTATCCGAGAAAAAAACCCTCAGACATGCTGATGAAAGTGGACGCCGCCGTTCAAAGACATAATGTAGTGCGAAGAAACCTATTGAAGTGTGCATAAAAGTCGTCTTTATGTCGGGTTCCAGAGGCAAAAGTTGGGAAATGTCAGGTTCACTTAAGGTTACTTAACCCTTTAGTGGGAAAGTGACCATATTTCAGGATTTCTTCCTGTAGCTGTGAAGCTAACGATGCTAAGGCAATAAAAAAAGATTGTTGGATTCTGAGAAGACGTGAAAATGGACGGCAATTTTTCTTCTCATGTTGCATAATAACATGAAACCTTTCTTTTTTTTTTTTGCCCCCTCACGGCATATTAAATTTCATGTAGAAAAAATATGCCCAAAAAGCCAGGTTATTTTTTGCAAAAAAATAAAACACATAATGTTATAGATGAAATCTCTCAACACATGTTTACACATTTTCAAGGTTACTTTTATCCGTCAGTAACATTTTCATGGTATGAGACATGAAATATGTGCGATATGTTGTTTTTTTTTAAACTCGTGTGCCATTTTTGCCATGACCAAAAATGACAAAAATGACTAAATGAAAGTTAAAGGGATTTTTATATATATATATATATATATATATATATATATATATATATATATATATATATATATATATTCTCGACCATGAAGCCATTTAGCTCTTTTATCCCTTTGAGTTCATTTCATTTTCACCTTTTATAAGCTTTAGCCATTTTAGCAGTTGGGACTCTTTCAGCTACATTCACACTTTAGCAATAACAATTGTTTTAGACATTTATATGTATTTTTTTTTCTTTTTTTATTTCGAACAAATATGTAACTATTTGTACATACAAAAAAAGAAAAAATTTAAAAAATGTAAAATAAACATAGAGCCAATACATAACAAGACACCGCACATAAAGGAGTGGGAAGAAGTACAAAACTTTTTATAACTTTTATTGAATTTGGTCTTTTCAGCCATTCAGCTGTTTTAGCTATTTTTAGCCTTTTCAGTAGTCTGAAGGGTAAAGTTGTGCAGTCATGTTCACGCAGCCACAATGAAACCTGCTCTTTAGGGGAACGTGCGTCCAGCCTTGTTCGCAACCTTTCAATCTAGAGGGAACACCCTGCTAAAAATAGACTTTGCATCACATCTGTCTACATCCTCAGACGGCCGGTCGATGCCTGGCATTGTCTTAGTGGTAGTGGCGGCACGTATTGATCCCCGGCAGCAGTCCGGGGGAAAATGAAACTCCTGAGCACTTTGATCGATGTGTGAGGCTGAGAAGTCGGCGTGAGACTCAAAACATGCTGCGTCACACACAAGGAGACATCGGTGTCTCTGGTTTGTTTTGCTTTGTGCGCCCGAGTCATAAATATCCGCTCAGCACTACGAGGTAAAGCTAAGATACTGACGACACGCTGCGATAATCCAGCTTCCTCTTCACGCCTCGGGTTTACTGAGCAGCTTCCCATGTGCATCGCCAGAGAAGATTTAAAGCATTTGGGCTTAAAAAGGCTTTTATTTACAAGACAATGCTTTTCCCCAGAAGTAAAGTGGCATCCGAAGCAGCCAGATTCATATCCCGTGAAACTTTGAACCAAATGATGGAGGTCGAAGAGATTTTTTTATAATCTCATAAACAGGAGAGGACATCTGCATACAGCAACTGTTTTTAAAACAACGATCGCCACTCACATGGAAACACCCTCGTTCCTCGTCATATTGGTCCACCCAGTGTCGACTGTATGAACCAAAGACTACTTACTTGCCCGTGAGCAGAACTGTTTACTACTGCAGAACCGGTGTTTCAGTGAGTATTCCACTTGCGACCGGACGTGATTGGGCCAAGGTGAAATATGCTCTTCGCCCAATGTTTGGACTGGGATATTCTCCTGTTTCCAGATTGAGATGAAGTGGGTAAATTAAAAAAAAGTTAATAGGGTTGTTCTTATTTTATGGTTGCATCACGTTTGTTATATCAGGATCACTGACTTGTTGATTTAAGACTTTAACTGTTTCTAAGGTTCTAATGTCTGTCTGGTGGTGGAAGAGCACAACGCTGATCGATTACTTCATCCATTCATCCATCTTAAGAGGGTAAACTCTGGTGGGTATCACCAGTTCATCACATACAAACTCACACCTCCAGGGAATTTACTAATTAATGTCTTTGAATTGTGCAGAAATCTGAAAATCTAAAGGAAAAAAAAAAAAATATGGCCACATTAGAAACATGCTAAATCCAAAAAGGCCAAGGTTAAACCAGGAACCACTACACTTCCTTCTGATGTGGATTTATTTAGAATTAAACACTGTTTAATGGGTTACCAGTTACCGAAACCAATTTGTTTTGCAATCCAGGTATTGGAGGACTATTTATGAGTCAACTCAATGAAAGCAAATGTCCGTATGCAATGATTGTGTCTCTCCCAACATGGCAACGAAAACAGACTTTAAATTGAGAAAACTCTTCCTCTGACTTTAACAACATGCTGCCTGAAAGGAAGCACGTTCATGTGCGACACACCAGATATGCTGAGGCGACAGTCCTCGTCGTGGATATTTTCACAGGAGTTCTGCTCTGGAGGGCACGTGGGGACACAAAATGCAAAGCAGTATTAGTGAAATTAGTCTTGCCGTGATTATCTCAATTAACTTTACCCTTTTTATTAACAGTTCTCCACGCAGTGAATCTCGTCAGCCTCTGAAAAAAAAAAAGACATATACTGTATATACGTGTGCGCTTTTTGTTTGGCGGGGTTTGCATTCGAGCACGTTGCGTAACGACACTCCTACGCGGTATTTCGGGCTTTTCTTCTATAAATACTCGCTGCGTCAGAGTGCTCGTCTCAATCACACTGCAGGCTCCATTTAGCAGGCAGCTCAGGGCGACCAGCGGCTGGTCTGCGCTGGTGTGACTACTCCCGTGATGCATATCCTGTCGGGCAGGGATGAGGCGGCGGAGAGAGACAAAATGTGGGTCCAGGAAAAATGGGAACGACCGAAAGGGAGAGGAAAGGAAAGGACAACGGTGTTGACAGTCTTCAAGCGATATGATAAGAGATGTAGGTGGAGGGTTGGTTTCCTCAACTGGAACGAGTGTCGCTGGTTACTGCAAAGAATCAAACTCAGTTTTCTTTCTCATCGCGATAATAAACCATCTTCCACACGCCCTCAAAATTACAAGTCACTATTAATACACTTCAGAGCGACAGTATCACGGCCTACATTAATATCCTTTGGCCCAGATTTCACGAGTCCTACATGTGGATGTTCGTCTACGAGACGACTTGTGATTTTACCACCAAAGCATGAAGCTGAATTTGTGAGATTTTTATTTAATTTTTTTAACTGCAGCTCTTTTAACGGCCACTAGATGCTGCTTAGAAAACTCAGAAAGAGTTCAAGTCAAAGTCAAATAGTTTCGATTTTCCCTAAAGACACAGTCAGTACATCAGTCTGATGGGTCTGCAGCCACTAACACCAGTACTTGTGTGTGCGTGCGTGTGCGTGCGTGCGTGCGTGCGTGCGTGCGTGCGTGTGTGTTAGTTTCTTAGTTCATTATAAAGAGCTGCTTGAGGCAGTGTGTTTATCTGATTGACTGGAGGTGTTTAATCCATCCAGATCCCCTTTGTGTCTGTCCTCATCAGCTTCCATTTAGGATACTTCTATCTGTGTACCTGTGCAGACCCACAATAAAAATATTTTTTTTTTTTAAAAAGTGTGCTGTACTTTAGTATTTCCATTAAATCAGGGTCATTTACTTTAATGAACGCAGTCAGAATATGTTAAATAGTAGGAGTCCATTCCCATCCGGTCAGGTAAAGAGTTAATCATATGACAAGAGGGTCTTATTCTCCCAGTGGGAGGACTCATCAAAGTAGAAAGATAATTATAAAATATATATATCTATTGTCAATGAAAGTAACAATGAAAGCTATTTGGAAGTTGGAACACTCGTGACCCTGTCCAAGCTTGTACAATCGCCCACTCTCAGCTGCAATTAGCTCCAGCTCTCTGCAGTCCAAAGCTGGACCGAGTAATATAGAATATGGACAGATGGAGGTCATAACTGAGGAAATCAGACTGTGGTACTAGTACCAGAATTGGTTAGGAGAAATAATTTCCCAGAGAAAGTAAACAAAATCCAAACTGCAGACAGCAACAATAGACAATCACTCATCGGTGATCGATCATTGATGCAGCAGTGATGTGCAGTTAATGCTCGCAAAATACCTTTAAAGGAGCATCGTTGCAATGTGCATTTGTGAGAACATTCAAGATAAAGGCTGCAGTCAGACTGTTTTCTGAGAGGGAATAGAAAACAAAACTGCATTGTGGATATACTTGTATTTTATTTGTACTAAATGTAATGGAAAGCTTTGGATTTATCAGAATTTATAGTTGATAATTCTGTTGTTTTCTTAGTCTGGTCCAATTGAGATCAGATTGGGTCCTGATTTAAAGGAGACACCCCTCATAAACCCCCAGGGGCGGATTACTGTATCACCATACATGACTTTCGTCAAGGTTTCTTGTTTATGTTGAGGTTTAGAGTCTTGTAATTCAACATGTTTGTCAAAAAGCACAAGAAATATTTTCTCCCGAGCAGCAGAACAACAAAATAGACTTGCAAATGTGGGGATTATTAAGGTTTGAATCACAACTCTTTACTTGGCTTTTCTCTACTTTAAGAGAAAGAGTTGACTCATGACGACTTCTCATTTAGGAGACACAATCTCAGCATTTAGTCCGAGTTTGATTTCTCCCGCCAGTCCTTCCAGATTAAATTTTTCTTTTCAAATATGTTCAAATGCTGCAATGCAAATAATATTTAATAGCTAAAAATCGAAAAAAGAAAAAAAAAAAGAAACAAGCTGCCAACCAGTTTGCCGAAAGCTTTTCGCCACTTCTTCTGTCTCCGATGTCCCGCAACGCCATTTCTCTTCATTTTACCGGAACGAACATCTTGAATTATCCCTCATAATTATACTCATGCATATCTAAGTCTGGGCGATTTATCCCAGTTCACTTCCAGAAGGCTGAAATTCAGAGCCGGACCTGTCCTCTTGTGATTTATAGAGCAGATTAGAGCATAAGGAGGATTCACAGGGCGGCTCTCAGAGGCACAATCGGCCATGTTAAGATGGAAGAGATGGATCAGGAGTGCTGGCCAGATGTTGGTCAGCAGTGCCGGTCCAGCTACTCCATCTCAATGCGGCCTAAAAATAGTCCTCAAAGTGGACGATGAGAAGAAAATCAATGCTGAGAATTTCTACATCTACGATCCTACAGTTTGCTTTAGATACATGAGTGTGTGTTCTTCAACATGTACTTCATCCCTCTGGCATCAGCTTCACTTACCAACCTCTAAAATCTCTCAGGCAGTGAACCGACAAAATAAAGTTGTACTTCCTCCCACTAATTTAAATTTTTTTGGGGGGGGGGGTTGGATTTAAATTCTAAACATAGACTCTTCATCCGTCTTTCTTTTGGCAGTCCGGAGAGCAGGGGAGCCCAGACATATCTGTACCTACAACTTCCTCCAGCGGTTCTGAAGCGATCTCAATTCACTCCCAGACCAAAGGCAATCGGATGAAGAGGAGAAATTAGGACAAATATGTAAATACCCGTGCCTGAGGGTTAAGCTGGAATCTTCCTTGCGTTGCTCTTCAGGACATGCTGACTGAAAGCAGTCCTGCCTAATGAACTGGATTAAGACAACACATAATGGATCCGCAGCCTCCGGGGACGGCCACAAGTCCATCCTTCATGGACTCCCCTCCACGGGATCAATGTTATCTGGCATCACTTGGAAAAGACTTATCCAGTGTGACTGCCGGTGGAGGAGATCCTTCACTTCTCTGTCTCCCCGTGGCTTGTGTTAATCCAGTAATGTATTATCACAACACAGCATTTATGACTATATAACTAACAGATCAAGTGGCAAAAGCTTTACGAAATACCCGCAAGTGGAGGGAATGAAATATAAATACATTAATTCAGTAGTATTTCTGGCACTTTCGCGTGTTTTTGTTTTATTCTGTAATATCACGTACAAGTACATAAAAAGTAAATCGCAAGTCACTACCGAGTACGGCAACAATGGGATAGATATTTGTTAAGGCTGGATGTGTCTATTGATTTAATTGTTTGAGAAATGTGTCTTGAACATAAATAATTTATGCAGGTGAATTAAATAAAACGTATCGCGACAATTGGCTTCCTCCTATTACAAATTAATGTCGTTAAAAAATCAATCAGCGTGCAAAACAATGAAGGGAACGCCGATAAAAACAACAAAACGTTTTGTCATGTTTTACTATCGCAGTGGATCCTTTACTTAACTATTTTGAACAACCAGCTAAAATGAAAACATTAACACACACGTTAAAAGTCTCCGTTACCGCAAAGCGAAGGAATCTGGTCTTTCTAGGACTTTAAAGAAGAAGAAACTCCACTTTGGCCGTTGACCCACTGATGATTTAAAGGTTTTGTTTAATCCAAATAATGTTCCCCTTTCTCTCGTGCTCTAGATGAATTTAATAATGGTAAGAAATATGTTGATAGTGAAACTTTTGAGGCAATCCCACAGGGTTTTACTTCCTGTTAAAACCCAGGAACATAAATTGCCCTTGTAGTCATGACGCTGCATGCTATTCATGTTCGGTGGGTCATTTCAGGACAGGAAGGACAGAGAAAGGCCCATGGGGTGAGGAGGTTAAATCTCTCCAGGTACCCCACTGTCCAATTTCTCTCCGTTTCCCTCTGTCTGCGATCCTGAGCTGGATAAAGTGGAACGGAAGATGGATTGATCTATGGATGTATGAACCGACTCCTACAGTCTGATGATAAAAAAACAAAGCAAATTCAAACGTTTAGATTAGAAAAGATCTGAGCGAAGCGACTCGTACGCGGTCGCCTTACAGTTGACAAACTGTATTGATCAACTGAACATTGGTGGAAAAAGTTGCAACTACCAACAGATAGCATCCAAAATGGGATGGTTACAGCCGACGTGTTGCACGCCGACTTGTTTGTTCTGGTCTCTTCTGTAAGATGGATTCCCTTCTTCAAAACGTTTCCACGTGTCCCTCGCTTGTTCAATGCGGTTTCGAAAGCTGCCCCATCGCGGAGCAGTGGGGGTGTATTTTCAGGATATTCCCTGAAAGAGCTGTCAAACTCCACACGTTTGATCAATAATAGCACCCACACCGGGCAATTAGTGGAATCAGACAGGCGTGCGGTGGATATGACAGCGTTGGCGGCGGCCGCGGGGGGGGGGGGGGGGGGGCATGAAATCTTTAAACAAATACGCTTCGGCATCCTCCAGCTTCCTGACCGCAGCTCCCGTCGGTGAAACCAGAATAACTGTGATGCTTTTCACCAGCGTTCCCTTTAATATACACACATTTCAAAAAAGTCCACATGCTCGGCGTCATATGTTGGCAGCGACGCTCAGCATGGCAAGGGAAGGCCAAATTTAGACTCCGTGGTGGTGCTTTCAGCCCAGATTGCCCTGAGCATGGGGCGCCGCGATATGTCGACTGGCACTGTGCATGTTGAGGAGACGGCGTGCAACAGGGCGCAGGTGGGTAATGGGCCGGCAGGGCCCTCATTCCTCCTGTTTCCATGGCGATATCCATCGAGTGCACTTTGTCCCTCGCAGCTAATCAAGGAGAAGCAGGGCAGAGGGGGAGAAAGAGAGCCGCCGTTTTCAGTCACGCTGGCTTTTGTGTCGGGGACTGGCATCGTCCATCCCGTGTGATAACGTCCTAAAAGAAACTGTCGCATTCAAGCATTAAATAAAAGGAGGAATGTCCCCAGAAATGTCTCTAATTTATTGTTGGCAACTTGAAAGCAAACGAAATAATTTCAAGGAGTTTGCATCATTATTGACCATAACTGGTCACATCAAAGATTAGTTAACGAAGGGCCGCTTTACATGACCGTGTTTCAACTGAAAACGCAGCGTTTTGGTTTCAGAAAATGTTTGTGTGTACACAGCAATGTTTTTGAAGACGATATGTGTTTACATGGAAATGGCAGAAAAGTATGTAGTTGGCCACGAGTTGGCACTGTTGGTTGTTTTTGGAAAGAAACCACACATGCGCGCAGAGAACAAAACACTATATACATGAACAACAGACACTCCTATGGACAGACAATGAAGTTCGATTGCTATTCAAGGTGAGTCTCAACTATAAAACTAGCAAGTCCCAGGAGAATATGGGACTGGGAGTCATGACATTCTGGGGGCAAACGTTGTTATTGTCTATCTTCTGCAGAAAAAAATATTTACTATGGCCGTGGTGCATGTGAGCTGTTGCATCGTTTCTTCCGTCTACACAGAGATGGAGTCGGAGCATTTTCGAAAAGTTCCACCCTGGGAGTTATTTTCAAAAAGTTGCGTTTTCACTGGCTCCGAGCACCGTTGTCGTGTAAATGAACGCCTGAAATGCGACGCACGTTTTCCGTTTGAGCAAGACACTGAACCCCAAACTGCTCCCAATGGCGGCGCCTTGCATGGCAGCAGCCATGATTGTGATTGTGTGTGTGTGTGTGTGTGTGTGTGTGTGTGTGTGTGTGTGTGTGTGTGTGTGTGTGTGTGTGTGTGTGTGTGTGTGTGTGTGTGTGTGTGTGTGTGTGTGTGTGTGTGTGTGATTAATGATGTGAAGCGCTTTGGGAGTGCTCACGCAGTTGAAAAGTGCTATATAATGAAGTCCATTCAACATTTAAACCTGAACAAGATCCATCGATCGCATTTAATCAGATCATCACGATTGCCAATACCCTTCTTGTTAACTTA
Source organism: Lipophrys pholis (assembly GCF_963383615.2). NCBI lineage: Eukaryota > Metazoa > Chordata > Actinopteri > Blenniiformes > Blenniidae > Lipophrys > Lipophrys pholis. The sequence continues at coordinate 51,039,256 of NC_137635.1, forward strand.
CGTTCTTGTACATGAACACCTTCGATTTCACAAATGTCTGTGTTTATTGACCCAAAACAAAACAAAACAAAACAAAAAAAAAGTCCTTGCTTACATAAATAAATGAATCCAGTCCCCAGGAACAATCTCCCCCCTGGTTATTTCACTGAATGAAAAATTGAGAGGACCGTAATGTTTAATACTGTGTGTGAACACCATGAAAACAACTGTATTTATCCGCGGCGGCGCTCAGCACGCGCTTCACAAATCCGCTCTCCTCCAGCTAAGTTTAACGAATGCCAATTAAAGCGTGACTGTGGGCCATATTCTCTGCTGGTAATCAGTGTTTTCACGCTGAGCAAGCTTCTTGTAGATGAGCGCCATTACAGCTCTGACAGTAAAGCCAAGGGACCTAATCAACACCTTGGGGGGGGGGGGTTCGAGATGGAAGACGAGTACCTGAACTTTCAGCTGCATGCTCACAAAGATATTTTTCACCCAGGACATCATCACTTCTCCTGTGTTGCTGCCCGTTTCATCTCACTCTTCACCTTCATGGAGCAGCAGGTGGCTGTTGTCAGCAAACAAACCCTGATTACCCTCCCGGGTGTCACCAGATAACAGCAAGTCGGGCATCTTTCTGCTTCAGAGCTTGATGACCTTTTAACTTGTGGTCCTTGATTTCACGATTATTTTGAATAAGTCTAAATATTTGTGATTGTGTGGATTTGCAGAAGGTGATAGAGAGCCCACGGTCATGCAGCTTTAACTTTCTTTATCTTCATTTTAGCATTACTGGTTCTTTAATGGCCATATTTTACCTTGCTGAACAGAAAAGACGAATACAAAGTCGAACAAGATGACGAAGATGTAGAGCAGGGGTGTCAAACATGAGGCCCAGGGGCCAAAACCAGCCTGCAAGAGGCTCCAATCCAAGAAAAACACCAAGCAAATTTTAGAGTTTGCCAAGAAAACAATGTTTTTTTTAAAAAATACATTTCTCAAGAGTCGCAGACACAACACTGATGCCCGAGCTGAGATATCGACGATGCTGCCATGAAAGATAGAAAATGTTTTTAGGAGCTCTCAACAGTTTTCACCATAACATATCATTAAAATCAGATTTATGTTGAGACTGTAGTCATTTTTGGTAATAATGTCACTATTTTACCAGTCCAACACACTCGAGAGGAAATTGCGCTGTATGTAGCCCCTGAGCTAAAACGTGTCTTGACATTCCTGATTCACACCATGCAGGTTAGAGTTTAAATTCACCACTCAATGGATTTACTCCTGCGAATCTCTAATTTGATTAAAGTCTGGGAATCATAAGGCGGGAGGAATAACCTGCAGACAGCTGGATACAAACTCTGCACAGAAAGGACCAAAGACTGGAACGTTCTCATTTGGAGAAAACAACGCCATAACCACTTCACCACCGTGCCGCAATGCATCTTTTCACATAACATTTTCATGGAGTGGCGTTCATCTCGGTTCCTCTAAAAAGCCTTAAAATGGCTTTCAGTGGCGAGCTAAAACCTGAGTGTATGGAGATGTTACTACAATTGACAGATTTTCCCTTTGTTGCTGAAACATGTAAAAAAAAAAAAAAAAAAAAAAAAAAAGGAAAGAAAGAAAGAATATCCTCAGCTAAACAATGGAAAGCTTACTCACTGTATTTGCCTGCCAGCAGCATTCAGCCAGCTCGGGACTGGAGTGGCTGTCCGGCTCGATAGAACCGGAGCTGCCAATCAGCTCCACAACAGACTGGCATTGTCCGCGAGGGGCAGCTTGACAGCGGCTATTGAAGCAGGTCAGACACACGGCGGACGTGAACAATGGGTGGAGGTGCAGCCACCGGAGCCCCCCCCCCACCGCCAACACCACCACCACCACCACCACCACTCCGCCAGGAGGTCCAGCTGCCACACCTTCCACACACAGCCCGGCTCAGAGCAGCTTTACATTCACTTTTTTTTTTTTAAAACCGGCTTCATGTGTTTGTATACAAACTCATTGAGGAGAAATAATACCAAATTTTTTTTTGAAAAAACGATGGTGTTGGAAACTAACGGGTGAAAAGCTGGACGCAGGGTGAATTCGGTGAAATCTCTGTGACGACAGTCAGCGGTACATGGGGAGAAGTGGATTTACTTCTTCAACTTTCCTCTCACACTGGGAGACTTAAACTACTTTATATTCTTCTTTTCCTCAGGGTGCACACTCCCCTAACTTCATCTGGATCACAGGCAGACGGCTCGCTGACAGCGTGGCTCTTTTCAGCTCGATTTTAAAACGCAGCACGAGTGTTTCTGTTAAGTTTCGGAGCGACGCAGCTCTAATTTACCCGTCAGGCAGCCGACGCCGCTTAAATAACACGCGCATTTGCATTCATCGTTGCACCCAGTCTGTCTTTGAAGAAAAAAAAGAGGAGTGGCGGTAGGACAGAGAGAGGTGACGGTCGGAGACACAAAACGTCACCAGTGCGGGCTTTACCACGGAGGTGGGGACCAAAAAACGCCGAGCACAGCAAGAACTTAAAAAGGAGATGCTCAATTATCTTATGCCTAAACAGAGATTTTTAAACCTCCTCACATAACTTCAATCTCAAAACTTTCCTACCAAACAAAATAATGTTAACAACTGATTGTTGAGATTTAAATAAAAAAAACAGAGCTTCTCCTGTGCTACTTTGATACTTTCAATTTAAAAGTCTTTCTCTACAGCCTGTGACTGTTGTGACAGTTGTGCACTTGATTTCTTCCTATCACAATCATGACAGGTCCAATTTTTTTATTTTTATTTAATCAAACAGTTTTAGGCCCTTTTTACATCAAGATTTCAAGCAGTGCTGCCACTACTTCTAACAATTAATCTTTCGGCACATTTTGTGATTAATCGACCCATTTAAATGATTACTTGCTATTTCATTTGATTTTAAATACAACTCAGGAGCCAAAAATACACTCTGAATCCACAATACAAGGAAAAAACAAAAGCAGATGATGGAAAATAGCAAATAGGCTGTCACAACGTTTTGGGAAAGTTCATCCCAGCTTAAATCTTTTCAAAAAACAATCATATCTTTAACATTTTGTGCATTGTTCTTGTGAATTTTTTTTATTCCAACACAAATTTCAAATAATTCGCCCATCATTCCTCAGTTTGTATAAACTACTTTTTTTTGAAAATTAGGTCATATTAGTTGTCTGAAGACACTTTTTCTTCTTTATTTAAGTGAAACAAGGTCACCTGATGTCGTCACAACACAGACTGGGAGCTCCTCTAAAAATAAAAAGTCCTCCACGAACGGTTTTCTCAGCCCCCTTCCTCCACCTCCTCCACCTCCTCCACCTCCTCCTCCACCTCCTCACAGATGAGATTAGAGCTTGGCTCCTCTCTGGGCCTTACATCCTGCACCACTGCTGATAAGCTCGCCCCCTCAACCAATGAACCCCGACAGACGCCAGTTAGAGAAAACTAAAGCAAAGCTAAAGATAAACGAGCATGAGACCCTGATCTGAACTGAAAATAGTGTTTACAACCATCACAAATATATGTTGCATCATTTTCTGGGACCAGCTCTCATGTTCTTTCTTCTTGATTCTAGGCTGATTCTCAGCAGGGGGGGGCTTCGTGCTCCGGTTTACAGAGCGGCAGAGACCGTGAGGGTTTATATTTACACGATTTTTGCGCAGAATTAACTCTATTATGCTTACAAATTTATGACAGCAATTGTAGAAAATAATTAAGTGTGTACTTTAAGTAGACTTGGATGTTGTATCAAATTATACATATTGGAACGTTTATTTTCATCAACATAGTATGAACGTGTGTGTATGTAACCATGAGAGCTTCTCAATTTCTCATGCAGTATTCAAAAATACCCGAATAAAGTTTTACTGTAATCCCACTATCTGTTGTAATAATGCATTTGTAACTCATCACCACCATGAAATGACGAAGGCCCCGTTTACATGACAAAGGTTCAAGTGAAAACGGACTGTACGCGGACATTTTTGGTGGACAGACGGCGAAGTTGAATACTATTTTGGTGACTATCAACGATAAAACTACCAAGTCCCGGGAGACTATGGACCAAAAGTCACGACACTCTGGAGGCAAACGTGGTTCTTATTGTCCGTCTACTTGTGCATGTGCATAAGAACTATTTACGATGGTTGCGCGCATGCACAGTAAGAGCGTTTTCCTCCGTCTACACGGAGACGGAGTCACAGCGTCTTTTGAAAAGTGCCACCTTGGGAGCAAAAACCTGCATTTTGAGTCACTCCGAGCACCGTTGTGGCGTAAACGGACACCCTAAACGCAGCAAACGTGGGACTCAACTGTCTCACCTGTCTTGCTCAACAAGAGCAGTTAATTTCACAAGGTAACTAGTTACTTGGAGTAAATAAATTAGTGCACAATGACTTTGAAAAATCAACCAGGAACTGGAAAGAGTAAGTCAAACCAAAAAGACAAGAGGCCCTTTTACCAAGAGTTTTTAAAAGTATCCACATTCTTTTGAGTGAGAGACTGAAATATATTTGATAAACTGGTGTCATTTTATTTAAAATGCTATGATTTCCATATCAAATTGTCGTTTTGGGAATGGAGTTTTCAACCAATATTCATATTAACTTAACATAATTCTGCAGCTTCAGTGTCACATTTGAGGAGAAAGGTAATGATATTTCATCGCTTTCCACCTTGACGAGACGACAATGCTTAAAAAAAAAAAAAAAAAGCCGGTGAGGCAGCTTACCGTTGACGCAGACCTCATACGGAGAACACAGCTCGCTTTCAAACAGGCAACCTGTGAAGAGAAACACAGGTCAGCAAGAAGGGTCGTAACTCATTCAGGTAACTGACTTCATTATGATCTGCAGCTTCTCATTTTACTGCTTCTCCTTATGTTACTGCTGGTTTTCATCACTGGTCTCGCTCTGCCACACGACATTTAAAGTTAGTGTTGCAATTACGTGTTCCGATTCTGAGAGGATCTATATTTCCATAATGAGTGATGCACATTCATCCTTTTGTAGCACAATTGAGGTGTTTGGAGAAGGTAAACGCAATAAAAAAATAAAGTCACCTTTTGGTAAACTATCACTTCTACTAAACACATAAAAAAAGTTGAATTCTTCTTTGAATGGATGAAGACTCGCTCTGGACATCGTGTTCCCTAATAGCAAGTTTACTTTATTTTGTCTTTATAATAATAATAAAACACTGTGGGGGGGGGAAATTTAATAAAACTCAATAATTACAAAGAACCACTCCCATAAAACGTATGCATTCATATTTTTTCTGCTTTTTGGGGATAAATCTTTTAATCATATTTGTCCTGATCAAATATTGACAAACCTTAATCCTTTAAACACAAGTTTGACTATAATGCTGATATATATGTAAGATACTGTTCCATTTTAGACATAGTTCAGTTTTGATTATCACAATGAATTAATCAACTTCATTTAGTTTAACTGTAAAATAATATACAACTCCAATGTTCTACACAAATCCTTATATTTACACACATACACAGACACACACATATAATCTTAATGTGAAAAAAGCGAAAAAGAAACGATTGATTTGTGTAACTTAATCCTGCAAACACCAATTTACTGAGAACCCACCATATATGTGATTAGAAAATATGTCTTTATCCCTTTAGTTTCATATACGAGTATGAAACAATCCAAGTATTCATAGTTAAAGCTTTGCTCACCAATGGTAAAATAATCTTTCACGAAAAAAAGATACTAATGCTGATTAAAATTAACGGTATTCGTCTGCCAACAGGTGGGAAGAAATGCACAAACATGACGAAAAAAATGTCAGGATTAGCCAGTTTTTCTGTCGGGGTGCGGGCTGGAGCTGGAGGGAAAAAATGGGATGCTGTCACCATGGCAACACCGGCTCCTCTCCGAGCGCCTCTCTGCCTCGCAGGGATCAAAGAGTGGCAGCGATTACCTCCACTCGTCGGGCCTAATCCGTACTGCAGCGGCTCCGTCTACCTGGAGCTCCCCACCACACTAAATAAAAAGACATGAAAACCCTTTCGGGCACCGAGCAGCTCCGCTAAAACAGTTCTGGAGTTATTGCGACTGCAGGCCAGCCGTCCTCCGGCTGACGTCCTGATATGAAGGGAAAAACCTCCGAGCGGCTCCGAATCCTCCCACAACAAACACAGAGAAGAAATTGCAGCTTTTGCCCTGTTTTAATGAAGTTTGAGGTTAAATCAACTTGCCATATTGATTTCCAACACTGTCCACTCTAAATCATATAAACTAAATTAGGATTTTTTTTATTTTTTTTTATTTTAATACTTATGTTCAATACACTTTCTGACCTCCAGGGGGCACTACTCTTAAAAACAACACCACACTTTGTCATACAGAGGCTTTAATGTGACACCCAGCTGCATTTGGAGACAGAAGGTAAGTCTGGGGTGTCAAGAATAAGGCCCGTGGGCCAAAAGCAGCCCTCAAGGGGCTCCAGTCCAGCCGAACCACCAAGCAAATGATTAGAATTCTAAGAAAATTTGATTTTAACACGTTTCGTAAGAGAACACAACACTTGAGTATTGAATTTTGCATTCTTATTTTGTGTACACAACCTTCAATGTGGAGAAGAGCAATGATAAAATAAAGATTTATTTTTATTTTTTTTCTCCACCCAGTTTCAGTCTGCAGGCTGGTGGAAGATTGTGAAAAAAACGGCTTTGCGTGCTGCTCCTGGACTTTTTTTGCCGGGTGGTTTCATCAGCGCACGGCAGCAGAGTGTGAAATAAGGCCGCGGTATTGCACGGACAGTCGATGCCAGAGGGAATTTCAATCAGCTCCACCCTGTGAGCAAAGAGCAGCGTCCAGCCTGGCAGGGCCGGGGCAAGCTTAACAAACACAACACTACATTTCCCACAATGCCATCTGTCCGTTTGCACTCTTACTCATGGAGTCATTTAATAAGAGGATGCATGGAGACTTCAAGACGACGAACTCAGGCAATCGTAAGACCAGCGGCAGGCGAATGTATTTCAGTTCATCTACATTTTACAAGGAAGGAAAAGTAATAAATTTCATTGACTTGAATCCTTTTTTGTTGATGTTTAATTGTATAGTTAACGAAGTGTGTGCACCAGTAGTCTCAACTTCTCATTTCTTTGTAATTATTGAAGGATGAAAAAAAAATTTTAAATAAAAAACGGAAAACATTCAGCTGAAAAGAGCATGAAAAACAGTCAATTCTAAACTATAGAAAATAATTAGAATGATTGGTTATTTATTAATCTGATGTAATTAATTGTTCATCTCGGCACAAGCAGAGACATTCATTCAATGCATTATTAAACTGATTGCATTTTTTACTTTCACACTCGTTATTTTCGTGAAATTCTTCTTTTTTTTTGTCCTAATATTAATACTTTTCATTAAAAAAAAACACACACACACACACAAAATATAAAAAAAATAAAGAAAATAATGGATAAAGAATGAGACAAATTGGTCAAAGGTATTTATTCAGTTCTATAAAGAGAGTTTCCATTATGATTTAAGTTGATAAACTCGTGAGCAAAAGTAAAACTTAAAAAAAAAATTAAAAGTTGTGAAAATTTTTCACCATGAATTTAATCCCACAAAGTAATTATTTGGTATACTTGAATTAAACTAATGAGTAGAGTGTTCTTGAACATGTTATGATAATGTTCGTGGATTTTAAACAACTTTGAGATAAAACTACCCCATTGAAAGTGGCCCAGATAGTAAAGCGTGCTTTGTATTTCATCGCTCACTGCTCCCGGTAGCACTGTTTCTTTATATTCCTACTCTGACCTTCTGTTTTTCTGGAACACAATATTATCTCTCCGGCTGTGTTTACATCTCTGAACAGGAGATAAGAAGCCGGGGGTTTGCGGGATCGAGCCTTTTTAACGACCCCCCACCCCACCACCCCCCGTCTTCGTAGATTTATTTATAGTTTGTCCACAGACTGACTCACGCTCAGGTTTATTCCCCCCCCACTGGTGATAAAACAGCGGTTCCTGATTGGCCGCCGTCTCCGGTCTGGAGCAAAGCGTTTTCCCTTCCTTTGGTTTGGAGGAGAACCCTGATCCAATTTGTTTGGGCGGCGGCTCTGAGAGAAATGATCAATCACGACTACGCGCCACCTGACAATTCAGACGGGCGCAGGAGGAGTGGATTTGGTAGCACAGGCAGCGTTTGATCGTTCTCATTCTGGGAATCCATTTCTCAATTAGTGGGCGTGCAGAAACTCCCCGTCTTAGATCGGAGGTAATCTCTCTCCGTCATCCTTTCCTCGGTCCCCCACAGCGACACAAACCACCACCTTCATCCTTTTGTCCTTTCTTCTCTTCCTCCTCCTCCTCTTTTTTTTTTTTTTTTTTTGAAAGCTCCAGCATTGATCCGTCTGGGCAAACAAAGCAGCGGTGCTTATATAATAAAAAGCTTTCTTTTGACTGTCAGGAGTTGCCTGCGCTGCAAACCCGGAGTCATTTCAAAATGTGAGCACCTTCACAGTGCTTGAACCACGTCGAGCCAACAGGAAATCATTCTTACTTAAATGCCAGAAAACCAAGTGTTAAAACATAAAGTAATCTGGAATAAAACTAGGCTTTTATTTGAAACATGTCATAAGTCACTGTTGCTGCAGGCTCCGTTTTCATGTGAAGCGTGTCGTTTTTTTGTTTTTTTTTTAACATTTTTGGCTCAGAAAAGTTTTGCGTTTCCACGGCAACGTTTTGAGAAAATAAAACGGGAACAGCAGAAACGCTGAAAACGAGTGTGTGCGCTGCTGTTTGTTTTTTCCTAATGAAGCCAGAGACGCAACAACACGCTTGTAAACATCGAGAACGGCGAGTGCGCGGACTTTCGCATGGACAGACGACGAAGTTGGATCGGCGTTCCGGGTTACTATTCAAACTGCTTTTCGTCTTCCCGTCTTGTCTGGGAAGGCTCAGTGGTGGAAAACGACACGAGGGGAGAAACACGTCCGCTCGGTTTGCTCGGGAACTGTGGAAAGCCGTAAATATCCGGGAGCGGACTGGGCGCTCTCCAGTGAATCCGAGCAGGAGCCACAACAAAACCCCGGAGGGGCCGAGCAGGGCGACGTTCACTGAGACAAACGCTCCGAACAGATGCAGTTTCACCTGCGCCGTGACAAGAAACCAGAGGAACGGAGGGGGAAACCAGGCAGCGCAGCCGAGGACCGACAGCTTGCAGCAAGGCAGGGATGGAGAGAGAGAGGCAGGACGCTTCACTTTCCGGGGATTAATGACCAAATCGTTCAGGGAGACGACTTCTCGGAAAAACAATTAAAATAAAAAAAATTTAATCTTCCCCACAGTGTGACGTCTGATTACAAACACTTTTCAGAATAAAAGTCTGAAAACACAAAAGCAAAACGCCATAAACATAGCAAAACGCCATAAACATTGACAATGGGAGAGCATGGATATTCTAGTGGACAGACGACCAAGCTGGACGCAATCACAGTGACAGCGTCCACTACAGAAGCACCAAGGCCCGGGAGAATATCAGCTGGGAGTCATGACACCCTGGAGGCGAACGACGTCGTTACTGCCTTCGCCAAGGAGGTTATAAAGTCACCCGCGTTTATTTGTCTCGTCTGTCTGTTAACCAGATTTTCTCAAAAATCGAATGAGCGGATCTTCATGTAAATTGGTACACAGGTGCATTTTGATGAGAGGAAGAACCCACTAAGCTTCGGTGGTGATCTGGATCAAAATAATAGTTACAGGAGAAACATTTTAAAAAAGAAAGCACGAGGATGCTATGACGCCTCAGGGGGCAGCGTTTGTGTGCAACTTAAGTCGCTAAAAACTTACTTCAGTGTTTATGAGCAGGAGTATGTTTGTTAAAAGCGATTTATCTGATGAGTAGTTAATGGAAGAATAAAGTCTCAGAAAAAGAACAAAAAAAATGGATTGATTAGCTTTTACATTTTTGGTCCAATCAGGAAGCTCCGCTGCTGTGACATCACCACTCCTGCACCCGCCCCCTCGCCCGTCTCTGTGTATCAGACCCCGGCGACGATGAAGCGCCTCGACCCACAAATCAGCGTGAAGGAGATCTTCACGAGCGTTGCCGTGGCGACGGTCGCACCGGGTGCATCGGCGTGACCTTCTCCGGGCCCGAGTTAATGATTGGGGAGACTCGCAGCTGAAAGCCGTCCGCGAGTTCAAATCCCAGGACGGACAAAAAAAAAAGAATGTGCTGTCTCACGACCACTTTATTTTCAAAATATCAAGGTAAAGAAACGTATCTAAAAGGTGAAGAGTTCTTATTGATGATTAATTTCAGATTATTGTTTTATCTGCCACACGTGGTTCAGCTGTTGAGCTGGAATGACTCTGACAAGCTGCACCGAACGCTGTGGCCAAGTGTGTGGTTTATATGAATTAGGCATTTTGAATTTGAACAAAGCAATATAAAGTTGCCTTTTTTCCCAATTCAGGACTTCCAGTTTCGGACTGGTTTGCAGGAAAACATGTCTGAGAAAACGATCCCAACGCTGAGAAGCCTCTTTAATTTGCTTTGAGGAAAAGACCGTTGGCCTTCTAGTCACACAGGCGGTTTCGGATTGTTCATGTCGGGACTTATTAAAGCAGATCTCACCGTTCCATTGAGTAGATTTGTCGAGCGCGGTCATATGGCTTTGTGGGAATCTGACCCGAGGACAATGCAAAACGTGCCTTCGGTTACAGGAGCGCAAAATATGGAGCTGGAGTTTAGAGATGCGACGGGGTGAATAATTAATGAGGAAAACATGAACTGATGCAGGTCTAAAAAAAAAGCAGTGTCACTATGTCAAAGGTCATCCCAAGCCAACAATGGCCAATAAAAGCCAAATCTACACATTAAATATGGCACCAATGTAAAATCCCACAGAACACAGATTCCTGTTGACGGTCTCTTATTTACATTAGTTTGCATGCATGGAGTGGACATTGATTCAAAAGTATAGACGCACGATATCAGCGATCAAGTGATAATCTTTATAATACAAACACGCAGCAGATGATATTATCTTTATTTGACAGCGCTCTTTCTCGTAAACACCGGTTCCGACACTCCCGTCTATGTGCTGTGGCCGGCGGGCATCTCATGTAATAAGGCTTCGTCTGATTGGCCCAAACATAATGGGCATGCCTCGGGCACAGTCTTCCAAGTATACGTTTAAAGTTCATGTCGTGATCACAATAAATCTGCGGTGTAATGTGAGAATTAACAACAAGACAAACGTCACCACCAATTTGGTGACGTGTAGAAATCTAACTTGACTGGAAACCAGAAAAATGGTTAAATCTATGCCAGCGTGGCTTTCAGGGGTCAGACAGGTTGAAAACATGTCCTATATCACAACACTGCTATATATCAACACTAAAAGGACATTTCTCCATCAGGCTCTGACGACCTGGACTTAAATAAAGCGGGAAAAATACCAGATGGAGAAATGTAAAGCACCTAAAAAAAAATTCTTTTTTAAAAAAGGGAGTTATTAATCATCAACAGTAGGTGCAGGGGAGAAGAATAGCGTCGGAGTAAACGAAGAGAAATGTAGGCTACCCTGTCTCCTCAGCTGAGCCCTTCCTGTGGCTGCCATACTCTGTATGTCGGTTATGTAATCCAGAGGAGAGAGGAGGAGACAGGGCAGGAGGAGCGGGAGACACACACACACACACACACACACACCTCCCTCTCAGCACCACCAGCTTCTCCCCACTCTTCCTCCTCCTCTTCCTCCTCCTCCCATCATCGGCTACAACACAGCCCTGCATCAGTGATCCTGCAGGCTCCAAACCTCCACACAACATTAGATATCCGCTATTTATAGACTCTGCATGAGAGAAATTAATGTCGCCAGCGCACACACACACACACGCACACACACACACACACACACACACACACACACACACACACACACACACACACACACACACACACACACATATTTACATTTCCAATCAATAGCTGTCTCCGCTGAGAGCGCAGGGCTGGAAATTGGAGAGTGCCTGTATAATCTCATTTTTCAGGGTTTCACAGTGATTGTTATCGCTGATGGATGAGGCCTCTTGTTTACAAGTGGACAGAGAGGAGCTCAGCCCGCCGTTATGACACACTCCTGGTCGGATTGCAATAGTTTCTACACATTTCATCTAAGGATTCTGCGACATTAGATCTGTTTGCTTGGATTCTAACTTTGAAACAGGTCAACTTAGCGCGTCACATGATCTATTCCCTTTTTTTTTCTGTTATCTTTAATAGAAGTACTGAGTTTTAATGTTTTCAATTAAAATTTTCCCTTGCAACATGTACAATGTTTTGATTTGATTTTGTTAGGGAGGAGTCTGTTTTTTATATATAGATAGCACTGATAACATTTGGATTGATTTAGTCTCTTTTGTTTTTTAAAATTAATAAAAACACTCAAATGAATATTCTGATAATATTTTTTTTTTAATTATATTGTGTTTTTTTTTTTTATTGAACAATGCTCAGGTACTACATAACCTAATGGATATTTATTTTATTTTCTTTCTTCTTTCTATATAGCTAAAGTGTTGTTGCTTCAGTTATTGCATTAATAATCTTTAATTAAATAAATCAATCAAAATTCTTATAAAACATGTGACACGACTTAGTTTTCTGGAATATACTTTAAATATTGTATTTATTTTTATTTATCTTATACATTTAGCTGTAACTTTTGTTTAGATACCAAAACTTATTTTTACCATCATTTTTATTATAAGCTCCTCTATTAATTTTTTTATATATATTTTGCTCAGACATCGTTGCTTACTTTATTCTTTTTTTGTATAAATCAAGATGCAATCTTTCAAACATTTCAACCAATTAAAGAACTATTTAATTCAGATTTTATTTTTGTTACCTCACCTGGATTTTATATTGTTTTAATTTACTTTGTTCAGATATATCTATTTAAAACTCACTTGCTCGAGTGGATATAAGGTTGTTTTTCTTTAATTAAGAAGACTTTTACAACTTTGGGTAGAAATATTCTTGTTTAGAATACAGTACTTTTAAATATTCATGACAAACTTACTTTAGTGTGTATTTGTCTCTGCACTGGACAGCATGTGTTTTGAAATCTTGTCAGAGATTCTCATTTAGATTCACTGTCATCGTGGTATAATAAAATGCAGCCTTTTGTGTAATTCTGTAATAAATATGAGTTGTTGACATGTTCAGGCCTTCTTCCTATAATAAATCTGCTGTATCTTCTTCATCCAGCATGATGGTGATGATAATAAAAAAAACACTCCGGGTTGGATTTTAAACGTGTTTTTGTGGCTTCGCCGTGTTTGTGCGCTCTTTCCACATTATTCCCACAATTACGCACAACGCCATAATTCCCAATCATCATAATCATCAACTCACCGAAGCTCCTGTCAGCAGCAGCGGGGAAGCAGCTGAGGGAAGCGGCGATCAGGAGGAGGAAGGAGCGCGGATCCATGCCTCTTCTTCGGGGTTCTCGTCTCTCTCTCTCTCTCTCTCTCTCTCTCTCTCTCGTTCTGCGGCGCGTTAACAGGCCATGTTCCGGCTCCGCGCTCCGGCGCTCAGCGGGGCGGCTTCAGGCGTCCTACCCGGACAGAGAGGCCCCCTCCGCGGCTGCACGAAGAGCGGAGGAGTCGGTGGACGGATGGAGCGATGGACGGATGGATGGAAGTCGGGATGGAGGAAGAGAGGAGGAGGGATGCAGGGCGTTTCTGCAGCTGGACGCGCGAGCTCATCAGCGCACGTGTGATCAGACGCGCTACTTCCGGTGGAGACCGCCACAATAATGCTCAGCTTAATGCAATCTCATTGGACTGGCAGAGAAATGTTGATTTACTTATTAAATGTATTAAAATGTCTCTCCTTGGCGGAATGGAGGAAACATGCAAACTCCACACAGAAAGGCCCGGCCAGTATTTGAACTCTGACATGAGAAACTCTGTTCATAAACTTAATTTAGATTTTCTTCACAATCGACATAAGATCCATAAGTGAGCTAAACCCACTGTGATCCAACAAAACACAACACAGACTACATATTTTCTTTCATAAGTCTTTGTCACTTTGTTGTTTAAACGAATCTCATGTCTCATTTTAGCTTTATGCCTTTTTTGATCAGTGGTTTTTTTTTCTATCGATATTTGCATGTATATAAAGAATGAATATTAATTCTACACTAGAGTGTCGGGGAAAAGATATCCGGGAAACTTGCTTGCGTGACAGAAGTCATGAAAAACAAGAGTTTTTAATTACTTGGCACTTCTTCAAAAAGTAGTTCTGTTCCAGTTTTATGTCAGCAGATGAGAAAAGACTATTCTAGACTAGTATCTTGTATTTTCAGTAATAAAGTAAAAGCCAGGAAAAACCTGAATTCAATATTTGGTGATTTATTCACATAAAGTTTAATAAAAAACACAAACTTGAAAGAAAAGAAAACTGAAATCTATAGCAGCGTCACAGTGCGAGCGCTTCTTGAGCAGAGGAGTTCATGTTGGAGGCCGGGTTTCAGTCTGAGTCGGTGTCGTGGCGCCTCCTGTGGCGGTCCGGAGAACCCCGGGGGCGCTGGTGAGGCCCCCCGCCTGCTGAATGGCAGTGGGACGGTCGGGCTCCAGTCGGACTGTGGTGGGATGTGTGATGATGATGATGGTGGTCCTTTCTGTGCCTGAGGAGTCAGATTCAAACAGGAAGTGATGACCTGATCAGAGTTTTTTTTTCTTTTTCAATCCCATCTTTAATTGTTTTGGGTCTCATTTTGGCTTATTTAAATATCTTTCAGTTACTCTTATGTGTCTTATTTTTAGGGCCACACAATATCAAATAAACCTGCAATAAAGCAATATTTCAAAAACATTTTTGCCTTTTGAAAGGCATGAAAAAGTTTCCCATTTCAGTGTTTTCATGACTAATTTCCATAACTTTGTCTTCTCTGGCTTCACAGTCTGGTAGTTTTATGTTCGTCTCTTGGTTTCGTCTATTTCTTGGTCGTGTTGCGTTTTATTTCAATCAATTTGTGTCTCGTTTGGTGGTTTTGTCTCTTACTTTGGACATTTGAAGTCACATTTTGGTAATTACGTGTCACAATTTAATGATTTAGTGTCTTTATCTTTTGATTTGGTCTTTTTCTTAGTCATGTCATTTCAGTCGATTTGTGTCTTGTACTTGTTCTGATGTTATATTTCAGTTACTTAGCGTCACGTTTTGTGGGTTAACGTTGCTTAAAATGTATGGATATCGTTTCCCGTTTCATTTTTATAGCTGTATGTTTCAAATATCAGTCATTTATGTCCCGTTTTGTGTCACAATCTGATCATTTCGATTAAAATCTTGCTCTCTTATCTCATTATGTTCACTTTGAATCACTTTAAAGTCATTTTTGTCAGATTCTAACAGTTTTGTGTCATATACAGGTGACTCTCGAGTGGCTTATTGTCATAATTATTTTACTTTGACATTAAAATATTTTCAATCTTTTAAAACTGCTGCGAATAGCTGTTGAAAATTCTTACATTTTGGCGCCCTCTAGTGACGGGCACATAGTAAAGGTGAAGAAACTTCACACAAATTGAAGAGAATTAATTATTTTCATTTAAATATTCCTCGGCGTGTGTTGAACCTTTTTCTGTTGTCGTCTGACTCGGAGGAGGACGAGTCCTCCCTTTGTCTTTTCTTCTTCTTTTCTTTCTTCTTCTTTTTCTCCTTTTTGCTCTTTTTCTCCTTTTTCTTCTTTTTGCCCTCATGTCTGAAAAGTGACATTAAAAAATACATCTTAACCACTGTAATCTCTGCAGTATAATGTAAAATACTAATGTATGGGAGTTACTGCATTCTTAGCAGTAATTTGTATCAATCAAATGTAATTTAATTACTCAATAGTAATGAGCAATCACTGAAGAGTGATTCATGCACAGTAAATCTAACAGATGTAATCTCATTACTCAACAGTTAAATGTCAAGCAAGTATAATTGAGCAATCACATTACATCTGTATGACTGATTGGCCCAGTTGTAATGCGACTACTCAGTGGTGTGCAACAGAGAGCTGTAATGTGATTACTTTGCTGTAGTCTGTTACAGACAGGAGTAATGCGATTACACTACAGTAATCTCACAGTATAGATTACTGCTCAGTAATCTGTTACAGACAGGCGTGTGTGAATATCTTGCAGCAACAACAGTTACAGTAGGACTGCCCAGCAGTAATCCATTACAGACAAGAGTAAGGCGATGACTCGGCAGTAATCCGTTACAGGCAGGAGTAATGTGATTACAGGTACTCCTCGGGCTCACCGTGGTTGCGGCTCGTGTTGCGGGACGCTCTCGGACGGTTGGGTTTCTGAAGCTTCGACTCGACCCTCAGCTTTGTGGTGCTGCACAAAATAAAATAAAGGTCGCTTTTAATTTCTTGTTCAAGCGTTTCTGCAACGTCTCACCGAGCTGAGATTCAGGTGTTCACAGCTCTTCTACAGATATGACAAGAGGGTTACGAGAGGATCTGCTGCGCGAGTCCTAAAGTGGTAAAATATTTATAATAATCACACAGCAACTTTTGCGTCAATGGATAATCAAGGTTAAGTCGCCATGTTGGGCTCGGTCCTGATGAAGAGCAACACTCACCGTGAACACCGGCAGCCCCATCTTCACCGCCTCCTTCTCTTGTGGCGACAGCAGCATTTTACGAGAGCTGCCGCAGAAAGAAAACAGACACTCAGCAAATCAAGGAGAATTAGGAAAAGCTGCTCCATCATCAAAGTACCCTGTGATAAAGACTGAGGTGGATTTATTAGTCAGGAGTCACCACAGCAACCTGCACTGCAGATCTGGACCGTTTTTACCCAGAATGCCTTCCTGCTGTGGCGTGAGACTCAAACCGTGGATAGGTAAGCTTTCCACCACCACCTCAGATGAGCCTCTCAGCAGAAATGTAGTCAAATCCACACTGTGTGAGACTTGTGTGTGACCGTGGGGCTTGTTGCCCTCAGTATTGACTCACAGGGTTGTTTTTGTCCTCTTTGAAATCACCGAGCTGCGCTACACTGCTACTTAGTGTCATAAAGGCCAGCCAATAATGAGACAGTTACATCAAGGACAAAGAAAATGTATCAAAACATTCAGTCAACAACTATATTTGATTTTAACTGTAACTCCTGCTGAAGTATAAAACACTTCACTCAGGGGGCTTTTCCACCAGAAGGAACCCGGTGCTAGTTCAGAGCCAGGGCCAGAGTTAGCACCAGTTCTTTGTAACATTACTGTAAATAAAAGCTTGGATTTTTTTTTTAAAGCCATAAAATGAGCCTTTTGATGGCGCTTCATGTGAAAGAGAACTTTTATTATCGATCAGTGTTTACGTAGGTTGCCATTGGAAACCGCTGTAGAGCTGCGCTCTATCATTCTACAGCTCCATTCTCCTCCTGATGTTGAAGCATTTGATTCAGACACATCCAGAAATAAAAAGTGAAAGGAGCAGAAATTCACTATGTAATGTCCAAATGTTGAAAAACAAGCCCCAAGCTCAAACACGCTATATTATTTTACTCTATGGCCACTCCGGGGGTCCGGACTAAAACAAGACGGACGTGAAAAACAAGTAATAGAGCGACGAAGAGACTCAATGTTTTCTGGCTGTTTGGTCTGCATCCGAGGTTCAGGCCAAATTAGACGGAGCGACGATGAATACAGTCGATCTCGTTCCTGTATGAGCGCGACGTTGGTGAAATCAGTGACGTACGACGTTTTGGAGTGACACAATGACGTGGCTCTCACTTTGCTCCGTTGACAATGGAAAAACCCCCGGTTCTTTAGCTGTGCTCATTTAAGAACTGGCCCCGGCACCGGCCCTGAACTGGCACCTGGTTCTTTTTGGTGGAAAAGCCCCGTCAGGGAATATTCAGGCTCGGCATGTCTCATTAAGTTCCTCGGACTAAAAGTAAAGTGGGAGCAGAGCTCGTTGCGTTAATGTTGTGATGAGTTGCTTTATCGCCTCAGACCGGGCGAGATAAAAGTTCGGACCGGGTCAAACGGGCCTGTGAGGAGCCGGATGGGGAAACTGTTCAGCTGCATTCCTTACGCACAAATGTATTTACATAAAGCGCATACAAATCTGAGTAGGTAATAACAAATATTTGGTTTTGTTTTGTTTTTTTAAATCAAACGTTGCATTTTTAGATTATTTTAAGAACATTTTCAGACGGATCACCTGGAGCTTCCCAAACCCGACACTCGATCCACGTTCCTCTCCTCAGAATCGGCTTCCTCCCTCCTACAAACCTCCACCATGTCCTTTATAAATAAAAAAGAGAGAAAACCAAATCCACACTCAGTCTTTGCATAATCTGTTAGTAAATCAATAAATAACTGAGTCATCGGCTCGGTCAGAGACCTCTTTAGTGAGGCCAGTCGGCGCCCTCTTGATGCTCTTGTGCCCCCTGTTGAGAATGGAAGAGTGGTTATATCACGTTAACCTTGGTAATCAGGGTCTGTTCTCACTGCGCAGCTTTTACGTACAGAGCGGCCATCAGCGCTTCCTCCTCTGCTGCTTTGACTGCAGCCAGCTCCTCCTCTCTGGTCAGAGGTTTTTGGCCCGATTTGTCTCTGGCGTACCACGTCAGGTCTTTGCCTTTCTGCCACCGTCCGACCGGGGCCATCAAGGAGTTTCCTGCAAAACAACACAGAGACGCAAGGCCGGATGAGAGGTCAGGGATGGAGAGGAATGTTTATGGTTGGGTTATTTTATAAAACACTGCAGGTCAATTTTCACTTTTAAATTCAGAACCTAACACATTATTTACAGGGCAAGTCCTGGAAATCAGAACTTATCCAAATCAAAATCCAGCCAATAGAACAGTCTAGATTAAACCTGAAGCAGCCTGGAACTGTTCCATTAAACTGACGGACACCTGGTCGGAGCTCAGGCCAAAAACCAGCCAGGTCACCATCCAAACATGGAGCTTTAAAGTGGTCACAGATTAGTCTAAAACCTAGATAAGAAACCAGCCAGAAGCAAATTCAAACTGAGGCGACAAAGAGATGTGTTTTTTAAATGAATTTACTGTTTGACAGCATTGACTAGACATGGATCACAGACCAGTGGAAAACTAATATAAAGCCAAGCCTCAAACCAAACAAAGCAGCACGAAGCCAGGCCAAACAAATTAATAATAGAAAAATCAGTCAATCCGAGCCAAGCCAAAATCATGAATTAAAACAGTCTGAAACTATGGTACAAACCTGTTGGACACCAAAGTCAAACATGAATCAGAAACCTTTTAGAAAACGGTCCAAACCACAACTTTTCTACACCTGGGCTAAAACAAAAACCCAAAAAAACAAATCTCAGCCTCGACAAAGCTGGTCAGAAACTAGTCTAAGGAATTAAGAGTGGGGAAAGAACTACTTTAAAACTAGGCAATAAAACAATCAGAAACTATAAGCCTGGAGCAGAAAGTGATCAAGATACAGAGATGGAACCAGAAAATTCTTAGAAACCAGAGTAGCGAAGTCAGAAAAGTAATCAAACTCAGAAATGGGTCAAAAAAAGACTCATCGTGAGCTAAAAGAAACCTCGTGGCACAGGGGTCGCAGACCTGAAGCCAGTCAGAAACGACAGTAGAATCAGCTTTATAATCGTCTAGCTTTACAACCAATACAGCCACATGACGTCCGAGTAACGTTACTTTTCGCCTGCGTTACTAGACACGTTGTGTAACGTAACTTATGACCCAGCTGTGAGTGGCAGCTACGTAGCTGCTGTTTTAATCTCGGGGCGGGAGGTCCGAGGACTGAAGGCGGGCAAAGGGAGTTTGGGTCTGGGGTAGAAACCCGGAGTGGACAGAGAGCCTCGGTGACATGACGGGGAGCTCCATAGCCGGTAAGGGAGACACTTTGCTGGGAGGTTAAAGCGCTTCTCTGGGCATCCCGCCCGCACGTTACCCGGCGGCGGCGACGACGACAGCGTGCGGGGGTCCGGCTGCTCCGGGACTCACCCAGGTAGTTCTCTCGGTGCTTGTCCACCTTCACGTCGTCCCAGTTGAACTGGTCCTGGCCCCCGCGGACCCCTCCGGCCCGGGACGAGCCGAACATAGCGCAGAATTGTGGTTTTAGTGCAGAAAGGGGCGCAGGAGAAAAGCGGCGCGTCCGCTGTTAGCTATTAGCCGCGTTAGCTCTAGTGTTACAGATTAACTGGTTTCCCTGCTGGCTGGTGGGCGACTTCCTTTCAGCGTTGCCGCAAGTAACAGCTGATGCTAAAATAAGCCTCACAACATTTCGAAACTTTATAGTAAATGCGGTTGGCCGGTGTTCGCCACGACAGCTGTTCGGGGTTTTAAAATCTGTTCTTGCAAGACGCCACAGGGAGTCGCTCACTAGTTAACACGAAAACCAATTAATCCAAAACACTGAAGTTCCGACTTGAGGCTGGCCGACTCGTCATCCGGGAACACTGCGGTCTTCCCGGGTTTAGTGTCCGGAGTCCCAGGGAGAACAATGGTTCCGTCTTAAGACATGACTGCAAATATTACAACAATACAAATTTAACACACAGTTATCGCCTAGGCCATGTGAATCTGTTAATTCATAATTTGAGAGAAGTCCAATTTAATCCATACCTACCATACTTGTGCTTGATTACAATTAAAGCAACGTAACAGGGCTTCTTAAAGCAAACTAACAGGTCTGTGAGAGAGCCACGGGTGATCAAATAGTTACTCCATGCAATGCAATGGAAATTAATTATATAAAAGCATACAATGTTATTTTCTTCATTTGTTTTTAGATGCCGTTTCCCAAAATTTAAATCTTCCGACAATACAAACGATAGACCTCTATTAAAAAAAATAGAATAGTGATATGGAAATACTTTAATTCTCCCAGAGAGAAATTCTTTTAACATAGCTCCAAGTAGGAAAGCTTGCAAAATCGGCAGTGTATCAAATACTTATTTTGCCCATTAAAAGAGATTTCACTCTGGGATTGATAAATTATCTTTTAGTCTATTCTGGTATTGCTGACAACGGCGCGGTCGCCTTTCTCCAACCGGAAACATACTTCAGCGTCACCCTGAACGTGCGCACACGCTGGTCTCATTTTTTTTTTTTTTTTACTTTTTTCTTTCATATTTTTAAATTCTCTTACGTGCTATTTTTTCCAATTATCATTACCAGTGACTGACGGTAAATAAATTCAAAACAAAAAAAACATATCTAGTTACTTTTGTTTCTTCCGCCCGCTCGCGCCCGGTGACGACGTGGTGACGTAGCTGCTCGGGTGTGCATATTTGTGGTGTGATGGCTCCCGCAGAGGAGAATTGGAGCAGAAAATCCTCCGACCTCCGTCTCGCAGAGCCGAATTAAACATCTCCACATGTTCGTCCGGTGTTTCTCCCGGTTGGTTTCAGGTATGACTAAGGCTGTTTGCTTATTTGTTTACGTGAGTGTCTGCGGAGGCAGGTGAAGTTGGTTTTCCGTTGGCCTGTTTGACCGTTTCCTCGTGCCGAGTAAACCTGAAATAATCTGGATTAAATGTGGTTCCATGCCCACACCATTTGAATCGAGAGAATACTTTTAAACAATATATTATATGATTCATATGTTGTATGGTACAAAACTGAAGTTATTTAGATTGTTTTACATTTGTAATGTCTGTCCTGTAATCACCAGATGGGAAATAATCTGATGGAGATTGTATTTTCTCAAACAATTGCACTTCTCTTTCATACATTAAACTCTTAAATGATGAATTTGAAGTGAACTTAAAAGTATCGCATTTTAATACATTTGTGAGCCCTTCTTCTGTCTGCAATACTTAAGAAATTAATAACAAAAGAAAAAAACAGTGAGCGACCTCTGTTCTTTTTATTGTTGTTTTTGTACCGCTGAACCTGAGCCATCAGACTGCACGTGAACTCTGAAACCTTCTCGAGGTACAATTACTAAGGCAGCCCTGATAACATTCACATGAGTTTCAGTGCACGTGGTTAAATTGAACGAGGCTCCTGCTGATTATAATCTCACATGAGTCTCATTTCCTGACTTGCTGCTCTCTGTTGAGTACTAAAACTTCATTCTTCACACTCATCAAATGAGTCTGTTGTCTTGTTTTTGGTGGCAATCTTCTTTGTCCTTGATTCAGATCTTTTCTTTTGGAAGCAATACATATCTATGTCCCATCTTCCACCTAAATGATGTAACGTCAGCTAAAATCCAGATAATAGAGCATCTTCCTCCCGACTGACTGATGTGTAACTTCACCTAATACCCAGATTATAGAGCATCTTCCTCCCGACTGACTGATGTGTAACTTCACCTAATACCCAGATTATAGAGCATCTTCCTCCCGACTGACTGATGTGTAACTTCACCTAATACCCAGATTATAGAGCATCTTCCTCCGACTGACTGATGTGTAACTTCACCTAATATCCAGATTATGGAGCATCTTCCTTCCACTGCCAGCTCTGTTGTAAATGTGCAGTTTTATCAAATTGTGGAGGAGGAGGAGGAGGAGGATGATGATGAGGAGAAGCAGTGGTTGCTCCTTTTAATCAGCGTTGAAGAGGCGATGGAGGAGCCCTGTTGTCAGTTTGCTTTATTGAGCAGTGAGAAAGTGAATATAGCCGACAGTGGAAGGAGATAAATTCTCGTATGAGGCAGATCCACATCAGAAATGTTGGAGTCGTCTCTTTGGTCAAAGTACAATGAACAGTTTTTTATTTAGTTTTTTTTAAATGTGGCAAATACAACGTGATACAAAAAAAAATATTAATCCAGTTCGATATGTTCAGCACTGCAAAACACACCTCCAAGACTTTAGAGCCAAAACCCGACCCACTTTAAAAAAAAAAAAAAGACACAGCCTGGCTCCAGCGAGTTGAAATACTCAAAAGTTCTTGTGATAGTTTTCTCATACCGTTTGTTCTGGACTAGGAGGTCCGTTTCAGGGGGCGCTTTTGTGACGTTTCAAATAAAAACGCATCGTTTTTGTTTTTTTTCGTTTTGGGAAAGTTTTGCGTTTGCATGGCAACGTTTTGAAAACGATGTCTGTTTACACATAAACGGCAGAAATGCTGAAAACTGTAGTTTTCTTTCTGGGCCACTAGTGGGTGCCTTTTTTTTTTTTTTTTTTTGTAATGAAAGCACAAACACACACACAGAGAGAACGATACACTTTAAACATCAACAATGTCGAAAACACGACGGGATGAGAGGAAAGCAGCGTTCTGCCGTCATACAGTGACACCTAGAGGTCCCAGATTGTATGTGCAGATATATTCTGACGTTCAAGTCGCATGCCGAGCCAAGCGACTTGAAAAAAAACCAAACTTAAAATACGTGGCGAGTCGAACAGTAATGGAATCTGTTAGTGACAAATTGAAATGATAAAATAAAATGTAGTAAACAACAATAGATGTTGGAGTTCTCGGTTATGAATCTGGATCAATCTTCATCCGCTGCCCTGAACTGAAATGACCTATTTTTTTAAGCTGCCGCTCAGCCTCACACATGTGCTAGAACGCTGTCAGTGTGTGGGTTGGATAGTAAAAGTGGCACCGCCCTCCTATTTTCCTTTTATCACTGTGAGCTCAGCCGGTCGCACCCTCACAGCTGATTCGTACTCTCTCCGTCCGCTCGGCTCGTCGGAAAGTGACTGGAGAAAACTTCAGGGAGGTGAGCAGGAAAATAAAAATCTCCAGGGATTAAAACAAACGGCGCTGAGGGAATCCGGAGTGTCCGAGGGATGTTCTGTCTACTGGATCCAATTACAAGCCTTCGTTTGTCACGGTTTGTCGTTCCGAGTGTGTCAAGGAACAAAACGGACCCGTTTCAGACGGAATCCCTCGAACGTCCACGGCATGCAGAGCTCCCGGGGTCGGAGCAGGAAGTCTGAGTTTATTCAGGGAATTCTGTGGTTTTCCACAGATCGGCATCAGACAGTTTTCAGTTTGTCCTCGCAGCTTCTGCTTGTTGTCTTTCTGCCCCCATCAGCACTTCTCACCCCTTCAATCAGGGTCTGATTGCCCCCTCAGCTCCTCATTAGAACCCCCCCCCCCCCCCCCCTCTCTCTCTCTCTCTCTCTCTCTCTCTGAGGCATGTCTCGGCTCGCTCAGTTTGTTTTGTGTGACTCACGTCGGCTCTCCGCTCCCTGTGTGCACAGCGATGGAAAACCTGAGGCCGGTGGTCCTGAGCGGGCCCTCGGGGGCCGGGAAGAGCACCCTGCTGAAGAAGCTCATGGGGGAGTACGACAACGTGTTCGGCTTCAGCGTCTCACGTGAGTCGAGTCCCGCCCCCTCTCCAGATACCCGTCTGAAGTTCCTCCCGGGGTTGATGAAGTATTTGTGTTCACTTGCTCTTCTATTGTGATGCTTCCTGTGGTTCCCGTCGGTAGATCAGCCGGTGTTTCCGGTCTATCGAGGCTCTTCGGTGTTTCATTCCGAGAGCAAAGCTTTACAAAGCAGAAGTCAGATTATGAAGTCGGTCCTTTGACACACAGGCAGCCGGCGCAGAGATCGAAGCTCGGCTGTGTTGCGCTCCGCCCTCGTTGTGCTGGTGAACACACGTTTCACTGAAACTTGTAAAACACGCCGGTACAACAATCCGACCTCCCGAGAGGATTTCTGACTGAACGAGGTTCAAAGTCAAGATGATTTTGTTCTTTTCTTCTTCTTCTGGCTGTTGAATTTCAGGTCTTAAATCCACATTTGCAGCTGAAATTCCTTCATGTTAATGTTGATTTAGTTTCGGGTGTAAAAAAACAGGAGTTTAGTGAAACGGTCACTGGCGCTTTGGCTAATGCTAAAGCTAACGCATGACTCAGCTCCAACTGAAGTAAAGAGGCCAGACTTCAGTAATTAAGTTACGTTGATCATAGTAATCAGTTACTTACTCAGTGACAAAAGCCGTGTCGGTAATTAATTTGTACGTCCGATTCATGTTAATGTTTGTTTATAGATTTTTATTTTATTTCTTTTTCGCAGACACAACCCGAAGCCCCCGGACCGGAGAGGTAAACGGAAAACGTACGACCCGCAGCTCCTCCCTCGTCATTTCTTTTATTTTAATTTTTTTAAATGAATCTTGATTCTAAACCCGAGCTCCCTCCCCGACTCAGATTACCACTTCGTGACGCGCGGCGCGATGCAGTCCGGCATCGACGGCGGCGACTTCATCGAGAGCGCCGAGTACTCGGGGAACCTGTACGGGACGAGCAAGGCGGCCGTGCACGCCGTCCAGAAGAGCAACCTCATCTGCATCCTGGACATCGACATGCAGGGCGTGAAGAGCATCAAGAAGACCGACCTGAACCCCATCTACATCTCCATCCAGCCGCCCACACTCCAGACCCTGGTGAGCGCCCCGCCCCGCCCCGCCCCGCCCCGCCCCGCCCCGCCCCGCCCCTCCCCGCCCCTCCCCCGTACGGGAAGCAAGTCATTTACTCTCCATCGCTGTGAATTCTCAGGAGAAGCGCCTCAGAGACAGAAAAACGGAGACGGAGGAGAGTCTGCAGAGGCGCCTCAAAGCCGCCCAAGAAGAAATCGCCTTCAGTAAGAAGAGTTAAAATTCAGAATCGCACGCTGGAGGGATGGGGGGGGGGGGGGCGGAGCTTCGATGACATTCAGTCTGATTGTTTCCAGGTAAACAACCGGACGTGTTCGATCACATCGTCATCAACGACGAGCTGGACGAGGCGTATGAGCAGCTGAAACAAGCGCTCATTGAGGTGGAAACTTTATTTTACACTTTTAAAAAAAACTGAAAATAATGAACAATAAGCTGTTTTGTTTTTTTGTTTGTTCACTGAGCTGCAAATTACAGTCGGAAGGAGACGAGCTCACAGCTTCTTTCGAGGTTTCAGGAAAAGCAGAAAAAAATATGGAGAAGAATTTGGCTCCTGAGCCGAGCTGAGAAATGTCTGAAGACTTTCTGTTCCTTTACGTTTTTTTCCAAAGACTGTAAGAATGGAAAATTAACACATTTCTTCAGCAAAGCTTCTGTGGCCATTTTCTTTTCCTAATAATTTTTTCTCTATTTTTTTTTTTTTTTTTTTCCTAAAAGAAAAATCTGCGGTTTTTGGAAATAATGACCTGCTCTTAAAAAGCCAGATGAATTTCAGTATCTAAATTAAAACAAAACAAAAATGGGTTTATAACAGTGTTTTGACAGTTTTAGTAAATTACACATATAAAGTCTTATTTTCCACCTGTGGCCAGAGGGGGCACTGTTTGACACCTTACACCCCCACTTTCAGCTGATTTGTTAGTATTTTTCTCCACAAGTTGTTCACGCGCGTACTCGCACCTTTTGTTAATGTTGTTTTGTTTTTTTTTCTGTCCGCAGGAAATAAATAAGGTGAAGAATATCAACTCGCCTTCGTAGGAATCGGCAGCATCAACGACACTCCTCCTCACACCACAGACCTCCATTCCACTCTTTTACATTCCCTCCGACAAACCAAGTGTTTCCATCCCGGATGTGGTTTTTTTTTTTTGTACTAGTGTGAAGAGAAAACTCCAGTTTTTCTTACTTGAAGTGAGGCCAGCTCGTTCCAAGAGCCGGTAATAACACGTCCTCACCACCGGAGAGGCTTTCCTTTAACTCCATTGTTTATTTTAAGCTGAACTGTGTTGCTAATATTCTGCTTCTTTCACGTCGGTGGGAAACGAGGCGGCTGGAAACAGGAAAACAATTCCAGCGCAATTTCTTTTATTGTTATTTTTAGGATTTCTGTAACGTTTGTTTTGGTAAATTCACATGTACGTTGGGTAGGAATTTAATGAAGCTCATTGCAACAACACACAAAGAAAACAATCTCTATTTTTCTGAAGTAAAGAGATTTTTTTTATTTTTTTTTGTATTTAGATGCCTAATACTTGTACAAAAGATTCTCACACTGCTTCAATAGACTGATGCTCACCAGGTACTTTTCTACAAAGTTTGTTTAAATATAGGTCGCTATCTGTTAATCCAGAAAACAACCTTCTTTTTTTTTCCCGATATATTTTTGACTTTTTTCTTTGTAACTCCGGTTAACAAAGACTTAAAACCTTCCTCTTTACTTTCGAAGAACAGAGCCGTTTTTCAGTCTTTACATGAACACAGTAAACTTAACTGGAACAACGGGGTAGACCCTTTCATTACATTTAAACAGACTTAGTCCTTCTGTCAAATCTTCGATGATGGGTTGTACATTTTGAGAAAAAAATCCACATTTTCTTCCTCAAAATGCACCAAAAATCCACCTTTTTGAATGTTTTCTTAAAGGTACAACGTGTAAGATTTAAGCTGTGCCGTTTTTATGCAGAGGGGGGCAGTGCTGAGCATCCTGATATATCTGATTCCTTCCATCAACCTCGATACATGCTGTTTCTACAGTGACTCTCAACACCATCTGGTGGTATAAAGGGGTATTGCACAAATGGCTGCTTGATTAAATCTCTACACTCTTGAAAGTGATTTGTCCTGAAAGAAGCAGAATGAGACGAGTCACAAAAATTACAAAATAGTTTGAAGCTTTCCAACTTTGTCCAACCGATTCAGTCTCACTTTTCCACCACAAGGTGGCGCGTTGAGTCGGTTGGAACAGTTGGTGTCTACAGTTTGTCATGAGCTCAACACTGCCCTCCGATGTCCACCACGGCCTTGACTTAAATATTACGTACTCATCCTTTAATGCGACTGGGTGTTTTTTTTTAACTTAATCTTTAAGTTTTTTGTTTTTTTTTATTATCTTTTTGAGATGAGTTAACTGTTTTAATGTGTAATCTCTTGTATTGTGTGAAAGCGCAGCAGGATTTACTGGACAGAAAGAAAAATGAATTCACGTTATTTGTTTTTAATTAAATGTTAGAGACTCAAGCACAGGACAACTTATTTTATCAAGTGAACATTTATTTTATTTTTTTTTAAAGTGAATTTTTCTTCTTTTAAACAACTCGGGTACTTTTAACCAGTCATTCCGTCATGTTTAGAATTTCATATAAAAATGTTACACGCTTTTTAAAAGGCTTTGCAGTCCTCCGATTAGTCCAATACTGCGTGTTGTGAGACAATAAACTGTCACGTGTTTGTTTTTCTTCAATGAAAGTTTTGTTACGTGTTGAAAACATCAATAAACTCACTGCGACACATGAAGGAGAGAACCCAGGCGAGTGTTTCCGGTTCGTTTATTTCATTCAACTCTTTGTAATCAACCAGGTTTTCTTGTCCAAAACTACACATTTACAGTACAAGCTACTACAACCCGCTAGTTGCTTTCATAATATTCTTACACCAATCCTGGTAACGGGACTCTGCAAACGGCATACGTCTTTAAAATCACACCCAAGAGGTCAAAAAGCATCGTTTGCTCCGAAGACGCAAATCCATGCAGGCACTCGATTAAAACGTCACGCGTCCAAAGACACGCTAAACATCTAGGAAGTACAAAATTCAGTTTATAGCGGGAAGATCTGGTTCTAAAGTTTCTCGAAACTCCCACAGAAGTACTCTTACTCTGAAACGTCACGTTCAACCTCATGAGAGAGGCCACTTGAAAAATATATGAAAACTTTCTACACGAGTGATTCTTACCACTTAACTAGGAAGTGACTTTTTTTTTTTTTTTTTTATGAATTATGTTACAAGAATCCAGGTTATAGAAAGTTTTACATCTTAAAAAGTATTGGCTGTAACTTTCAGTCAGAAGTCAACAAGCTCAGAGATTGACGCGTTCACAGCTTTTCTGGAGATATCGGGGGGGTCACTTTCCAAGTTGTTCTGGTCTGGATGGAGTCGCATCTGGTGCAGGTCAGTTTTTAAATACTTTATTGAAAGTGCTGAACTAAAGAAAAACGGCTAAACTCAACATAGTACAGAAACAAAACTTGACGTACGGTTTGGAATCGGCGGATTCTCTGGCCAGATTTACTGATTGGACGATTCCCCTCTCCAGTCCTTCTCCTTCTGTTGACCTTCTCTTTACACTCAAACAAGTACAGAACCATTAACCTTTGTTAAAACATACGTCTTCACCCGAACCAAGCAAACACATCCAAAGAAAGAGATTAACACAATCGGAGTCACACGATGCACAACCGCAGGGAGATTGAGTGATTATGGAGAAACGCCTCCAAGCTGCTTAACCCAAAAACTAACTGAACCCTCGTCTTCATCAGCGGTGGGTAAAAACTGTCCGTACTGAGGAGACATCTTGTCTCAGCCAATACTTCAGCTTTTAAATCATTCATTGAAAGGGCTCAACTGGAGAAAAACGAGGCTAAAAACCAACATAATAAACCCAAACAACTCAAGTGTTTGAAAAGCACCGGCCTTCCTGGAGGGAGCGACAGCGGCAGCCATCTTGGATTCAACAAGCTTTTTGAAAGACGCCAAGCAGGTGAAGACAATCGCTAAAACGAGGCGGGAGGAGTGCAGGAAGAACACACTGACCAAGACCTGTGGCCGTCACACCCTCTCCAGAACATCACAACTTACATCTCGGCTTGTTGCCTTCTGAGTTAAAGCAAATGACCTAGATCACTGAATTCCACGTTCACAAAAATATAAAGTAGTAATGCTGTCGTCACGCAAACAGAAACATCAGTTGTTATCAAGCTTGTGTGAATATGATAGTGACGGTTATTAGTTACAACAACAAAAAATGTAAAGCGTGAAAAAACTGTTTCTTCATGTTCAGATGACTTTTAATGGCACTTCAGTCAGAATTCATCGTTTAACGTTTGAGGATCTCACTGGTGGTACAATTTGTCCGTCAGTTCTTGCACTGATGGAGAAGTAGAGTGATTCATCGCACCACCTGGTGGTACACAGGGGTACTGCATGTTTGATTGAGCTGTGGCTGGATGGTTAGCCTTCTTCAGTAGAATTCTCAATATTTGCAAGTTAATTCACAATGAAAATATAACACACTGCGAAACATTACTAACCAAAGTGTTTGGTTTGATGATCAAAAGTCACTGCTTTGGTAACATTCACCCGACCAAACTAGGAAATTCAGCCGTGCCAAAACTAAAATTCTAGATAAGTCAGATTTGCCTTTGCGAGCCACCGGGTTTAAAAACCACACGTCTTTTAGAGAGAGGATCTTTGAGTACAGAAGTGAGACCGCTTGTGAAGTTTGAACCAGTCATGGTGGTTCAGGTTGCGTTGATGAGTACAAAGAATTTGGTAAATCTCATCAACAGATGAAGAAATTGGTAAATCGGTGAAATTACTGATGTGAATCTGGTGGTCTGAGGAGGTCGTCTGAGCCCGTTTCCTGTTCGGCGGCTTCATACTGGAATGGTTCGTCAGACGCAGCGAGGTCAGGATTCGTCTCCATTTAAGACTCGGAGGGGGAACGTAGCTTCTACTGGTTCTGACGGGGGGTTTCTGGGATCTGCAGGGTGACGGGGTTTCCTACGGACGTGTAGCCAAAGGTCTGAGTGGACACTTTGGTTTTGAAGCTGCGCTGTCCGCCCTCCACCCTCTGCACCTCTGAGCAGTACGAAGGCTTCACCTCCAGCTCGGTGCGGCTCACTCGGATCGGGACGTGGCGCTCCGTTCTGGACCGGACGCCACTGGCCTGCGGGAAAACCCCAGGAGGAGAAAAGACGCTCCCGGACAGATGCTCCCTGAAGCGACCGAAGAATCCAGCTCTTGGCCTCGGTGCCGCGTCGGGCCGACCCACATTGAGGAGGACGGGCTGCCCAACGGACGACCCGCCGATCTCCCGTTGCAGCACCGAGATCTCGCAGGGCTTCTCGTCCTGGGCTGGGTGGCTGGAGCCGTACGTCTCTCCCTCTTCTGGGACGTAGTCCTCCAAGTCCTCCAGGTTCAGGACTCGATCCCCCTGCTTCAGGACAACAGGCTCCTCCTCTTCCTCCTCCTCCTCATCGGGTTGGAAGATGATAGTCTCCCCATCGTCCAGGTCATCGCAATCATCTCCACTGGGGTTCAGGACAGACGAGATTTCGTGGATCGGTGAGGACGAGGCGGCGGCGGAGGCCTCTCCGTCCTCCCAGGACAGTGGTTGTCCACTAAGGTCTCCCTGCAGAGGTGACTGCGGCGCCCCCACCAGCTTGTTGTTGGAGTTGTTGGTGTTGGGGTTTTCGTGCGGGGGCCTCTTGGGTCTGGACGGCGTCGTCGACCTCTCAAGCCCCGCCGGGGAGATACCCCGTCTCCTGGACAGCCTTGGGGACTTGTTGACCTTGTACTCGATGACCTCCTCCACCTCCACCCACCTGGGCCTGGTCTCCAACACCCGGGCCTCGGCGCCTTCGGCCTGCGTCACGTACAGGGTCGGAATGGTGGTCTTCCTGGGAACGGGGGTCCTCCTCTGCCGGGCCGACGGAGGTTCGGGGGTGGAGGCCTCGGAGCGGTGGGCGCTGACCACAGTCAGGCCGGGAGATCTGTGCCTCCTCATCCGCGGGTTCTTCACCACGGTGGTGATGGTCTCCTCACTGTAGAGAAGCAGAGGAGTCGGGTTTTGATCAGGACCAGTTCACCACCACTTCCTGTTTCAAGCCTTTATGACTCTGCACCCAGATGGAAACGACTCATCTCCTCACCACCTCGGTGACAAAATCATTTTGCCATCAGGCTTCAAATACGACAACAAAGAGCCTTGAAATAGTCGCTGGTCACATCTGCCCAGCGCAGCCACACTCACATGATGATGGTTTTCTTGGGTATCCTGGTCTCCTGCTCTGTGACTGTGGAGGAAAACAAGACGGAATGAGACGACGAGAGTCGACGCGAAGACGTTGTCCACAGAGAAGCGGAGTCTGGAGTCCGTACCTTCGATGGTGATGGCCTGCTCGCCGGAGCGAGCAACGGGAGGGGGCGGGACCAAATCTGCAGCACACTTGGAGCTGCCCAGACGATTGGACAGCTGGAAACGTCACAGGAATAGAATCAGAGTGCTGAATGTGACCGACTGGTGCTAATTCATCACAGCTCTGATGAAATGACCTGCTGGCTTCAGTGATGAGATCTGAGAGGAAACGTTGATAGTCCTAAAACACTGACAGAAAATTTGGTGATGCCGGGGGAAACTCTGGTACGAAGCATCTTTTCTTTAATGTTTTTATACATGAGCCCTAAAAAATAAATTAAATTAAATGAAAAAAAAATATATATATATATATATATATATATATATATATATATATATATATATATATATATTATTATTATTTTTTTTTTTATATATATATTTTTTTTTATATATATATATATATATATATATATATGTTTTAAGATGCTTGTCTTGTTTTTGTGTGATATTGTTAATTATTCTATTATTATTTATTTTTCATTTTATTTTATCAATTTATTTTATTATTGTTACTATTAATTTTTTGTGATCGTGTTTTGTTTTGTCTGTTTTTTCAAACTCTAAATGTTCATCTAACTGAACCGTCCTCACCCTTTGTTCTCATGGATTGTCAAGTATGGTTTATTTAAAGTTGTATTTTTAAAATTGAATACAGAATTCTATTTCCAGAATCATCAGGACATTGAATCTATATATCTTTGTATTTAAAAAAAAAAAAAAAAGAAAAAGCACAAATTTGACTGAAAATAGTTCAAATACAACGTGTGATTTGTGGTAGAAATGTGATTGTGCTTCTGACTTTTAATGCATGTCTGTGTTTGTGGCTGATGGTTTTTTCAAAGTGTTCACAGACAATGGAAGTCGGAAGTGTTTGCAGACAATAGTCATGAGAAGTGCTCACCTAAAGTGGTTTTCAAGAAACGTCGCAGAAAAGATTTATCAGACTAATTTCAGACCGTTTGCAAATAATGTTTGAAAGTGTCCGCAGACAATGGTTTCCAGTAAGGTTCAAAGATGATGGTTTTCGGAACTTATTGTACAAAATGGATTTCAAAAGTGTTTGCAGGTAATAGTTTTCATAGGTGTTCACAGACGATGGTGGACTGAAGAGTTTTTCCAGTGTTCTCAGTCGATGCTTTTGGAAAGTATTCATAGTGTTCAAAAGTGTACACACACGGCAGTCTGTGAATGTATTTGCAAAGTTGGTTTTCAGAATTGTTCATGTAACGTTACTTTTATGTATTTCTCAGAAGTACAATGTACGACGTAATCTCTGAAGTCTAACTCGGATTTTTGAATGAAGCCATGAAATGTGTTCGCGGACGATAGATTTCGGAGCATGGGTGTTTTCATCCCGTTTTACAAACCTTTCCAAAATGCATTTATACATCACGGGGAAATGATTGGAGTAAACACATACTTCACACTCGTAGTGCCCGAGGTCTCTCTCTGTCAGGTTCTTTATGACCAGAACCAGAACGCCGCTGCGAGGCTCGCTGTAGGTCTGATACTTCTCCTGGTCCGTCAGCAGCCGGCCTTCCTTAAACCACCTGTGGCAGATCAGGGATCAGTTTTCAAAGCACCGATGAACCATGAGGTCAGCTCAGCAGGTACAGGTGACGGTGCGAGGTCGGTACCGTATCTTCGGGCTGGGAGCACTTTGGATCACGCAGGTGAACTGAGCGTCTTCGCCAGCGACAAACACAGCGTTCCTCATTTTATTCACAAAGCGGGGAGGGACTGCAAGAAACAGCAAAACAGTCATTGGCGGGATGGAGCCTCGAGGTCTAAACGAAGCTGACGGAGCAGCGCAGCAGCCGAGGAGATGAAGGTGAAGAAGAAACAAGAGGAAAGTTCTGGGTTCCGCTCTGATGATCCAAAATTAACCAAACTTTATCTTCGTTGGCTCGATTAAAAGGACTTCCAGAGAGACTCATTCAGGAAAATTAGTACTTCAGAGTTACTTAATTGCAAACTATAAGAAATACAAGGTAACTAATTACTTGGTAAAGTTCTTTGTCACGTGGAGTCATTTTGTCCTGCATGTTTCGTCATTGTACTGTGATTGATTAGTTATTATGAGCTTCTACTAAATGTCACCCAGTTACTCCCCGAGCTACTGCAAATAGAAAGGAAGAAGTTACTTGAAAAGGTAATTCTGACGTTACTTAGTAAATAATTATAAGAATAGAGTCGCTTTATTATAGAAATAGTAACTTTCCCTCTAGTGTTCTCTTACTAAAATAAAGTTCAAGTAATTTAACAATTACTAGCATATTGTGAGCAAAAGTAATGCCATTAAAGTAATACATTAAATCAAAACACGCTATTCGAAGTTTAAGTGGGCGTCCGTTTCCATGACAACGGCACTCGGAGCAATAGGAACAATGTTTACCTCCAGAGTGTCGTTGTTGTCGTGTCAAACAAAAATGCAAAAACGATGCGTTTTCACTTCAAACGTTGTCCACTCGGTGGTAAATGCAGAAGTATTGAAGAATTGAATAGCTGGGAGATTTCTGTGTCTCACCCTGCACGGTGATTTTTCCGAGCGTGCTGGCGTTCCCAGCCGAGCTGGTCGCGAAGCACATGTACTGCCCAGAGTCGTCCGCCGTCATGTTATCCAGGATGAGCGTGCACGAGCCGTCGGGGTCCTCGATGATGATGTGATGGGGGTCCGCCTCCACGGCGCGTCCGTCTGCATCCAACACGCCAGCCGGTCAACGGATGGGGAAATAAAACGAGCGGCAGGAATATCAGACGGGAGCCTCACCTTTGTACCAGGTGACTGACGGTTTGGGGACTCCGGTGACTTTGCAGGCCAGTTTCACCGTCTGACCCAGCTCCGCCGTGCAGTTCGCCAGAATCTCATCAAAATCTGGAGGACCTGAGAACACAGTTCAGCCATGAAGGATACAGGATCTGCAGCACCGCATTATGTGTTAATGATGCAATATATAATAATGTAATACATTTTCAACTCATTATGTAATAATGCAGCATTTTGTAATAAAATTCTTGAATTCTCTTCCAGCCACACTGGCAGGTGATCTAAAGGGTTAAACCTGATTTGGAGCCCTGCATTGTACCACTGCTCTGTAAGCAGGACATTAGCAAAAGCAAAGAGTGACATAGAATTCTAGTCCAACTGAACCTTAATTTTTTTCCTCATTATTAAACATAGAACCATGTCTCGGAATAAAGAGTAACAATTATTACATAATGCACCAAATTATTACATTTTCTTTAGAAAGAAAAGTGGAACACCCACATTTTGTAATAACTGTAGCAATATGTAACCGGTTATTACAAAATATGGTTATATGGTAAGTTTATTAAAAAACAAGTTCAAGAATGTTATTACAAAATGCGGCATTATTACATAATGAGTTGAACATTTATTACATATTGCACCATTATTACATAATGCGGAGCTACAGGATCGGTGTGGGGGTGTAAAACAGGGACAGAGGAGAAGAAGATGTGTGTTTATTAGCACTCACTCCAGGCCGGTAAGCTGTATCTCTGCTGCAGCTCCCTGAAGTCCCTCAGCCACGAGTTCTTGATGGTCACAGTTCGGGCCTGTAAGGTGTATTTTCGCACCGAGTCCTCGCGCTCGTGCCAGATTTCGAAGGCCCGGTCGTCTCCCTCCACTGTTTCGTTCACGTCGATGTTATTCAGCTGCAGCAGGAGAGAGACCGAACACAACATCTCCTGAAAGCTGGTAGTTGTAGAACTGAGTGTCATCTACATAGAGGGACATGTAATATTATATATACTTGCTTTTTTTTAATGCTGCCTGAGGAATCACCAATATTTTGTTCTGTTTCTTGCATAGAGAGAGAGATTTCTCTGGAATTCATGAATCTATTTGTAATTTTAATGACATTCCAGTTGAATTGTGTCACACTTGTGTGAAGTCTTTAACAAAGAGGTGAATCCCACCTTAACTCTACTAGAGTTAGCCTTTCACTGAGGATTATTTTTTTTTTTATACCTAATCGTGTTTCTGACCAGTTAACCCATGAGCTCAATAATTGTGACTCGATACATCATCCATTTAAGTCTATTTCTACAATATTCCAAATAAATTCAAGTGGATGAGCGACGTTCTCGTATGTTCCTGACCTTCATCATGTTCTTGAAGACGTATGACTGAGTTTCAGTGTTGCTGTCTCTCTTGGGTTTGCAGATGATGCAGTAGTTCTTGAAGAGGAAGCAGTGGCGGTGGTGCCCCCTGGAGGACGACCTGATTCCCGGCGCGCCCTCCCACACTTGGAACGGTCCCTGAAGCATAAACCATCGGCGGTCAGGACTCGGATCATCGCCGAGGCGTATCGAGGGCAGAAACGCTACCCCACCTGTCTGATGGGCTCCCCGAGAACCTCCAGGGTTGCGGGGTAGTTCTCGATCAAGGAGACGTGGTGGGTGTTCTCGGAGCGCTGGGGGAGCGCCGACACCATGGCGAAGGCCTCCTCCAGCAGGCAGCAGTTCTGACCGTTTCGGGCCTTGTTTCGGATGAGCTCCTGCAGGAACGAGAGCAAAGACTTGACGGGTGAGAATCATCTGCGTTAAACATCTCAGTATTCTGTGTGCATGCTCACCTTGAGGGTGGCCTTGTACTTCTGAATCCTGTCCAGAGGTTGTTGGAGGTAGGCGTTGATGCTTCGCACGGGAGGGTCTGCTGGGTCGGCGTTCGCCTGCTGCTTCGCGGAGAACTCCTGTGGAGAGCGAAGTTTTCTTTACACAGATATTCTACATTTATGCAAAGAAGCAATAACAAAACAGCTCAAAGCAACTAGTTACTTGGAGAAGTGCCTCATGTCATCATAATAATGTTGTTGTTGCTACCTTGAAGAAGCGGTGGACGTTCTTGTCTCCGACCGCAGACTCAGCCTCACTCTGGCCCACCAGGTACTGTAGGTACTTCTCGAAGCCCTCTTTGTTCTTCAGGAAGCACATGGCCACGTCGTCGTCTGTGTCGCATTCGTTCAGCTTGGGTAGGAACGCCCTGCGGACAGAAACGGGCGGTGAAGAACAGACACACACCTCCTCACAAGGTGCAAACAGAGCGATGAGTGGAGGAGTTTACCTGTTGTGGAACGTCTTGATTTCGTCGATGTTCCTGAAGATGGCGTCCTTCTGCGCGCTCACGTCGGGCGGAGCGTCGGGGCCGTCGGCGTGCTTCAGGTGATGAGCCGTGAAGAAATCCACCTCCCGGATGAACTCCGACTCCCCGTTTATCAGATCCTGGATGAGTTGGCTGCGGCCATCAGACATTAGTTAGCACCCTGCACTCATCTCCAAAAACTTGTGTCAGTTGAATTTTGACTTTTTTTTTTCTGATCGGTGACCGGAGGAGAGAGCTTTTCTTTATGAAGATGATTCTGCTCCTCTAACCTCTAGGTCTGGGATGTCTAACATATGGACCCGGGGCCAAAACCGGCCCATGAAAGAATCAAATCCGGTTCATGGGACAACCATTCAAAATGTAAAAAATTCCAAAGAAAACATTAAGCTGAATAAAACATACTTGTTTCTCATACATTTAGTTTGGTTGACTCCGTCTCGGTTAGAGTATCCAACACAACCCAACAATCAGACTTAGCATTAGCAGTAGCATTAACAAACAAGTTTCATGTTTCCGCACATTTGCACCAAAAGTCATTTCATTTGTTGCATTTTCAGATACAACAAAATCTATTAAAGGAGGAAATACAAGCTTAAGATTGTAGATTTTTGGGGAAAGTTTACGATGTTTTTCACCAGAAAAGGCTCATCTAAACTTGTCACAATATTGAAATGACACTTCTTGTTCTGGTTTTTGTGAAAAACAAGACAAAACATTGTCTTAAAGATAGAAGTGTTTGTGCAACTTTTCTTCCAAAAAGTCCCTGCAACTCTCACAAAATGCAAGTTTATTTTGATTCCGCATAAATATTGTCCCTAATTTGGAATTTTTCCCTCACATCTTCCGGTCTTTAACTGGTCACCAGTTGTCTCAGCCCAGTGAGATATGAGCTTTACTCACAATAGTTTCCTCTTGTACTCTCCCTCCGACACCTCCTCCTCCACACTGGCCTCCGGCAGCTCTCCTGTATCGGCCGAAAGCTAAAAAAACCCACACAAAAACACAATTTTAAATCAGAATCAAGAAGAATAAATAACCATGCAGTGGAAAATCAGCTGTACTGATCCATACCTTGAGTTTTTTGTCCAGGTACGCCGGAGACACGTAGCCCTGGCGGGACGGCGTGGTCTTAGTAGGCTTGGTCCGAACTAACCACTTGAGTGGATGAGCCGAGTCCAGAACCTCCACGTACTGCCCCTCCTTCAGGGCGATGGAGTCTTTGCTTGCCATGGTGGGGCTGTAGTCTGCCGAGGCCACGTAGATGTCAAACATCTGGAATAAAGCAACATGTTGAAACACGTTAGGGTCCGCTTTGTTGGTTGTTTCCAATGATGAAGAGACAAAAGCCTCTAAATCAGGGGTGTCGAACGGATTTTCGTTCAGGACCCACATACAGTCCAATTTCATCTTGAGTGGTCCAGACAGGTATATTAACCTTTAAATTTGAATTTAAACTTTTTTCTTCTAGTGGTTCAAAGTCTATGTGATGAAAATCAAACCAAACAATTACTACAGAAATTTACCACAATCTCAACATGAAACCAATTTTAATGAAATCTTTTTGCAAAATACAGTGAGAGTGAGAGAGAGAGAGAGAGAGAGAGAGAGAATCACCAAGGGTTTTATGTCTGTCGATAAAGTATTTTATTGGTTATTTGCTGATTGTGATTCTGAGGAGGAAGATTTCTCAGCCACGGGGTGCAGAAGGCGGGATTACATGATGCACCTGAACGCATCACTCACGGCCAACAGCTCAGCTGCTGGAGTTCTGGACCACGGGCAGCAGCACAAGACGAGGTCACAAAGAGCAGAAATATCACTTTTAGGCCAAGTTTTGGAGAAGCAGAGGCTCAAAACAAAAGTAGAATCTGGCGGCATGAAACCTGTTAACCCGTAAAATTCAATAAATTAGCCGCGTCATGTTATAATCCTCAGTGTTCAAAGCGTGTGAAAAACGTTGTGGCTTATAGTCTGGAAATTACGGTAATTTGTTTCAAAGATTTGGACGATTGGAGCCCCTTGAGGGCCGGGTTTTGCTCATGGGCCTTATGTTTGACATCCCTGCTTTAAAGGTAGAGATACATATATAATATGAGAAGGAGAACACTGTTGGAAGGGGTTTTTTTTAGGGGGGGGATTCAGATTCATTTAAACAAACATACGATCGCAGACAGTTGTTTCTATCGTTCCTCACCTCCCCTCGGGCGTCGCCTTCATCAGACTCGGAGGACGAGTCAGCGATGAGCGACGGAGGACGAGAGCGCCCGTGGTGAGGCGACGGGGAAGGCGTCTTGGTCTCGTCGTCGCTGTCGGCGCCCGGCACTCGTAACGAAGCTGCGGCGGCGAGGAGGGAACAGGTAGTCAGAGGGAAACGCTTCATCGCGCACAGATATCACCAATTAGTATCACCGAAGTCACATTAGAAAACTATGACGTTATCAGATACATGAAAAAATATTTCTCTATCGACTGTATGAAGCAGTTATTAGTGCTCAAGGCAGAACAGGCGAGTTTTTTTTTCACATTTTCAGGCAATAATGAATCATCTATTTACCCACTAAGACATCCATTATTTGCTTCCGTCACTGACTCAGATACAGTTTGATAGTTTGTTCAGACGCCTGATGCTGAGTTTGATCACTGTTAGTGTTGTGATGACACGCAGCTTCTTTAAACATCTGAGCTCTCACATACATGTCGGCTGTTCAACATGTATTGTCCGTCAATTCAAACGGATCTGGACTGTAGTGAGGGTGAGTAAAGACGTTCGACGGAGCAGAGAAGGAAAATCTAAGGATTATCGGGAGGGAATTCATGTCAATTTTTCTTGTGTGTGAAAGGGGGGGGTATGTTAAATAAGCTTTCTGTCGAGAAATCTCAGTGGGGGGAAATGAAGGGTGATGCTGATGCGCTTGGATACATACTGGTCGTTTTGGGCCAAGATTTCATCCACTGGAGCACTTCGTGATTCTGTAAACTGTCTGAATAACAAATTAATGACCGGGTGAGCAATAAATTACTGTGACTGGTGAGCTGATGAGTGTAGAAGTGGTTAAGAAATGATGTTCATATGAAGCAAAGGAAGAGGAGATCCTAAAGGTGACCACAGCATGCAGGAAGAGAGGGAAAGGGAAGGACGCTCGCGTCACAGGTTTGGTTTCAAATGTGAATCCGTCAGATTGATTCAGGAATTGAAAGATATGAACCAATAAGCTTTGGAAATGTCCAGCAGCCACAATGTCTGCTGAGCTGCACTTGGTTGTAATTTGCAGTCAGAAGGTTGTAGAATGTAGACGTTCGCAGCTTTTTAAGAGCTATGAGGAGGAGAACTAAGTAACTAAGCTGAAATCTGTTTCTTTAAACACTTAAACATGTTTGAATGGAACTCAAAGTCACATAAAGCTCTGAAATCAAGTCCATATAAACTTAATGGATAAATGAGAAAAACAGTTTTTGCACGTTACGCCCAAACAGTAACCACATTCTTCTTTTCAGGTATAAAAATGATCCAAGTCGATCACGTCTTAAAATCCCTGATTCACTGAATTCCACCAAACCTGATGAAAGTATAACACAACATCTCGCAGATTTTCATTCCAGTCCCAGAAGACACCAGGTGATTTTCTTCTTCTTTTTTTTTAAAAAATATCTTACTTTAATTCGGGAAATTTAAATGTCTGGATATAGACTGACATGAGCATGTATTCTTCAGACGTTCACATAAACTAAGTGTGTTTAACTCGTTGAGCAGCTTTGATACACAAACACACACACTACTGTTGTGTATTCAAAGTGTGGGTCCCTGTTAGGTGAGTATCTACTGTGTTTTTTTTATCACTGTGCTTTGTGACACTTACTAAGAGTAAGTAAGATGTGTTTGTGTCCAAATTTTAATGTTTGAGGATTTCATTTTGACACATTTAGGTTATTTTTTCCTGGTCACGACTCGACAGAGTCAATAAAGTTACAACAAAGCAGCCCTGCAGCATGATGGCGCATGATGGCGCATGGTGGATATCAGCATGATATCCACCGTGCTTCACATATCAAATCGAAGGTCATGTCCTTCAGAGTTTGACTCTGCTCTGACTTGTTGACCTTCAACATTAATAAAATTGTGTATTTTTTAAAACATTAAAGGTTTATTGACTGTATAAAAGCAGTTTAAAGTGATTGATGTTGACAAGGAAGAAGCAAAAAAAATGAATGAATGAACAATAGAGAAGAATAGAGAGAATAATAGAAGGTGGGTAATTTTAATAAAAGTTAACTAAAAGAAAACATCTATTAAGAGCACAAATAGTGCTGCAATGCTAGTACACATATCAAACTGCGATCGGGAGGCAATCGGAGGAGGTGCTCTCTCTTCTTCTGAAACCACCTGCTGTTACGTGAGTCTGGAATAAAAACCTAAAAGGTTTTAATGACTCTGATGTGAAAACAAAACATGTCTTTAATTTTGGTTAATTAAAGCTGAAATGATGCTTTAAAAAAAAAAAAAATCACATCTGGAAATTAGTTGAACATGCAGACACGAGAACATCTTCAGACACGCTTCATCTACTGCTGAAAATTTGATTTTTAAATATTACTATATTAACTGAGCTTAAATTTATTAACACATTTAGTTGCTTGAAACCACTGAGAAACAAAATCTGTTATTACCTTCGAAACAGACATAAATGAAAAACAAGAGGTCACAATAACAGTGTGTGTGTGTGTGTGTGTGTGTGTGTGTGTGTGTGTGTGTGTGTGTGTGTGTGTGTGTGTGTGTGTGTCACATGACAATTTTTACCTAAAACAAAACCTCTAATTTAAGTGAATAACATGAAAATGATAAAAATGTGATAATAATTCACTGAAATATGCTTTATTCTCAACTTTTCAATTTACAGTATATATACAGAAATACGATAGAATACTTTTTTAATGGTAAGTGGTTCTTGAAAAAAATCACCTAATATTTTTCAAAATTCCCAAAAAGCAATTATATATAATTTTAGCATACATTAAAAAGGTTTACTTTACAATATTTTATAGTTCTGATTCCCTTAAATGTTGATTTTGATCTCAACTGACATTTTGACTTAATTCACCAACATTTTCACTTCAAACGTTTTCATTACTCTATTTTCAAAAAAAAGTTCTGACTTTTTGCACACGTTTATTTCATTGGTGGAATATTTGAAAATGTTTCATATTAGAAAGGTTCTTAATCGATGCAATGTGACCTGGGTGACAGTGCTCAGACTGCCACCCCCGCGACCCGGAAACAGATAAGCGGGAGAAGATGAATGAATGAATGAATGAATGAATAAATTAATAAATGAAAATCTATGTTAAGTTCAAATAACAAAATAGCAAATGTTGGGATTTATATTACCGTTTCATTTAAAAAAAAAGCAGGTTAATCTGCGATCTGGGGCTTTCTGCCATCTGATTCTTTATCAAAAACTCAGTAAAGTGAAGAAACTAAAGATTCTCACTGAGTTTTGATATGATAGGAAACAAATACAGTCTGACCTGACCCCGGTTCAGTAAGCGTAATCTACCACGTGTGCTTAAAACAATAAAAGCTGGATATTTAAGAGTTGGGCACTTACCGTGAGTGATCTTTGCAGAAACCATCTCAGTGATCTGAGAGGTGAGCTTCATGAGGAACTCCTCAGTACCTACTTCGCCGAGGTAAGGCATCTTACTCTCTGAAGAGGAGAGAACCACGCCCACAATGACGCATCAACTCTGAAAAACACGTGACGAAACAGGAAATGCCGCTTCGCTCGTACCTTTTCCTCGGCCCACCTCGTCCTCTGGAGGACTAACGGTGATCCCAAGAACCCTGCGGACCGTTCACAGTCATATTTCAATGTTTGTGTCTTTAAATGTTCAGAAAAATTGTCATTTGAACACGACGGGATG
The DNA here is from genome assembly GCF_963383615.2 of Lipophrys pholis. Taxonomy (NCBI): domain Eukaryota; kingdom Metazoa; phylum Chordata; class Actinopteri; order Blenniiformes; family Blenniidae; genus Lipophrys; species Lipophrys pholis. Next base: position 51,082,156 of record NC_137635.1, read on the forward strand.
AACTCACTCTGAGAGTACAGGCTCCTTCTTTGGTTGTGGAGCTGCTAAAAAATAAGAAGAAAATACAAAGTGTTGACGAATGCAACAATTTAACTTTTAATGCAACTAAACACCAACTGCAATATAATTTCTAGAAAATAGAGAAGATCTGGGAGCCTGTCCAGTGACTGTTTTTATTTAAGGTTTGATACTGAATGTGTGTGTCCACCAGTGTTTGACTTCACTGTGCTGCTTTGATGAATCTTGGATCAGGATGAGGTTCCACAGGTTATATCAGAGCCAATGTGAGGGGCTGCTTGGGGGGAAGAGAATTGTAAAATGCAACAAAAATTTAATAAATCTAAGATTTGGGAAAAAGATATTTTTGGGTTTCAGTCTTTTTTTTTCTCCACCTGCTCTTGCCTGATGTGGTGACAGATGGCACATGTCAGTTAGCTGAAAATCTCTGCCGATTAAATCAAAATGAGGTTTAATCCTGATTTAAGCATTCTTTGAATTAACTCCACAAAGATCCACCGGAAAATTGTCAGCAGTGACCTTTTTTGATATTTACTGTACATCAATCTTGTCCATGGAACCTATTGCTTCTTTACACTGGATGGTGACTCATGATCCTAAACTTTATTATGTGGAAGTGAAACAAATATTGCATAAAAGATAAGATAAAACTTTTCTATCATATCCCTCAAAACTGCTATATTATTTTTTTGTTTGTTTGAAGTGGTGATAACAGTGGCTGCAGCCAGCACAGAGGATTATCCATGTTTGCAGATGACATAGTGGTCTATAGTGAAATAGGGGAGGAAGTGAAACAGAATCAGGAGAGTAGCGGAACAAAAGTGAGTAGAAGTGTGTAAAAAAGGGAAAGACAAAGGAACGGAGGGGAAGAAAGGAGGGAAGGCAACAAAGAAAAGAGTGATTTGTATTTGAGACGAGGGGGATTGAAAGTGGATGACCCACTGTGGCGTATCCTAACAGGAAAAACTCCAAAGATGGGGGTTAGTGTCTCTTACTGCTGTCCACCTCCAGGTGAGCGGTGGAGATGGACTGCCCCGCCCTGTTGGTGGCGATGCAGGTGTAGGCGCCGCTGTACTCCGGGCCCACGTCCATCAAGATGAGGCTGTGCTGCCGCCCCGAGCTCGCCATCTTGTAACCCTTGGTGTCGGGTTTGATCCACAGGACGTCGTCCAGCGACTCCTCCTTCAGCCAGTTGACGGTGGGGGTGGGCGAGCCTGAGAGGAGAGAACGGCACCGATGCTCAGGATGATCATGACCAAATCTGGAGCTTTTACTGGAATACATAAATCTGCCATAGCCAAATGTCACTCAGACATTTGAAGGAGCTTCAAAGTTGCTCAATCGTCAAAAAATCTCTTTGTGGCATACAGTCACACTGCGTTTAAAATACAGATACATGTTTAGATATACTGCCCGCGATATTAATTAATGCATGACGGAGAGCCTGATGTGAAAAAAAAAGAAGATGAAAGTACCTTCGACTCGAACCGACAGAGTGATGCTGGCTCCCTGTTTCACCTTCCTGTTGCTGAACCTTTCGAGGAATCGAGGCGGCACCAGAGGCTCCTTAGAGTCTGTGGAGGAAACAATAGAAACCCCGAGCGTAAAAGTCAAGTGTATCAGTATCTCTGAGCAGCTCCGTTTTTTTCTGTTTGTGTACACGTCTTAGGTATAAATCTTCCAAAATACCTCGCTTATCTTGTGGCATCCTCTCTCCAGGATCTGCAAAAACACATTTTGAAACAAACGTGAACGTGAACGTATCTTGTACCGGACAATCTTAAAACGGGAGAATTTTAAAGCTAATCGTTCTCGGACGTACTCAGAACGATCAGTCGAGCGGAGGAGTACGCTGAGCCGGCTGCGTTGCTGATGTAAGCCGAGTACTCGCCCATGTCGTCTCTCTTCACCTCCAGGATGTCCACGCCGTGAACGTCCCTCTCGGCTGACAGCACAACCCGCTTGGTGGTTCTCAGAGGGTGGCTGTCTTTAAACCAGTACACTCTGGGTGCGGGGAAACCTGAAAGTCGAATATTTCAAACACTTGTTTGTTAAACAGCCCCGTTACGATATTTCTTCATCTCTGGTGCCTCATACACAGGCTATGGGGACACAATATTGTTAGAAAACCAATGGAAAGTGAAGTTTGCATATTATGAGACCTTTAATAATGTGCATATAGATGTATTATTATCGTGTCTCTCCACTTGAACAGGTGTGGATATTGCTAAAGTGGATTTACTGCTTTGTCACATGTTATTCCCAAAACAGATTTTAATTGGATTAAAAGCTCACCTTTCACTCGGAGCTGCATCTTGGCGATGGGCGAACCCGGACTGACGTGGACGTCGTGGAGCTCCTCCACCACCTGAGGCAGCTGGTCGTCTTCGGCCACAGACTCAAAGGTCTCCGTTTCTCTGCTTTGTGAGGGAAGAGCAGATCAGATCAGCTCCACTGTTCAGTAACTACAACCACAAAGCATATATATATTTCTTGACGTCATCATGTAGCGTTAGCAGTGGCTTTACCTGGAGGCGTATCCCTTAGCGCTGACGTAGGACGACGTCTCGGTGGCATCGGCCGCTGTGTCGTAATCTGAGCTGCACGACACTGAAAGGGAACAGCAAGACGGTTTTAACGACTTCTGGACTCACTGATTTCTGAATAAAATGGGTTTTTTTTCTTCTTTTTTTAAACAAACTTACTGTCCACCCTGAGCTCGGCCTTGGTGGCCGCGATGCCACTGCTGTTCTCAGCCGTGCAGCGGTACACGCCCATGTCGGTGGGCAGCACGGTGGTGATGATGAGCTGGTGGCAGCCCTCCTGGTCCTCGTTGATCATGTAGTGGTCGTTCTCCTCCAGCAGCTTGCCGTCCTTGTACCAGCGGACGGTAGGGGGAGGCTTACCGATGACCACGCAGTCGAAGCTGACCGGGTAGCCGTCGGGGACGTCCTGACTCTGCAGCTCCGTGAGGAAGACCGGGGCAGCTGGGCAACAAGGGCAAAACAGAGCGTGAGACCATGTGAACACATCAACTCTAAAACGGGAGAAGGTTAACATGTTGAGGCCAAAGAATGGAAGCTTCAGTTTTACAGATTACACCGAGGGAGTCTGATGAGAGTCGGGAGGGCTTCACTTCTGGGGCCTCGCACGCAGTATATGGGGACAGTACTGTTAGTATTACTGTTAGAAAACCATTAAAAAGTGAATTTTGCATTTCACCTTTAATAATGTGTACATAGCTTTAATATTATAATGTCACTTCACTTGAACAGGTATGGGAGGGCTTCTGCCTTTCCTTAATTTAACTCTGCTACACTCTTTCTGCACTACTTTGTAAATCCTTCCGTTTGCTCCTCCCACACCTGGTTGTACATATTTTAATCTTTTAATATTTATATTTTACCTCTGATATATTATATTTTCTACCATCTACCACTGAGGTTACTGGCACAACATTTCACTTCTGCAAACATTGTGTTTTAACATTGCTACAGAGTGACAATAAAGGACTATTATATTCTATTATATTCTATTCTATTCTATTCTATTCTATTCTATTCTATTCTATTCTATTTTTAGTAGTAAAGGTCAATTACTGATAACTCTAATGACATGAGTAACTTAGTTACTGAAGCTTTAGTTGTTGTTTTACATCGTAACATCGTTTTTAATTAACAAAAAGCACTAATCATGTAAAACTATGACGTCTCACATCAAGTTTAAACTGAAAAAACCTCAGCCAGAAGAATTTATAAGCTATTTTTATACAAAACAACTTCAACACCAACCAAAGAAAATATAAATGTTTCTAGGTTGCAACACCACACGGCTGCACGTTGCGTGTGTTTCTAACCTGGAGCTCCGGTCATGATCGCGGGAGGCGGTCTGTCTTGTGTCGGCGTCTGCGTGCCGTCCTGCGAGAGTCCCATCTTCTTGATTCTCAGCTCCACTTTGAGCGGGCCGGACGGCAGGATGGTGGTCTCCACGGGGACCCCGTGGACGGTGAACATCTCCTGGAACCTCTGCGAGGCCACCTCCGCCTCGGTGTGCGAGTCGAAGCGAATGTAGATGTAGAATTCGTCCTCCCGGTAGGAGTGAGGGTCGGGGGGTCGCAGGTCTCCCTCGTCGGCGCTGACGAACGGCTCCTCCTCCACGTCGGGCGGTAGGCGAGTGCGCAGCAGGCGGCGGAGGCGGCGGCTGGCCTGTCGCAGGTTCTCGTCCATCTCGCTGCCGGAGGAGCTCTCGGGCTCGCTGTCGGCGCTGTAGCCCACGGTGAGGGGGCGCTTCCCCGAGGACTCCCTCACCGTCCCCACCGTCACCTTCCCGCTGTGAGACGTCACCCCGAACTTGTTGGTGACCTCGCAGGTGTACACCCCCGTGTCTTTGGTGGTGATGGCGGTGATGACCAGCGAGCAGGTCCCGTCGTTGTAGATGTCGATGTGATGGTGCTTTCCGTCCGTCAGCGGCTCGCCGTCCTTCATCCAGCGGACCTTGTCTGGTTTCCCCTCAGCGACACACTCCAGGTGAATGGTGCCGCTGGGCTCTTTGGTCTGGTCTTTGAAGACGCCCTTGAAAACAGGCCTCATGTCCTTGCGGGCCTTGTAGCCCTTGAAGGCGGCCTGAATCTTGATGGCGGCGTCTCGCAGCTCTGGTTCGTCCTCTTTACTGATCTCCAAGAGGCTGCTCTCCTCTGGACTGGCTGGTTTCTCCTCAGGTTTCTGAGGGGCTTTCACCTCCGCTGGCTGCACTGTTCGCTTCTCTGCATTCTCGAAATGAGCGAAGAACCTCTCTGTGGTCATCGTCTGGTTCTCGTTGGTTGCCGTCACCGCCGTTGTGCTGGTCTTTTTAAGGTAGGACACCACTGACGACCCTCCAGAGACCGTCTCCTCATGTGAGCTAACGCTCACTGTGGACTCTCGTGTCTTGGACACGACGACCGATTCCTTCTCCGCCGGTTTGACCGGCTCCTTCTTCTTCTTGCTGTCGTCCTCGGGCTGCTCGGTGATGGAGTCCAGGGTGGGCTCTCGGCTCATGCGCCGTTTCTTTGCCGATTCCTCCCACAGCTCATGGAGGTCGCCCTCCTCAGCGGCTTCGGGAGGCAGACTGGGCTGTCCGAGAGACTCCGACTCCACCGGCTTCACATCTGCACACAAACACCACAAAACCTCAGCTTTCACAAGTAGAAAGTTTTGTTGGTAAGGAGCAACAAGGAACTTCAACTTGTCTCACTTAATGTAAATTGAGTTTCCAGTACTATCAAAAGATCTGGGAATGATAGAAGTACGACGAGACTTCCATCCACTTGACAGAAAATAAACGCTCTATTCTGGTCGCTATAATTCACAAGACGCAAGAATTAACTACATTCAAGTCTTTTGATCTAATTTTATCTCAATAAACAGACTAAAGCTAACTGCCATTTTCACGAGAACATGACAGTACTGGTTGTAGGATAACATTATAAATACACTGTGTAAAGGAGAATTTTATGTGAATTCATGTTTTGAAAGTCAACATATCTGGTTGAAACTTCTGTTATTCAGAATTAACAACGCACACAAACACAAACATTGACTTAAATGTGTCATGGGCAAAGCAAACATGAGGGTGTTCAGGAACTCACTTAAATCATTTACGAGAACAGTTTCAGTGCTGGATGGCCATCGCATAAGAAATGAGAACCCCTGACCAACGTAAGATAAAAAAATAAAAAAAAAGAAGTTCTTACCTGGTTCGCTTGGTGGCGGTTTTGGAGCTTCTATGTTAAAATAAAACAAGACAAAGGAATATTAGTGAACCTGAAAAATCAAATAATACTAAACGTTAGCACTTTATTATTAGTTACTTCTATACTTCTTTGAAAAGCAAGGTGACTAACTGGGTTCAAATCATAAAAGTAACTAGTTATTGGTAAAGTTCCTTAGAAGTTCCTTTGAATAGATACAGGCCGAGTTAGAGTTGGATCAATTATACTCTCATCTGCATGTAAAGAGGAGTTTAGTGAAAAAAAAAAAGAGGAAATGCATAAATGTCTTATTTTCAATTAACTAATCTTCAATACAACTTATTTCTCTTATGTCTTGCTTTTATTTCTTATTTTATTATGTGTTTTTAAGTTATTGTATTCATTTATATATATATATATATATATATATATATATATATATATATATATATATATATATATACACTTCTTGTTATTTCTTTGATTAACTTTTTTTTTAGCTTTTATCATTTCTTTTTCCTTTCTTTTTTTGTCATATCTGCAAATATTCTATAGTTGATTAAGGCAATGTCTTGTTTTAATTGTCTTCATGCATATGAAAGAAAAACAAAATATACTTTAACAGTTTATTTTTAAAATAGGAAAAAAGAATACTGAAAGCAATCGCCTATAGAAATACAGATTATTTTGTCTTCATTAGCTGAATGATTAAGTGAATTTTAAGATTTTACGCGCTCACCCAGCTGGATGGTCTGAGGCAGCTCCACGGGCTCTCCGGTCCCGGCTCGGTTGATGGCTGCCACACGGAACCTGTAGCTGCTTCCCGCGCTGAGATTTTCCACCACGAACTCGGTGTTACACACCGCGTCCATGTGACACGGCAGCCAGAGGGCGCTGTCCACCAGACGGGTCTCCACCCTGTAGCCCAGGATGGGACTCCCTCCATCGTGGAGCGGGGTGAACCAGGAGAGGGTGACGGACTGCTGAGTCTTACCCAGAACCTCGGGGTCCTCCGGGGGGTCCGGCACCGCTGTCAGAACAAAAATCGAGTTAAAAGCTCATTTAAAACAAAAAGATGGAGGTTTTCGTCACTGTTCTAGAAGGATGAGCTCTAAATGCCCCCCTAGAAAAACCCCAGGAGATTTCTATGATAATATTTTTTAACAGTTCAGTGAGTAAAACCAACGAGCTGGAAACAGCAGGTTTTTTATATATATATTTGTCCTCCTGTGCTTGATTAATTTCTGCCAGAAAGCCTTAATTCACACATCTGAAACACAATATGAGGCTAAAAAACAAACAAACCATAAAACAGCCTGTTAGAAATCGCAAATTCCTAAAAAAGAAACTACATCAGTATAATAGACGTAAAGAGGAGCAGTTTTAGCTGAGCAGTGGCAGCTGGTTTAGCAGAGCATCCACAACTTAAGCCAAGTAACAGCAGCAAAAAAATTTATTAAATTAACGATTAATCCGTTCAAAACAAAAGATTCTGACAATGAAAAGTAAAAACTTTTCAAAAAAACATCTAAGGATGCCAGAATGGTCCTACAATATATTCTACACCACATTTTCTGCATCCCGCTGTTTGTCCAAAACTCACTGATGATTGTGAGTTTGGCCAGTGAGAGGGCGTCTCTGGCTGCAAACGTGATCTCCTGCTGGGGCATCAGCGGCGCCTGTCTGAGGACGAGCCGGTACGCCGGTCCGTCGGCCCTCATGGCCCAGAGGTCGCTGGACTTCAGCTCCACGCCGTTGGTGTACCAGGCTACCTCGGCTGCAGGCACGGGCTCCGTCAGCTCCACGCAGAACTCCACCTTCTCTCCCACCGCGGCCACTTTGTCCTCCAGGGGTTTCACCACCTCCAGCTGCCAGCCTGAACGGACAACCACAGAGACACCGCTGCCATCAGAAAGGAACTTCACTGTCATCTAAGAATTTGATTGTGGTTCTCGTGTTTAATTTTGGTCATTTTCTGTCATATCTATGTTCTGCATCTGGAGATCTCGTACACATGAGTTCTATCAAAGGTCGTTTTGAGCCACACACCCAGCACCAGGGTCACTTCACAAGACCAAACCAATCACTCTCTTCTTTTTCACGTTGGTGCTTTACCTTTAATTGAGAGCTGGGCGGTGGTGGAGGCAGCCCCAGCCTTGAACGTCACCGCACCGTTGTCTTTAACGTGCAGCTCTTTGAGCAGCAGCAGGTGGCGCCGCCCGCTCTCGAAGGTCACAATCTCAGCAGTACGAGACTCTTTGATCGGTTTCCCATTAAGCAGCCAGCCACAGTCTTTGCTTTCAGGCCGAGACAGAGCGCACTCAAACAGCGCCTCGCCGCCATCGAAGGTCTCCGCGTTCTCCAGGCCCTGAACGATGTGGATGGGTTTGGCTGCGGAAAGCAAATAAAGGAACAAATAAAAGATGGTCAGGGGGTTTTTAACGAGTCCGATCCTGAAGTTTCTCGAAGTGAAACATCAGCCGATGTGTCCACAGAGGTGTTTGGGGGTGAGGGTGAGCAGAATAGAGTCTCTAAAGCTCGCTGCTCTTTCCTCGCGGAGGGGAGCTCACCTTCCACGTGAAGTGAAGCGACCACGCAGGTCCCCTCGGCCTCACAGGAGTACGAGCCCCTGTCCTCGGCCGACACGCGGCTAATGTACAAGCGAGCCACAGTCCAGTCCTGCTCCACTACCACCCTTCGGCCGTCAGGCTGCACGGGCCGCCCGTCTTTCTTCCACTGAGCCTTAACCGGCCGAGAGTACTGGCAGATGAACTCGGCCGGCTGGTTCACAAGCACCCAGAGGTCCTCCATCTCGTTCACCACTTCGACCGTGGGATCTGAGGTTCGGAGTGTGTCAAAGGGTCAAAGGGTCAGGCCGCGACCACGAGGCATCACGGTACGAACAGGACATGCCGAGTGACACGTGGGCTTTATAACCCCGGGAAGTGGTTAGACTGCATGTGAGTGATGCGACTGTGAGTCTATCCAGTTCTCCTCTAAAGTTTTATAAAAACTGAATGCAAGAATGTGCAAATCATTTAAAGCTAAAAAAAAGTCTGACTGCAGTTCTGTGAAAGACATATTGCTTTGTATCTGCTCTATTTTTCGTGTTGTCTTCTGCCCTTGTTCAGTGTGTTCACAGGCAATGGTTTCTGAGTCCATGTAGTGGTTTTATGAACAAATCAATGGTTGTTGTGGTTGTTGCAGTACGGCCTAAGAGCCTGTATTTTCCCAAATACAACAAACCGAGTTTGAACATGTATTTTTTTGCTTTGTGTTTTTGTATGATATTCTGTTAAATATTGCCTTATAAAACTTTTGCACATCGCCGCATCCTGTTTTCATTCCCATTTGTCACTCCTCGTCATTTTTGCTCTGACTTGTGTCTGAATCTTTTCACGGTGTGTGAAATGTGAAGTTCATACGCTGTGGGGCCGCACATGAATGTGAGTGGATCGATGAGGGGTCATAAAGCCCAAAGGTCAAAGTTCACAATCAGGGGCCGAGATAAACGGGGCAGATGGAGGGTTGCACGTGGCCAATGTTAGAGTTTTTAGTGCTTGAAGGTTAGGGGCGGGCTTTATTGGGATGGGACAGTGGAGGTGAATGAGTATCTGACAGCAGCCAGACACACACACACAAAAAAAAAACGCAGCCAGCCTGCATGGATGGGTGGAGCAGCACTTTCCTTTTCTATACAACTCCAGTCGATTTTTTCCTCTCTCATGCAAACACAGGACACCAACTTCCTTTGTAACCCTCGCTTAAAACACTTGAATATCTTAACTTAAAGCCTTGTGGTAATATAGTAGCCTCGCTTTATATCTTTCGCTCACAATGAGATGAAACGGCGCCACCTCGTACACTGAACAGTCACATTCTATGGTGTTGATCCAAACAACTACTTTTGCAACTCAAGTTGGCCACGCAGTACTTCGAAATACCTCTAGGGGTAATATGAGCATCCCAATGTCAGCAATACTGCTGTATGGGGTATAATTTTAGTGTCTCGAGTTGAGCTGGTCTAGGTTTGTTTTACTAAGAATGTGAACATGTACATAATGAGAACCACTGAAAAAAGACCGTTTTTCCTTTTAAATGTCAGTGATGTGAAACATGAGAAACATAATCGTGATTATCATTTCAATTGTTTCAGCAACTCAAAATGGAAAAAGCAAGTTCCTCTCATCCAGAGAGGAAAGAAAAGAAGAGCAGCTTGTTTCTGCGTCTCTGAACTCGCTGAGCTCGCCGGCTCCGCTCAAACTGAGCCGGTGCTGCATCCACTTCTGATTATCTCAAAGCAATTCAGCAGGAAAACTCCACAGATATTATTGTGATTAATGAAATGTGAAAAACTGCTGCTCATGCACCAGAAACTACTGAAAAAAAATCTGCTCTGAATCTTTTAATGAACCCTGCAGAAAACAATCACAGTTCATGACAAATCCTTTGTCCTGCTCTCAGCCCACCATCCGTTTATCCGATTTGTAATGTTTAGATATATTTCCAGAAGGTAGATTACACAGATTTTGCCGACAATGACAAAAAAAAATAGGGTCAAAAACAGATCTTGGCAGACGTGTTTATGTCATTCGAAAAGTAGACGTCAGGTTCTGCAGGGTTTAAAAAGACTAACTGAGTTTCCTGAACTCAGTTTCCAGCAGTGTAATCAAAAAGCCATGAGGGAAGTTGGGTAAGAATCATACTTGATACCCTTTTCGATACCTCTGGAAAAAATAATGCGAAAAATTATAGATCAACAAATGACTCAATGAAACACAAGCCTCTGAAGTCCAACCTGGTAGCTTTTGGTTCAAAGGCTACCAGGTTGGACTACTAAAACCATAACGGCACTTCTTACACAAGCTGATGAGATTAAATACATTCCTAAAGAATAAGACTATTGCTTCTGAGATGTCATTATTTCTGCAGCTTTTAACAATAAATTCCACCTCATAAACATGGTTTTGACCACTGAATGAGCAACGTTGTCATCTGAAATTCTGTTCTGGTTCTTGGTGTTATGTTATGTCCCCTAAAAACGAATTAGATTTTAACATATTTCTGGCTTGATGATTCTGATTTGTTTTTTTGTCTTGTTCTAGCACATTGGGATCTTGCCATCAAAGTGCACTACTTGTTGGTGTATTAGTGTGTCCAAGCCTAATTTTATTCGCTCATAATATAAATCTGCCTAGTGCAGCATTGTAGTCATTAGCACTCTTGTCCTACTCTGAGACATTTCTACATGGGGCTTGCATGTTCTCACCAAGTGTGCATGGGTTTTTCTCGGGGTAGTCTGGTTTCCTCCTGCAGTCCAGACAAATGTGTATTAAAACTGTTGTTTTTGCCATTTTGTTTTGTCCTGTCAAACAAATCTTTAGTCCACGTCTCTTGTCAGTCCAACACATTACTTTACTAGTTCACTTTTTAAATGCCTTTTCTGGTTCTTGACTTGTATTTTCTCTTTGGATTGTCCCGGTGTCACTGTCTCAATATATCGTCAAGTACTTTGAATTGTATCAACGTCAATAGAATTTGCTTTATAAACAGAGTTTGATTGGTGATTTGTCCAGTTCCTTCGCCCATAGTCAACTGGGATTGGCTTCAAGCTCGTTGTGAATTTATCTTGGATGTAACAGGATAGAACAAAGGCATCTCCCCAGTTGGAAACCCGAGTAGATCACTGTGAATTTGAAACGTATGGTATCAAAAGGGTATCGAAGTATCAACCCTTGTGGCCGCCCTTGTCTCCAGCCGTCCGTACGATCTGGTACCTTTGACTAAGAGCTTGGCCGTAGACGTGAGGCTGCCAGCTCTGAAGGTGACCGTGCCGGAGTCGTCCGTGGCCAGGTTCTTTAAGGTGAGCGTGTGGACGTTGCCCTGGCTCAGATCTATCTCACTTGTGGGGCTGTACTCCAGCAGGGTGCCGTCCAGCCACCACTCCACCCTACCGGGAGCCCGGCCTGACAGCTGGCAGGAGAACGCCGCCCACTCGCCCACAAACACGTCGGTGGTCTTAAGACCAGCGATAACGAAGACTTCTTTCACTGTTGAGTCAGAGACACACACACACACACCCACACACCCACACACCCACACACTGACCATCTGATGTGTTTTACCATCAGCCCCATGCTGACTCGACTGGCACGACAACAGGACGTGACATCTGACACACCGCAGCAGAAGAGCTACCTTGCACGGCCAGAGAAGCTGTAGTGAGCGCGTCTCCAGCATCACAGGTGTAGTAGCCGCTGTCTTCGGGATCCAGGTTGCATATCCGGAGCTCTCGAACACTCCCGTCTTGCTTGATCTCGTACTTGTTTCCGGGATGGAGGATCACGCCTCCTTTCCTCCACTCTACACGGACGCCCGGCCTTGACACCTCGCAGCGCAGGGTGGCATTGTCACCCTCCTCAGCTTCCAGGTTCTTGAGCTCTTTGTGGAAGAAGGCTGGGGCACCTGGTGAGAGTTTAAAACAGGTTCACGTCAGATGTCAGGACTTGCAGCAGGTGGATGAGACCGTGCGAGTAACATCTTTGAGGTCAGTGGCAGGAGGGGGTTTAGAAATATTTCAACTCTTCTTTTGAGTCCAATTGGGTCCACACTTGTGGCGTTGGTCTTTACCTTCCACAGTCAACGTGACGTCACACTGAGCATCTCCAGTGTCACAGGTGTACGTCCCAGAGTCTTCAGGCACGAGGTTGTGGATCCGGAGCTGGTGGAAAGCCTGGTTCTGTCTCAGGTCGTACTTCAGTCCCGCTCGTAGAGCCTCATTGTTCCTCTTCCAGGTGACCGTGGCGTTGGGGTTGGAGATTGTGCAGGCCAGAGTCACAGTTTCACCCTCTAATGCCTTTGTGTCGTGTGGTTTCTCTATTATTAGCACTGGAAATATGGGAAACGCAGCATTTATATGCAGGTTTTTTTTCTGTATCCCTACGGAGACTAATTAGCTACATATTTGTACTCAGGCACTCATTCTGCAGCCATTCGCAAAAGGAAGTACACTTTATAGTATGTAGAATATAAGTAATGCCCGTTTTGCACACTGCGCAAAGTGGCCGAATGCAGGAAGAGAGGCACCATCTGGTGGTACAAACGGGTATTACATGACTGACTGGGTTATAGCTAGCTGTTAGATTGTACACTTTGGTAGATTTCAATGCCATTTTGAAATGATGGTGTTTTGACCAAAAAAAAATACTACATAATATACAATTAATAAAAATAAAAAAAATAATTGTTTTTTTTGACATATTGAATATTAGAGCCCTCTTTGAAACAGTGCTGATCAATGCAGGTAATGTCCTAAAATACAATTAAAGACTTCAAATGATGTATTTAACAAAAAAATTCAACAGGGGTGATTTATTTGTTTATGTGAATTACTTTGATCATGCTGATTTATTCGGTGTACGTTCAAAAATCTTCTGTACTTTTTGATAATTTCTAATTAAGTTTTCATCATTCTGCTTTAATTCTATCAGCCTTTAGTCATTTAATGCATCTTTTTGTGGCTGTTTGTGTGAAAGCAATTTCCGTGCCATTTTGCTTCCCTAAGCAAAGTTGCCTCAACATCACAATTTTACATCGCTACTAAATTTAGAGAGCTTTGTGTTGATTGTTTTGTGTCTCATTGAATAATTTTGAAATGTTTGTGGTCCTTTTGCGGGGTTTTTTAAACTTTACTTCATCTGTAGCACTTTTTACTAGCCCATTCTGGTTGCAACGTATTTTTCAGTGGTCGTTTGCATTTAATTGAACTTATTGTTGATTTTTAGGTCGTATGACATCTCTCTGTTGCAGTTCTGTCCCTTGATAAACAATTTGTGCTGTACTCACATTGTTCAATGAAAGCTGAAGTTCCATCAGTCTGTTGGAGGAAGATGCTCTAAAATCTGGATGTTAGCGTTTCTTGAAAGAAACCGATTTATTAACTAATAACAAGCAGAAACAAAGCAGTTGAGACAATTATCAACATGCAGACAGCAGCAGATGGCTATTAGAAATGGAAGCTATCCGATATCTAAATACGCTAATGCTCATCATAGCCGCTATGAATGCACGCTAATGCTACTTACAGTTGAGGTGATCCTTCTTCAGCAAATAGGAGTTTAGTGAACTAGTCACTATTGTGGCAAAAACTGCAAGCTACAACTAGCAGTCACCACAGGACAGGGGGACGCTGCAGTTTTCCAAAAGTTTGAAGATCACAGCAGCTTCAGTAATTGCACTGATAATAGTACTCAGTTACGAGCGTATCAATGGAATAATTGGAGTTACAGTAACATGCTCCTTTACAACATATTATTTGCTGTCTCCATCCTTAATTAGACACTGTTTCAGAGAGGATCAGTTGTTTGGTGTTCCTAACATCCCACAAAGGACTGGAGTGTACTTCAGATTGCATATGACTGTAGAGTTACTATCTACTAACTGTAACTAAACATCATACTTCAAAGTGAACAAACCAAATACAATACAAACTTTAAAGATTTACAGTGTTAAGATGTTCATGTTTGAGATTTTTTTTTGGATGCTGATGATATTCATTTTAAATGAAATGCAAAAAAAACGTGATTCCAAAGCAAAGGCGGTGATGACGATGATAATGATGATGGAGATGATGACGATGATTATGAGAAAAGCAGATTTCCAAACACAGCCGTTGGGATTGATGATGGAGGTGACTTGCGGATTGCGTCGTCTCCCTTTACCTTTGGGTTTCTCCTCCACCAGCAGACAGGCCACGCTGCGCTCCTCCCCCATGACGAAGGCCACGTCCCCGGACTCGTCGGTGGTCACCATCTTCAAGGCGAGGCGATGCAGCCGACCGTCGCTGGTCATTTGGTTCAGGTCGTTGTTCTGCAGCAGGTTGTCTCCGAGCCACCACTCCCAGCCGTCGACGCCCAGGTGAGAGAGCTCCACCTCGAAGACGGCATCCTGCCCCGTCATCACCGTGATGTCGTGGAGCTCGCGGATTATGCGAACACGCTCTGAGGGTGAACGGCATGATGGGAAATCAGAGCTTCCTGAAGGTGTATCCGCCACCAAGAAACTCATTATAACCCGCCATTAATCCCTTGCACCTAATGTTTGGTCTTCATCTTGATCTTTTGAGGTAACTAGACGAGGTGCCAAAATGTATGAACTATGACCTCAAATCCAGAAAAGTTGTTGTGCTGTGTCTAACTGGCTAAAGACGGGAGTGAGCATCCATCATGATATCAGAAGAAAGTGATCCTAGTTGCAGTTGTGCAGCTTTCCTACTAGTAAGTGAGTCAGGGTGCTAAACATGTATGTACATGTACACCTCTATAGTGTAGGAGTGACATTACTAAACAGATGAATAACTGGTAAAACTTTATATTTGAGGAGTCTGAGTGCTTTCCCGACTACTTTTTTTTTCCTTTTATATAATTGAACTGTTGTCTTTGGAGGATTTGTTTGCAGATTAAATTAAAAAAATATATATATATATATAGATATATATTTAATTTTTTCTTCAGACTTTACACAGTGTTCCAACTTTTCTGGAGCTGAGGTTAAAGACATTTTTACTTTATAATTCAAATCTATTCCAGTGCATAATTTCCAGTTTAGACTCAATTTGAGTCATCAGAGGAGGAGCCAGAGGTGAGATGTAAAATGAACCCAAGGAGAGACAGATAGGATGAAGTCGGGCTCCGTTACCTTTCACAGTCAGCGCTGCCGTGCTTTTCCTGTCTCCTGTATCGCAGCTGTACTCTCCACCGTCCTCTACGCTCACTTTGTGTATGACC
Source organism: Lipophrys pholis (assembly GCF_963383615.2). Classification (NCBI taxonomy): domain Eukaryota; kingdom Metazoa; phylum Chordata; class Actinopteri; order Blenniiformes; family Blenniidae; genus Lipophrys; species Lipophrys pholis. The sequence goes on from NC_137635.1 coordinate 51,097,687, forward strand.
AGGATGTGAGTGCATCCCTTCTTCTCCATACTGTACTTCTCCCCCTGACTGAGGATGGTGGAGCCCCTCCTCCAGGAAACCGTGCGGTCTTGGTCGGTCGTGTCGCAGGATAACGAGACATCGCCTCCCTCCACGGCCTCCTGACTTTCCAGCTCCTTCTTGAAGGAAACGGCTGCCGCTGCCAGAAAGACCATTTCAAGAATGTGAATAAAGACGAGCTGTCACAAAGATGTGACGGCATCAATCACACAACATTTACACAACAAAACTCTTAACAGGAGACACTGGTGGACTGAAACAAAGACATCAAAATCGGTGCTGTCCAAAAATTCACCAATTCGACTGTGCAGCATAAAAAAGGATTCACAGACAATAAAATCCTTTATTAGAAATGGGTATAGACAGCTGGAAGTCAGCAGTGGGAAATGATACGGGGGGTGCAGAGCCTGAGGTGGTCATAGGTAAAACCTAAGAGTGGACAAGATGTCGAAAGACGGTCCAACGTGACGCGAGACAATTCATTCTTACCCGTGGCTGTGAAGAAAACTCAACCTCAGCCGGGTTTCGTACCTGTGACAGTAAGCGAGGCAGTGGATGTGTGGTTCCCCACAGAGAAGCAGACAGTCCCGGTGTCGGCGGCCGTGACGCCCCTGAGTGTCAGGCTGTGCACGCGGCCCTCGCTCCGGATCACATTCATCTCGTTGCTCTGCAGCGGGACGTCCTGCAGCGTCCACCGGACTGGCGGCGCGTCCTCGTGCGAGAGCAGACACTCGAAGCGGACGTCGTCGCCCTCGCGCACGACGCAGCTCTCCAGGAACCGCACGATGCTCACCTCCACCTCTGGTGAACAACAGTTTGGGTAGCTCGTTGGAGAAGTGATGCGTGGAATTCAAGTGTGAGTAACGAGAGGGACGGGCGTCAGTCACCGATGTGGTCTTTGACATGTGAGACGATCAAGACTCAAGAATTAATGACGTGACGTTTTCGACAAAACAAGAGCCGAAGTTGTGTTTGTTGCTTTGAGGCTTTACTGGAAGTAAATCTCGAGCATCAGACGACAACAGGATCTATACATGCATAAAGGGACTTGTCCTTATCAGGAAGGACAAGTTAAACATCTACTGCACAAAAAAAAAAAAGCTACATTAGCTGTCCCACAGACGACATCACTGAAGGAAAAGAGAGGAATGTGTGTTAATACTTGTGAAGAGAAAGGAGGAGTGAGCTGAACTAAAAGGTGTAAACAAATAGGTGAAGCAAACAATGCACACCAGACGTGATATGATCGTGAAAACACTGTGAAGACCCCGAAAAGGATGAAAGGTTGATGAACTCCATGCTGGTTTGTGAGAGGATGATCAACGGGACGAAGTGACAGCAAAGAAAAGGGACTCCTACCCTGCACCCTGAGGACCGCCGAAGTCCTTTGGCTACCCGAGTCACACGAGTACTCCCCCGAGTCATCGGCCTGGAGCTTAAAGATGACCAGCTCCACCACAGGCCCGTCCTGCTTCAGCTGATATTTACTGCTGGACGTCAGCGGCCTGTCACCACACCGCCACACCACGGGGGCTCCGGGCTTGCTGGTCTCACAGCGGAGACTCACGCTCTGTCCCGCCTCAGCCTCCAGACTCTGAAGCTGAGTCTTAAACAGGACTGGCCGAGCTGAAGGAGAAACGTTTGAAAGACATGAGAGCTGAGTATCTAACTGCAGCGTGCGAAACAGAGACTCCAGACCATCGGGTCGAGTCACGGTTCAATCGGGCTGCGAGCAGGCAAGACACAGAAAAGATGGGGCATTGAGTAAAATGCAGGTGAAACAATCAGAGACAACACATCAAATATAAAAACTGAAATTTAAACCAAGAAAGTAAACTCAAATTTACAGAAAATTGACTGACTTTGAATTTCATATTTTTTCTTAAAGGTTGGAAGACTTCTGAAAATCACCATGTACCGTCACAAACCATCACTTTCTAAAAACCACGCTCTGCAAACAGTTATAAAAACTACAGTCTGTCAACACTGATGGAAATCATCTATAAACTACTGTCTCTCATCTGAAACCTCTAAAAACCGCCGTCGGTGAACATTTGTGAAAACCACCATCTGCTATTGCTGTTGAAAACCATCACCTTAAAAAAAACACCCAATCTGTGAACACTTCTGTGAACCAACGTCTCTGAAGAAAACATCAAAACACTCAATGAAATCTATTGTCTGTGAACACTTAAAAACCATCAGAGTATTTAAAGGAGAACTGATGCAGCACGTGGTAAACATACGACTGTCCATACCTTTCTAAAACCCACTGTCAAATTAACATGAGTATCTTTTACATTTAATTTATCGTCTTTGATCGTTTTTGTTTTTTTTCAAAGAAATAGAGGTAAAATAGTTTGTGAATATCCCTGTTCGTTTTATTTTTACAGAATGTCCCAACTCTTCTGGAGTGGAGCTCCAGTCTCCGGGTTCCTTGCAGCGTACCGTTCACAGCCAGCTGCGCCGTGCTCTGACGCTCACCGGCGTCACACGTGTACCTCCCAGAATCCTCTGGGTCCACGTCGTGGATGACGAGCGTGGCCTCTCGTCCGGATTGTTCCATCCGGTATTTGGCGCAAGGACACAGCCCGAGCTGTTCTTTACGCCACTCCACGGGGGCGCCGGGTTTAGAGAGCTCACAGCGAAACGTGACGCTGTCCCCTTCATCGACCGTCTGACTCTGAAGCGCTTTACTGAAAACCACCGGCAGAGCTGACGAGCACAGAGACACCACCGGTTATAGGAGCGGTGAAAACATGGAGGGATGAAGGAGAAGAAGTTCCCCATCCTACCGTTTACCACCACAGAGGAGGAGCTGACTGCGTCCCTGAAGGAGCAGGAGTAAATTCCAGCGTCTTCGGGTTCCAGATCAAAGATCTGCAGCTGGTAACTACGCCCAGTTTGTTGGATGAGGTACTTTCCTCCACAGCTCAGGACTTCAGCTCCTTTCCTCCACTCCACAGGGAGTCCGGCAGCAGAGAGCTCACAGTGCAGAGTCACACTGGCCCCCTCCTCAGCCACCGACCGGCCCCCCAGCTCCTGAACAAACACCACCGCAGCAGCTGGAATGGTGGAATGGAGGCGGGAGGGGGGGTGGGGGGGGTGATGATGTTGTAAAGAAAAGGCCAAAAGTTCAATATTTTAGAATTAAATCAAATGTATGAATGTGGAATGGGGGGAATTTCTTTATCAGCCCATAATTTCAACTTAAGAAGACGATCTGAGACGGTTGCAAATACAACAAAAACTGAGAAAATTTACTTTTGACAAATCTTACCGAAAGAAAGAAAGAAAGAAAGAAAGAAAGAAAGAAAGAAAGAAAGAAAGAAAGAAAGAAAGAAAGAAAGAAAGAGAAATACATAAACATACAAATGTGAATAAATTAAGAATCTAAAAATTAAAATTTAATTAAATTTTTTTTTTAAATAATCTGAAAAAAACATATGAAAAAGAAGGTAAATAGTGAGAAATAAACAAAAACCAAAGATAAAACAAATCTGACAAAATCATAATAATCAAATATAACAATAATGAGTGAAACTGAATAAACTTTAAAGTTGAACAAAATATCTGAGAAAGACAAAATATATGAAATGTATGATATAATGGAATGAGTGAAGAGATACAAAAACAAAGACTTAAAACAAAAGATGCTTGTGAGACATTAAAAATGAATAACAAACTTCAATCACCAAAAGACATGTAATGCGATGTCCACAGTTAAATCAAATGTTAAACCAAACTTTTTAATGATGTGTGATTTGTAATGAAAGTGAAATAAAGTTGAAATCCAGGAGGAAGAGTCAAAATCACACCGGATTGACTTCCCGTTGAAAATCAATTCTAACACACTCAGCTCCGCTGCACTACTTTACTGTTCTGAGCCCGACAAAAAACGGAATCCACCATTTTTCCACAACGTCTGAAGAACGTCGTGGGCTTGTTTGTCAGTGTCAGTGTTACCTGTATATACATTCAAAAACACAAGTGCAAAACAAGTCACTTGGCTGCGTGACCACATACACATCGGTTTATATGGTGGCTTTTTGGCTGCAGCATGGTGGCGGCATCATCATGCAGCCCAAAGAAGCTCATAAAGGACAAAACATGCAGGAAAGTCCTGACTCAGTTTAGCGTGGATAATTACATAATAAAATAAGAAAAATAAAAGGAAAAAAATACATTATTACATTAGGTGGGAGAAATGGGTTTTGTCTTTAACAATAAAAATTTCTTTTCCTATTTTTTTTCACAAAAAAACAATTTACAAGCAATAAATCATACATTTTATAAAAAATTATAAGAATTAAAAAAGACACTGTAATATTTAAATGGATCAGAAAGGAGCTCCACAGATTTCTTAGAGCTGATCTGTGGATCCACAGACAACAACAATGACGAACCATGAAGAATCGCTGACCCAACCAGCCACGTACTTATAAATCAGCCAAACTGAAAGCTCAGCGCTTCTTTTCTGACAACAACAAACCAAACCTGCACACAGTGAATTCAGAGGTGACTCGGATGTGACGCGCAACCAACCAGCACAATTCACACAAAACCATCAAAACCAGCAGGCTCGTGTTCATCTACCAGTGAATCTCAGTTAATTACCAGAAATATACTCTGTGGCACACAGACCACTTTTGACAGGAACGAAACAAAATGGTTCCAAACTCATCAAATACAACATAACACAGCTGAGATCTGCAGGGATTTGTGGCTCATTTCTACTAAATCCGCCAACAACAACAACAAAGCAGTGAAACTGAAGTTAAAGGCATCAGAACGAACAGATGTCGGAGAGTTTAACACACAGCATGTTTGAGGGTTTTTGTGTGACAGCAGCTTTGTACCTTCAACTCTCTCTTTGGATTCCTGCTTCTGAGCTTCAGCTCTGGAGGTCACAGCTGAAGACGCTGGCGCCTCTGCTGCAGCTGTTCACATACATTCACACACAGAGAGGAGGAGTGCTGCCGTGAAGTCACTACAGCCCACATGCTGCAGACGGCACAGGACCACCAGCAGATTCCACATAGAGCAACGTCGAGACGAGCCACAGTGTCCATCATGAGCCATGCACGTGTGTCTCATTACCTTCACCTCCAGCTTTCAGTTCACTCGCACCTCTCTGAACCTCCTGTTTGAGGAGCTGCTGTTTGGGAGTTTGTTCTGTAGTTTGCAGAGTCGCAGCTGCAATGAATGAACACGACACTGAGCCCTCAGGAAAGTAGCAGCTTCATGTAAAACTCACCTCTCATCAAGAGAAAAACCAAAGCTCAAAGAACAAACATGACCTCAGACCAACAGTCAGCCTCCATGCAGGACAAGAAGCTGCAGAGCTCAGAAATCCAGACTGACACTGAAGTGATCGTTTCTCCACAGAACAGAGGTTCACACCATTTGGGACATTTAAGGGTGAAAAAGAGCAAATCAGACAAACACGTCGGGCTTAAAAGCAGCACAAATCATGACTCAGCAAAGCCAGAGCTCCATATGCTTCTCCCGATTTAACAAAGTGCTCGGTCACAAAAACTCATAAAAGAGGACAAAAGACAGGCAAAGCTCAGAAAATTACCTTCCACTGTCTTATTAATCTCCTGCTTCTTGTCTTTAGCAGCTGTGGATGCAGGTGACTTGACTGAAACACAAATATGATCCTGTTACAGAAACACTGCAGTAACCACAACATTACCAGGAACATAAGGAGAACATCCGAAAACACTAAATGATCGATTCTCCACAAACAGCAACACAAACCACAAACAGTGACACCAATCAGGCTCATGAGAACATAGATAGATTTCAATTACAGGAGTTTATTACGACTTGACATCACCATCGAAGATCATGAAGATGATAATCCACATGGACTGCAGGAACACTGCATTGGTCTGTTCAGTCATTCATGCTTAATCTACAGATTCAGTTGCAGTGGTGGCAGGTGAAGGTGAGGTCCTGGTTTGGTGGAGAGGCTGCACAGCTCTTCTTACTCCATCACTTTATGTTAAGGGTGGCTCTATGGATTTTCTCAAAGGAGGATAAAGAACTGTTGATCATGAACCATCTGCTGCTTGTGTGGGCAAAGGGTGATGGTCAATGTGGCAGACACTGATGGACTTCATAAAACCTGGTGGTTGTGACAGTAATCATGGACGTAGTTGTTGTTAAGGACGAGTCCTTTGGACTGTTGGGACTTTGTAGGTGACGTATAATGTGTATGGAATTGTGCCCACCCTGTTCCACGTAAGGTTCACTTGCCATGGCCAAACAAGTTGGGATGGTGACAGCAAGTTCTTGGGTTGTAGGGGAATTACTACACTTCTCCTTGTCTTGGATGAATTGCTTACCAAGGCTTCGTGCTCCATCTGACCATTTGCTCTACTGAGCCGACTCCTTTTGTTGGATCTTTGTTTTTCCAAGGTAATGCAAGGAGCAACACCCCAATCGCTCATTGATTGCCATTCATTTTGAGTTTTAAGCCTTGCAATGGTAACCAATCGTGCAGGATGGTTTTCTCAACTCGTACCTTCAGTACATGGCATGTCACACATTGAATAATCCACTACCAAACTGCCATAAACACACATCAGCACAACTTTCAATACACAACTGCAGACCCAAGCTTTGAAAACAGACAAACATCGGTACATGTGATCCACAACTGACACAAAACCAACATATTCAGGCTTTATATCTTGCAACACACAATGTATTCTCATTGGTCCAACCTGTGATTTTTTTTTCGAAGCACAGAAGGAAGCCACAGTGTCCATCATGAGCCATGCACATGTGTCTCATTACCTTCACCTCCAGCTTTCAGCTCACTTGGACCTCTCTGAACCTCCTGCTTGAGCAGCTGCTGTTTGGGAGTTTGTTCTGTAGTTTGCAGCGTCGCAGCTGCAATGAATGAACACGACACTGAGCCCTCAGGAAAGTAGCAGCTTCATGTAAAACTCACCTCTCATCAAGAGAAAAACCAAAGCTCAAAGAACAAACATGACCTCAGACCAACAGTCAGCCTCCATGCAGGACAAGAAGCTGCAGAGCTCAGAAATCCAGACTGACACTGAAGTGATCGTTTCTCCACAGAACACAGAGGTTCACACCATTTGGGACATTTAAGGGTGAAAAAGAGCAAATCAGACAAACACATGGAGCTTGAAAGCAGCACAATCATGACTCAGCAAAGCCAGAGCTCCATATGCTTCACTTCATTTAACAAAGTGCTCAGTCACAAAGGCTCAGTAATTATAAAAGAGGACAACAGACAGGCAAAGCTCAGAAAATTACCTTCCACCGTCTTATTAATCTCCTGCTTCTTGTCTTTAGCAGCTGTGGATGCAGGTGACTTCACTGAAACGCAAATATGATCTTGTTACAGAAAGACTGCAGTAACCACAACATTACCAGGAACATAAGGAGAACATCAGAAAACAAACACTAAATGATCGATTCTCCACAAACAGCAACACAAACCACAGACATGTTACAAAGCTCCTTCTGCCCATGGCCGTCAATTGTTCTCTTAAGCGGACCCCGTTTGTTTGATCCTTGGTTTACCCTCAATGAGGGTCTATCCACCTATCCACCAGTCACAGTTCGGCAGTAGTGGGACTGCCAGATCATTCGCCAACATCATCTCCACCCTGAAGCAGGTAGCGCTGGATTACAGGTTGCCTGTAGCATATTCACGATCCTACTGCACGTTTATAACAGATGTGTATTGTAGATAATGTTCCTGGCTAGAATGTCATGATGACACACTGAAGGTTTTAATGCTGAAAATGAGTCGCTTCTCTTTCAAGGCAGTACATAGAGTAACAACCGAATCTCTCTTTGACTGCCATTCATTTTTAAGTGTAAGCTTTAAATGGAAACCAAAGCCATGGGATGTCTTTCTCCACTCGTGCCTTCAATGCATGGCATCTCAGAGATGTGAACATTTAACAGTCTCTCCATGACCAGTTTGTCATTTCTGGCTGGTGGGGACATCTCTGAGAGGTCGCAGCATGAAAAACATAAAAACGTCAAACTCAAGACAATAATCCACAACCAAACTGCCATAAACACACATCAGCACAGCTTTCAATACATAACTGCAGACCCAAGCTTTGAAAACAGACAAACATCAGAAGATGTGATGGATAACTGACACAAAACCAACATATTCAGGCTTTATATCTTGCAACACACAGCGTATTCTCATTGGTCCAGCCTATGATTTTATTTTCGAAGCACAGAAGGAAGCCACAGTGTCCATCATGAGCCATGCACGTGTGTCTCATTACCTTCACCTCCAGCTTTCAGTTCACTCACACCTCTCTGAACCTCCTGTTTGAGGAGCTGCTGTTTGGCAGTTTGTTCTGTAGTTTGCAGCGTCGCTGCTGAAATGAATGAACATGACACTGAGCCCTCAGGAAAGTAGCAGCTTAATGTAAAACTCACCTCTCAACAACAAAAAAACCAAAGCTCAAAGAACAAACATGACCTCAGAGCAACAGTCAGCCTCCATGCAGGACAAGAAGCTGCAGAGCTCAGAAATCCAGACTGACACTGACGTGATCGTTTCTCCACAGAACACAGAGGTTCACACCATTTGGGACATTTAAGGGTGAAAAAGAGCAAATCAGACAAACACGTGGAGCCTGACAGCAGCACAAGTCATGACTCAGCAGTTTTCTGTTTGATAACAGCCGTCAGATACAAAGCCAGAGCTCCATGTGCTTCTCCTCATTTAACAGAGTGCTAAATCACAAAAGCTCAGTAATTATAAAAGAGGACAAAAGACAGGCAAAGCTCAGAAAATTACCTTCCACTGTCTCATTAATCTCCTGCTTCTTGTCTTTAGCAGCTGTGGATGCAGGCAACTTGGCTGAAACACAAATATGATCCTGTTACAGAAACACTGCAGTAACCACAACATTACCAGGAACATAAGGAGAACATCAGAAAACAGACGCTAAATCATCGATTCTCCACAAACAGCAACACAAACCACAGACATCAACATCAATCAGGCTCATGAGAGAAAAGACAGATTTCAAATCAGGTCAGTGCAAACACTGAGGGACATCCTATGATCTGGTGGTTGTGATCATAATCATTGATGTGGTTGCTGACATGGACGAGTCCTTTGGATTGGTCAGTGGGACGTTGTAGGTGAAGTACAATCCGGATGGAATTGTGCCAACCTTTTACACGTGGGGTTCATCTGCCATGGCTGAGCAAGTTGGAATTGTGACAGCCAGTCCTTGGGTCCAAGGGGATATAATACACGTTTCCTTGTCTTGGATAGATTGCTTACCAAGGCTTCGAGCTCCATCTACCAATAGTTAGATGGCCGTCAATTACTTTCTTAAGCGGGCGCCCATTGTTGGATCTTGGTTTTCCCTATCTGATTCTGTCTATCAAACAACCTGTCAGTAACAGTTTGGCAGTGGTTAGACTGCCAGATCAGTCACCAACATCTCCACTCTGTAGAGGGTAGTGCTGGATTATAGGGTGCTTGTAGCATATTCACAATCCTACATCAAATTTATAATGGACCTGTATTGTAGAAAATGTTCCTGATGAGAATGCCATGACAACACAAAGCAAAGGTTTCAATGCTGAAAATTTGTTGCTTCTTTGTATACTTCTCTTTCAACGCAGTGCAAGCAACAACAACCCAATTTCTTATCAACTGCTATTCAGTTTGAGATTTAAGTTCTACAATGGAAACCAAAGGTGCGGGATGGCTTTTCATTCAAGATACAACATCTCAGAGATGTGAACCTTTTAGAGTATCTCCGGAACCAATTTGTCAGTTCTGGTAACTGGGGACACCACTGAGAGGTCACAACATTAAAAACGTTAAAACATGTAACACATAGAACCACAACTGAAATGCCATAAACACAGTTCACACAACTGCAGACCCAAGCTTTGAAAACAGACAAACATCGGTACATGTGATCCACAACTGACACAAAACCAACATATTCAGGCTTTATATCTTGCAACACACAATGTATTCTCATTGGTCCAGCCTGTGATTTTTTTTTTCGACGCACAGAAGGAAGCCACAGTGTCCATCATGAGCCATGCACATGTGTCTCATTACCTTCACCTCCAGCTTTCAGTTCACTCGCACCTCTCTGAACCTCCTGTTTGAGGAGCTGCTGTTTGGGAGTTTGTTCTGTAGTTTGCAGCGTCGCAGCTGCAATGAATGAACACGACACTGAGCCCTCAGGAAAGTAGCAGCAGTAAAACTCACCTCTCATCAAGAGAAAAACCAAAGCTCAAAGAACAAACATGACCTCAGAGCAACAGTCAGCCTCCATGCAGGACAAGAAGCTGCAGAGCTCAGAAATCCAGACTGACACTGAAGTGATCGTTTCTCCACAGAACACAGAGGTTCACACCAATCGGGACATTTAAGGGTGAAAAAGAACAAATCAGACAAACACATGGAGCTTGAAAGCAGCACAAGTCATGACTCAGCCGTTTTCTGTTTGATAACAGCCGTCAGATACAAAGCCAGAGCTCCATGTGCTTCTCCTCATTTAACAGAGTGCTAAATCACAAAGGCTCAGTAATTATAAAAGAGGACAAAAGACAGGCAAAGCTCAGAAAATTACCTTCCACTGTCTCATTAATCTCCTGCTTCTTGTCTTTAGCAGCTGTGGATGCAGGCAACTTGGCTGAAACACAAATATGATCCTGTTTTTTCAATCCAATCCAATCCAATTTATTTATAAAGCACTATTAAAAACAACTCAGTTGACCAAAGTGCTGTACACTTTTTTCTCAAAGGAGGATAAAGAACTGTTGATCATGAACCATCTGCTGCTTGTGTGGGCAAAGGGTGATGGTCAATGTGGCAGACACTGATGGACTTCATAAAACCTGGTGGTTGTGACAGTAATCATGGACGTAGTTGTTGTTAAGGACGAGTCCGTTGGACTGTTGGGACTCCGTAGGTGACGTATAATGTGTATGGAATTGTGCCCACCCTGTTCCACGTAAGGTTCACTTGCCATGGCCAAACAAGTTGGGATGGTGACAGCAAGTTCTTGGGTTGTAGGGGAATTGCTACACTTCTCCTTGTCTTGGATGAATTGCTTACCAAGGCTTCGTGCTCCATCTGCCCATTTGCTCTACTGAGCCGACTCCTTTTGTTGGATCTTTGTTTTTCCAAGGTAATGCAAGGAGCAACACCCCAATCGCTCATTGATTACCATCCATTTTGAGTTTTAAGCCTTGCAATGGAAACCAATTGTGCAGGATGGTTTTCACAACAACTCGTCAAGAGAATAACCAAAGCTCAAAGAACAAACATGACCTCAGAGCAACAGTCAGCCTCCATGCAGGACAAGAAGCTGCAGAGCTCAGAAATCCCGACGGACACTGAAGTAATCGTTTCTCCTCAGAACACAGAGGTTCACACCATTCTGGACATTTATGGGTGAAAAAGATCTCACATATATCAGACAAACACGTGGAGCCTGAAAGCAACAAAAGTCATGACTCAGCAGTTTTCTGTGTGATAACAGCCGTCAGAACAAAGCCAGAGCTCCATGTGCTTCTCTTCTTAAAAAAAAAAAAAGGCTGAGTCACACGTTGAGTCACTACAAAAAAGCACAAAAAACAGGCAAAGCTCATAAAATTACCTTCTACGGTCTCATTAATCTGCTGCTTCTTGTCTTTAGCTAACTGAGCCGTCTGCAACTTGGCTGAAACATAAAAACGATCCAGTTACAGAAACACTGCAGAAACCAAGGCATTACCACAAACGTGACAAGAATAACATCCGATCTCATGCAGCAACATTTCCTTTAATGTCTCTCCATTTTAGTTCTTGACAAAAATCTCCAGAAGTTCCAAAATTGCTGAATGATGAATCCATCCAGATGATAATTTTTGTGTAACTTCTAGTTATTTAAATCAGACGAGCCAACTTAAAACCACCATCATCAAATGCACAAACCACATAGAATAGCGGGAACCGACACCATGAAGCACGGAAGTCATGCTGAAGCATCTCTGCCTTCCATCATACCTGCTGCTTTGTCTGTGGCCTCCTGCCTCGGAGCTTTTTCCTTTTCTACCGACGGAGGAGCTGAGGGCTTCGCAGCTGAGAGAGAATCACTCAGATCAATTATAACTGAAGCAGAAAAATATGAAAGCAAAGTGGTGACGGACTGTTGACGAGTGGAGTTTGTGCGTGATCGTCCGGCCGATAACGACGCGCAGAAAAGACGCACAGAAGAGCGGCGACAGATCTTTGAAAACTGTGAGGAAGGATTGAAGTAACACAACATCTTCTCTATAATTAGCTTAAAACTCAACCATTTGGAGCACAAACGGGCCGCGGAGCTTCTGATCGACAACAATGTGACAAAATCTGGAGTCGGACGACAACGAAATCGAGTAAAACACAAAAACTGAGATGAAAAAGGCTCCAACACACATACAATGTGGTACAGTTTAACACACATACATCAGATTAAATCAACTTCACATATTTCAGGGAACCTGTGACAAAAAGGAAACCAGCCGTCCTGCTCCTACCCTTGATGCTGACGCTGGCCGTGGTCTTCTGCTCTCCACACACACAGCTGTAGTCGCCGCCGTCTTCCGGCTGCACCTTGCTGATGAGGAGCTCGCTCACCGAGCCCTTCTGCTTCATCTGGTACTTCTCTCCGGCCTTCAGGACCTCGGCTCCCTTCTTCCACTCCACCGGGACTCCGGCTTTAGAGAGCTCACAGCGCAGAGTCACGCCGGCTCCCTCCTCGGCCTCCTGGCTCTGCAGCGGCCGGCTGAAGGTCGCTGGTCGGGCTGAGCAGTCAGTCAGTTAGTTAGTTAGCAGCGGTGTGCGACGACAAGACAAGATATAACACAGATACAACCCAGAACTCAGAAAAAGGGTTGAGATGTTGGGTAAAATGTAAACAAAACTAAAAATGCAATGAGGTACAAATCATTGAAAGTCTGTATTTACCTGAGAAAACTCCCAAGATAGGATGGAAATGTGATTTTATTTTGAAAGCTAACTGTTCTCGTGTAATCTATATAGGCAGTATTCAATGTTCAGTTTCAGTTCACGTATCGCTGTAGGAGTGACTTTAACTCTTTTTCTGAAGTAATCAAAGATGATCTTTTCCAAAAGTGTTCACAGACAATGGTTCTCACAAGTATTCAGAGATGATGTTTCTCAGAAGTGTTCAAGGACCGTGGTTTTCCAAAGTTTCCAGTGTTTCAGGAGCGTCCACAGACAATAGTTTTCGGAAGTGTTGACCAATTCTGGTTTTCCATAGTGTTCCCTGATGGTGGTTTTTAGACGTATTCACAATCACTGGTTTTCAGAGTTGTTTACAGACTGGTTCTCAGTAGTGCTGACAGACAGTGGTTTAATACAGTGTCCACAGACGATGCTTTTGGGGCTTGTTCGCAGATGATGGGTGTCAGAAGTGTCCACAGTCAATGGTTTTCAGGAGTGTCGATTGATGTTGGTTTTTAGAAATGTTCGTCATTAATGGTCTGTGAACAGTAGTGTTCACAGACAATGGTTCCCATAAGTGTTCGTAGATGTTTCTTAGAAGCTTTCAAGGACCATGGTTTTCAGGAGTGTCCACAGACAATGCTTTTGGCATGTGCTCTCAGCTGATGGGTGCCAGAAGTGTCCATAGATGATCATTTTCTGAAGTGTCGATTGATGAACTGCTGGCCATGAGTGGTTTTAAGGATTGTTCACAGACAATGGTTCTCAGCAGTGTTCAAAGATGATAGTTATCAGAGTGCTCTTGTTTCCTCTTCAGCATTCTGTCAATTTTTATTACTGTGCCGCCTGAAACCCTGAAGATCTCCACCATCCACACCTGGTTTTCACTTTGTTTTTGTACAGACTTCTCCGGATTCTCAGAATCTTTCAATAAGATTATTTCCCACAGATGATGGAATCCACAAGTGCTTTGCAATTTGAGGAATCACCTTGTTGCATAGTAGCAACATTTTGCTGTGCAGTCTTTTAGAGAGGCGAACCCCTCCTCAGCTTTCCTTCTGAAAGACACAGCCTCTCTTGGCTGAGTTTTTTTATACTCAATCATCCTTCTCACCGCAGACATTTGACATCATCAGTTGCCAGATGTTCCACCTGTTGTTTTCTGCAGTCTTTTGTTATATCTATTCCAATTTTTCAAAAACGTTGTTTTCAATATTGCGCCAATAACTCGATATCAAACTCTTGTTTTGGTTGAACTTTCAACAAGATTCGGATTTTGAATGAGTTATACAGTATTGCATTCTAGTTTTCTCTAAATTTTACCCCACATAATAACATTTCTGAAACTGTATCATGGACAAAAGTCCAGAAATAGAGACAAACACAGAAGACACACACTGCCGGCTTGGACTCTATAATGACATCCAGATGCCACCATATGCATGTATGAAAAGCTGCTGAACGCAATAGAAACATTAGAAAAGCTTCAGTAAAGTGTGACTCGTCCGACGTCCTGCTCCTACCCTTGATGCTGATGCTGGCCGTGGTCTTCTGCTCTCCACACACACAGCTGTAGTCGCCGCCGTCTTCCGGCTGCACCTTGCTGATGAGGAGCTCGCTCACCGAGCCCTTCTGCTTCATCTGGTACTTCTCTCCGGCCTTCAGGACCTCGGCTCCCTTCTTCCACTCCACCGGGACTCCGGCTTTAGAGAGCTCACAGCGCAGAGTCACGCCGGCTCCCTCCTCGGCCTCCTGGCTCTGCAGCGGCCGGCTGAAGGTCGCTGGTCGGGCTGAGCAGTCAGTCAGTTAGTTAGTTAGTTAACAGTGCAAAGCATTGTGCTTTGTGCATTTATCTAGGGTTATCAAGCTTATAGGTTACAGGCAATATATACTTAAATGTATCTATTACATACTGGAATAAACACAGTCTCTGTATTTGGTAGTAAAAATGTACATATATGTTTTTTACTGTCAAAATAAACTTTATATGTAAAAGACTAAGACTTAATTGTCTACAATATTGTGATTTTATGAAGAAAACATGGCAAATGAAGTATTTCAAATACAAAATCAGAGTGTGACAGCTTGAGAATTGCAGTTTCTACACCTCCAGGTGCTGTTTTCTTTATGTTTTCAGGAGGCAGAATGGGTCTACTAAAAAACTGCAACCGTGTAGAAGACTATTAGATATATATATAAAATCTAAAGTGAATAGTTCACAGCTCTACAATTGGACCTGTTGTAGAATGGAAAAAGTTTATTTTTCCAGCTAAGAAGCTGCATATGTTGGTATAAATCATCTCTGCATAAGAAGGTGTCAGTCGCAAAAAACAAATGTATGCTGCAGAAAAACAGGAAATTCTTCCTTTTAAACTTATTTGTCGGAAATTCCCAATGATTGCTCTGTTAGTAAATTCAATTAATTCCCTATATAGTTGTTCCACAACTGCAGATGTTTTCAGATATTACTGTTTAGCAAATGTTGACAAAAGACATGACTAAGGAGAGTTTGCTCTCTTTTTAGATCCAGAACCTCTTTAATGCTTTTTGATCTCTGAATATAAACAAAAAGAATCTTATAAATTCTGCACCCTTGTATGAGTGATCATTATTTCTTTGAACAAGAACGCCATCATTTGGGAAAACGTCTGCTGCTCTCACGTGACAAGAAGGCTGTATGCAGCTCAGCTCCACTGATATAATACGATCTCAAATAACAGAAAAGTTAAGCTTGATGAACCCTTTTAGGTAAAGCTGCTGCATGCAGTTTGTCTCGAAGCCCCGCGGATCAGTCCCTCCAGCCATCCTGCTCCTACCCTTGATGCTGATGCTGGCCGTGGTCTTCTGCTCTCCACACACACAGCTGTAGTCGCCGCCGTCTTCCGGCAGCACCTTGTTGACGAGGAGCTCGCTCACCGAGCCCTTCTGCTTCATCTGGTACTTCTCTCCGGCCTTCAGGACCTCGGCTCCCTTCTTCCACTCCACCGGGACTCCGGCTTTAGAGAGCTCACAGCGCAGAGTCACGCCGGCTCCCTCCTCGGCCTCCTGGCTCTGCAGCGGCCGGCTGAAGGTCGCTGGTCGGACTGAGCAGTCAGTCAGTTAGTTAGTCATCGGCAGCAACATGCGACGATGCAAAACATAAAAATACAGACAAAAGTAGACAAACAGAGAGAGACTGCAATCCACAGTGACATCCAGACTCCAAAACAAATGTGTTTCTACAGCTGACGTCAAAATCTGTCTCCTATCTGAATGGGACTGATAGATTTAAATCCGTTTCCTGCTTACGTCAAACCTGATGCAGTTTCTTTAAGACTGAAGCTACAAGTGATTCTTCTTCTGGTCTTCTTTTAATCTACATAAGTACTCTCGAACCAGTTCCTACGTGAACACACAGATGCAGCACTCGTTTGTCTTCCATCAGGACCTTAACAGATGAAGGACGAATACTCTAAAAACCCAAAGTGGTCGTTTTTAATTCATCGATGATGCGAGAGCTCACAAGAAGGGGTTAGAGGCTTGTCCTGCTCTGAGGGTGTTGAAATTACATTTGCGTGGGTCAAAGAAAGAAGGAGATGTGTGAAACTCTTCAAAGCTTTCGTTTGGGAGGTTCCTGCTTTTGTAATTTGCTTCGAGTGGATCTGACCACTAGCGAATGGTTGCAATGAGGTGAGTTTATTGCTTTTATATGCTAAAACGGAAGAAAAAGGAGCTTCTGAGGAAACAAGATTTCTCAGTAAGTTGAAGCGTTTCATCAAGTTCAGGTCCACTTTTTCCACTTTAAATCATCTTGATGTGAAATGCAGCGTATGGTTCAGAAGGGTTGTACACCTTTCATTTTCAAATGAACAAATCTATTTCTTGAAGAGATATGTTGTACATGCAGCTTCTTTTTGTCCCGTCCTGTCCTCATGTGAGGGAACATTGAGCAGAAAACAGGCTTCTAAATGAACCATACATGTCTCCGATTTTGAAGATTTTTAATTTTTTCCTGCAAAAGCTGGTAAATAAAGGTTTTTTTTGTGCACTGACAGCACTCCCGAGGAGACCATATTTGAACAGCATGTGACATTTCTGTTTACAAGAACTAACAAACTTTTGTCCCATGCCTGATCACATTAGATTAAAACAGTGAAGCTGTTCTGGAGGAGAATCGCCCTTGATAAAGGAATTAATTGAGACCTATAATCTGATTGTAATTGGATTAAGTGAGACAGATTTTGATACAGCTGTAAGTCTGTGTGTACCCGAACAGCTGACCAACTGCTAACGTGCCTCGCTGGCTGCCTGTTTGAAGAGTCCTGCTCCTACCCTTGATGCTGACGCTGGCCGTGGTCTTCTGCTCTCCACACACACAGCTGTAGTCGCCGCCGTCTTCCGGCTGCACCTTGCTGATGAGGAGCTCGCTCACCGAGCCCTTCTGCTTCATCTGGTACTTCTCTCCGGCCTTCAGGACCTCGGCTCCCTTCTTCCACTCCACCGGGACTCCGGCTTTAGAGAGCTCACAGCGCAGAGTCACGCCGGCTCCCTCCTCGGCCTCCTGGCTCTGCAGCGGCCGGCTGAAGGTCGGCGGTAACGCTGCACAAGCAAGTTCGTCAGAATCAGGCCCCCGACATGATTGAAAGACAACAGAGGGTCAACAGAAGTGAGACTGGTGTACCCGTGACTGTCAGGCTTGCTGTTGTTTTCTGGTCCTCGCACACGCACGAGTATTCGGCGCTGTCTTCAACCTGCAGGTTCCTGATCTCGAGGATGCAAGAGGTCTCGTTCTGCGTCACGTCATACTTTTCTCCTGCTCTGAGAGCTTCAGAGTCTTTCTTCCACTGGACACTAGCTGCAGGTTTGGATAACTGACAGCGGAGCTTCACCGTTTCTCCTTCCTTCATCTCCTGGTTCTTGAGCTTCTCGGTGAAGGAGGCCGGCGGCGCTAAAATCAGACGCACAATCACCGCGTTATCACACACAGCTGCCGGATTCTGGTGGTGAAGGATGATCACAGGTGGTGATGATGATGATGATGATGATGATGATGACGATGATGAAGACAAAGATGATGATGAAGATGGACGAGTTGAACTGACGCATCTCTGTCATGCGTCTTCACAATTCAATCGAAAAAGACCTCAATCTTCATTCCAGGAGTAACGTCCCCTCAAAAATGCATGAACAATACCACGACAGTGTGTGTGTGTGTGTGTGTGTGTGTGTGTGTGTGTGTGTGTGTGTGTGTGTGTGTGTGTGTGTGTGTGTGTGTGTGTGTGTGTGTGTGTGTGTGTGTGTGTGTGCCGTGCTGGCGGATGCCATTCAGCCTATGGATGTGCAAACGACACAAACACAAAGCAAAGCAGGTCCGACAGTAACATACACAATACAAACCTCTGACGACACATTTTGACAGAAAACACACGACACATTTTGTCACAATCGTTTCATTTTTAGCATTTTGAATAAAATTCGGTTTGTCAGCTCATCAGCGTCTGAGAACAAAAGTTTCCAGGACATCAGAGAGTCTGTGCAGACTCAGGATTTTTATCAATTGCTCGTTCTTTCTCTGTGTGATTTAAATTCTGTTTGAGGGTCCTGAGCCACCTTTGCATGGTGACTCAGCGGTTAATATGCATGGATCTTTCAGTGTGGAGTGTGCACGTTCTCCCTTAGCCTGCATTGGGGTTTTACTGAGTAACTTAAGCTTCCTCACACAATTCAAAGACATGCCTGCAATGTTAACTGTATCTGTGTGTATGTATCTGCTGCTGCAGGTTCTCAATAAATTGTGAACAACGACTATTACAGGCTTTTCGTCAGCTCCTCACAACATTCAACCAATCACAAATATATTCAAAGTCTAACAGAGTGAATATCAACAACACACCGAAGTGTGTTTGGTATTTGCGAGACGTTTCCGACAGCAGTAAACAAGCCACAAGAATAAGAATAGAAACAAAGCACACCGAAGAACTAAGCAAATGCAGCCAATTTTCTGTCAAAACAAGCAACATCCAATCATTTCCATCTCACTTTTGAAACGTGAAGCAAACCAGACATCAGGGGCGAATGAACATTTCCCAGGCAAACAAACAAAAGTCCATCAAATGCATAGATGCAAAATAAACATTTCAAATCAGAGGAGTCCACAATGAAACATCTAAAAAAAACAAACATAACGATTCAGCGGTAATCTTCATCTACCACATGAAAACTATCGTTCCTTGACATGTGCTAACATGGAAACTAAACTACGTAAAATGTGAAGAGTGAAGGGTCAAAATGATTTATCCACACATAAAAAGTTGGAAACAACTTCTTTAAACAGCGGATAACCAGGAAAAAGGCAGGAGACTTACCCGGAAAGCCGGAGGGAACTTTCGGGTGCTCTCACCTTTCACTGTGACTTTGGCCATGCTCTTGGCTGTGCCCACGTCGCAGGTGTAGATGTCCGTGTCTTTCTCCTCCAGCTGTTTGATGGTGAGGGCCAGGACGCTGTCCTTCTGCGACATCTCGTATCGACCGCCGGCCCTCAGCTCCGTGTGACCTTTCAGCCAAACCACGGCGGACGGGCTCTGAGCCGTCTCGCACCGTAGCGTCACGGCGCTCTTTTCGTCCGCCTGGACGTCCGACAGCGCTTTAGTGAACTTATGGATCGGTTCTACAGAACAAAATACATAGTTAGTGAGAGTACGGTACAGTGTTTTGCTTCCTTTTCGAGGAGCTGTTTGCAGGTTGTTAGTTTGTCTCTGCTGTTTTGACTTGAAACGTTTTTGTGTAACCGGGCCTCAGTAAATCAGAAATGAAGGGGCAATCTATTTTCATGAGCGTCCAAACAACCACTCTCTATCAAGAATCTTAGTAAATCAGGCCCAACATGTCATTTTCTGTCTGACCTTTGATTTCCAGCCTGGCTCTGGTGGTTGCTCCTCCGACGACCTCACAGCTGTACTCTCCGGAGTCCTGAGCGGACACGCTGTGGACGGTCAGCGTCATGACTTTCTCCTGCTGACTCAGCTCGTACTTCTGGCTCTTTTTGAGGGCTTTGCCCTCCTTGGCCCATTTCACAGTGGCGGTGGCCCGAGTCACCTCGCAGGTGAATACAGCATCCTCCCCGCGAACAACACTGATGTTCTCCAGTCCCTTTGATACAGAAGAAGCTTTGCCTACAAGAGGACGATAAATATTCACCACTATCCTTCCCTCCACAGCTTCTCACATGCCGTTAAAGATCTTACCTTCGACTGTTAGTGTAGTTTTGGAGCTCAGCTCTTTGATGCTGAAGACCACCTCTCCAGCGTCAGCGGGTCTTGCGTCGGTGATGGTCAGCATGTATTTGCGTCCTTTATTGGAGATCTTAAAGCGATCGCCGTTTTTAACCGTCTGACCGTTGACGGTCCAGGAGGACTCGTCCGAGCTCTCACGTGACAGGATGCACTCGAAGCTGCAGGACTCGCCCTCGTTCACCTCAGCCGACTTCAGCCACTTTGTGATCCCAATACCGATTTCTACAGGAGAAAGCGTCACAATAACCTTGAGACTTGATGTGACAAAGGCAAAATAATGGCACCAAGTACGACGTGTCTATGGAAAAAAAAGAAATGTAGGTGATGCGATAACATGCAAAAAGTCTAGACCAGAGATTCTCGACTGGTGGGCCACCAACCTAAAGTGTGTTTCCCAGTTTTCAGGGAATTAAGACAAAGATTTAGAATTATCGAGTCATTCCCCTCAATAGTGGGTTGCAATAATTCCTAGTGATATGAGGTGAGAATCACATTATACGATCCAAGAAGTTAGTTTCTATATGGTAACTGAGCTTGGTGAAACACAGGTACGACACAGAAAATGAAATATGAGGTGAGGTGTGGTGCTGGCACCTGAAAGGATGGCGCAATAAAAACTGAAGTGGAATTCTGCTCCACATCTCCATAGAAATGTATTTCTTTTCATATTTGTGGATTAAAAAACACACCACAAACATGCACCACATTGCATAATTGCACCTTACTTCAATTCAATGCATCTGAAATGTAATATTTTTGATGTTTTCAGTGGGTGAAGGTCTGAAATGCAGAGATGGCATACGTGCAGGAGATGGTTTGTTAAAGTGACGCCTTCCCTGAAAAAGGTCTGGATGGTTGCATACATTGGTATAAAGCCAGTAAATATAGTGCAACCAGACAATGGTTTTGTGTCCACAGATGATGTGATTTAATCAGTGTTCCAACACAATGTGTTTAAGAAGCACACTAGAGATGGGTTTGTAATGACTTCATTTAGATGCAATCACTGATAATGGCTTTCAAACATGTTCCCAATGGTTTTCACAAAGGTATCATGATTGAAGCCATAATCCAGTGCAACGGTGGAGATGGAAGAGATACCCACCTCGGACTGTCACCCTTGACTTGCAGACCTCGGTGCCGAGGTCACAGCTGTACTCTCCGGCGTCGTCTTTGGTCACATCCTTGATGATGAGGCCCAGAGACTTCCCCGTGTGGAGGAGCTCGTATTTTGGTCCGGCTTTTAAGACTTTAACTTCTTTTCTCCAAATGGGGGAAACTCTCGGCTTCGACGCCTCGCACGCCAGCGTTATCATGCCTTTTTCTTCTCCGGTGACGTCGTCCAGAGACTTCAGGAACTCTGCACGCTTTTCTGCAGATCAGAGAAGAAAAAGTGACTCTGAGGAAAAAACGATATGCTCACCTTTTGGGTTAACTTGGGGTCAGCCACATTTATAGAATTTATATTTATATTAAAAGATTTTCTGCAAACACTCTTAGGTGTTGTTGAACAAAACAGTGAAGTAAAACTTAAAAGGACCCAGAATTGATCCCTGAGGAACTCCAACCCTTGTTTTATTAGTCTAACGTATGAAAAAAACTGCATTTTGTTTTTGTCTCCTTTCCTTTTTGTGCAGTTTTCTCCTATTTTGATATTGATGACTCAAAAACTGTCTCAATGTGAATCTATGTAAAATAATTTTGTTCCGAAGTTCCGAATACTTGTATGGTTCAATATAACTCCTGTTTGTTAAAAGAATACACTAAACATGAGAATATGTATTATTTTGAGAAATTGAGAGTACATTTTTCAATCTTATATTATTTAGAATAAGCAGAGACCTCTGTGTAAACGAGTAAAAGTCCTCACCTTTGACCTTGAGGGTGACTGACTCTTTGACCTTGCGGACCTGGAAGATGATGGTTCCTCCGTCCTGCGGCGCCAGGTTCTTCAACACCAGCCGGTGAACTTTCCCCTCATGGCTGATGGAGTTCACCTCGTTGGTGCAGAGCACCTTGTTGTTGAGGAGCCACTGCGCCTCCTCGTCTTCGTAGTTCACCTCGCAGGTGAAGGAGGCGTCGCTGTCTTCGTTCACCTCTGTATCCGCGAGGTGCTTCGTGATCTTAATTTCGCGCACTGAGAGGAGGAATCAAGACGTCAGTGTAGGGTCATGAAGACTCCCTGTTGTTTGTTCTGTAGGGATGAGAGCCTACTGTACCTTCCACAGTGAGTTTTCCTTTTGTCTCAGCAGGTCCAGACTGACAGCGGTACTCCCCGCTGTCCTCCTCCGTCAGCCTCTGGATGGTCAGCTGCGCCCGCGTGGCATCTTGCTTCATGTTGTGTTTGTCGGAAGCTGACAGAGAGACTGAGCCTCTGAACCATTTGACGTCTTTGGGTGGAGCGGAGAACTTGCAGCTCAGTATGGCCGAGCTCTTCTCCTTCGCCTTCACGTCTTTGAGGGGCTCCGCAATCTCCAGAGGACGCTCTGACATTAGGACACAGTGTGAGATGAGACTTATATATATATAGACTCATATTATCCAGCTTTTCAACACCTCCACATGGTCTCGTTGGTCCAAAAACGTTGTATTCAACGTTTATTGCATCAAATCTATCTTTTCCTTGATTTACATCCATTTGAATATTAGACCAAAGGAGCTGCATTTAGAATCTGCTGTGTCTGTGTGTGCTGGACTAGCTCCGCCAACACAAGCCCATCTTGGGAAGAGGAGGAAGTACTTCCTCTTGTGGTGCCATGTGCCAGAGTAGAGCTGCCTAATTGTGTGTGTGTGTGTGTGTGTGCGCGTGTGTGTGTGTGTGTGTGTGTGTGTGTGTGTGTGTGTGTGTGTGTGTGTGTGTGTGTGTGTGTGTGCGTGTGCGTGTGCGTGTGCGAGTGCGTGTGCGTGTTTCCAAAGTCATTAAACAATGATATGCTCACTGACAAGTAAGAAATGTTTTTCAAGAGTAAGAAGTCTTAAGTAACCAGTCAAAGTTGAGATTAAAATTCAGATTAGGAAGAAAATCAACTAGACAACATCAGAAATTAGCAGAAAAAAGTAAACAAAAACATCACTAAGTTAAAAAAATGTTTTTCTTTTTTTACTTTGTTCTCAATAAAAAAAGATCGGTAACTGTGTTCCTTTAGAGAACAGGTTATGTTTGGTTTCTCAGAAATGGCAAATAAAATGCTAATTATTGTTGTTGTTTTTGTTTCTGTTACTTTAATTGCACAAGCTTTACGTATATTATGTACAAGGTTAGGCAAAATAAGTTTAACTTCAGCCTAAACCCATTGGTAGTCCTGTTTTTGTTTTCTTTGTTGTTGCATTTTTTGTTGTTGCATTGTGTATTTGGTTGGCCGTATATACTACTGTATACTATATTATTCCTACCAAAACAGAAGATAAAGAACAACAGCAATGAGCCCTAAAAAGTTCAAATTTTTCAAGAAAAAGACAAAGAAAATCTGTCTTTTTTCCCCCTAAAAAAATACAGTCAGAAACCGAATTCAATTGAGTTGAAATGTTTGCCCAAATGAAAAATACAGTATATTGAGAGTCCAGATGAACAAGTGTGAAGAAGATATCTAAATTGAATGTGTCTCCTGAAGTGTGGACTCCATGACGACCCTGCGTGTGACTCAGCTACCTTTCACTGTGAGCTGGGCTGTAGATTTGCTCTTCCCCGCTGTGAACTGCACGGCTCCCGTCATGGAGGCTTTGGTCTTTTTGAAGGTGAGCCGGTGCATCGTGCCTTCTTTCTCCATCTCCACGTCGGCGCCCTCCCGCACGCTGACGCCGTTCAGGGTCCAGATCGGAGGCTTGACCAGCTCCATGCTGATCTCCACCTCGAAGGCTGCGGCGAACGGCTCGGTCACCTCCACCGGGCTCAGCTCCCGCACGATGCTGATGGACTGCTCTGCAAGTTGATGCGGAGGTAAAGATGGGGGGGGGGGGGGGGGGGGGGGGGGGGACCAGAGCTCATCCAGGGAAATCTGATACAGTCATACAGTAGGAATGTCTGACACATTTCACATCTTTTGTATATTAGGACAGTAAATACAACAAAATATTTCATAGCTGCTTCAAAATATGAATTTACATACTTTAATTTGTCCTTGCATGTTTTGAGGGAATACACACACACACACACACACACACACACACACACACGCAAAAGCAAGCGCACATGTCAGTGAGACTACAGAGACAGACAAGTATATACAAAAGGAGGCCACCACATGAGACTACACACACAAACGCAAACACATACACACACACATATATACAGATGAAAATACACACATATACACAAACTTAAAGACAGATACAAACTGATAAGCATACAAAAATGCAAGCAACCACATGAGACTACACACACACACACACACACACACACACACACACACACACACACACACACACACACACATGCAGATGAAAATACATACACATTAACACAAAAACACATTTGCACAAGTACATGCACAGACACACAACCAGGCCTGGATACAACAGCACATACAAATATGTACATACAGAGACAGAACAGTTTTCTATACTTCACTCTTTGCAAACATCTGTCAATTATTTTTTTGGGGTACAAATAAACTTACACACTGATTCCTGTGTTAAATGAAGTGGTTCAGGTTTGTTACAGTAAGAGCCTTATGTCTTCCCATTAGTTCAAAAATGAACGCAGACACACACATAGACCTCATTGACCTGCAGGCTGATGGCTTGTTTCGTGCTACACTGAGTCTACAGTGATGAGCTCAGTGGTGGTTACCTTCCACCAGCAGTTTACAAGACGTCTTCTCATCGCCGGCATCACAGGTGTACGTGTCCTCGTCCCCGGAGTCCACGTCGTTGATGGTGAGCTTCCTGTACACGTCCTCACTCTTGATCTCGTACTTTTTGCCGGCTTTGAGCTCCGTCTTGTTCTTGTACCACCTCACCTTGGCGCTGGCTCGGGACACCTGACACTCCAGGTGGCCGCGGTGCTTATACATGGCTATCTTATCCCTGAGTTTCTTCACAAACTTCACAGGCAGCTCTGGGGTGATGATAACAACCGTGTGGTCACGTCGATGCACCGCAGAGGAGGCCACCGGCACAGACAAAAGTATTGGGACACTTCCTGTTCTAAATCTATAAAATGTTAATTCATCCTAATCAGCCCTACCATGCTACACTTTACCCTGAAGCTATTGGTTGATTTACAGTTTAGATATCTGTGCAGAAGGCAGACGGGGAAACCTATCGCTTTATGCAGATGATGTTGTCCTTTTAAATAAATCTCATAAGGACCTTCAGGCTCACCGGAACAGTCGACTGAATGTGAAGTGGTTGAGATCTGGATCAGCAACACTAGTTTGTGGTCTTGTCATGGAAAGGATCATATGTCCTATTTTTCACGATATGTCACTATTACATGTCATAAACTTTATGTGTTTCTCTCCTTTCTCTAAACCTTCCAGAAGGATGTCTGGATGCGGAGTGTCTGTGTCCCCTATTTCCATTCAGGGGGCCAGTGTGGACACTGTAGAGCACTACAGATATCTGAGGGTGTGGTCATAGACAAGAAACTAGACTGGGTGAGGAACACTGAAGCCGCCTCTATTGTTTGAGATGGCTGAGGTCCTTTGACTCTGAATCAAATACCTCAATCAAGTGAAGTGACCCAATACCTTTGTCCATGTAGTGCAATGTTAAAGCCACAACAAATGTGATGATTCATTAGTCTAAAAAGCTGAAGCGAATAGCAGGACATTGTGCCGACGCGGCTAATTTAAACAGAGTCAGTGTTTGTATATCAGGGTGTGTTCGGCTCCTGCATGACACTGACATAGAAACAAGGCGAGGAGTTGCAGTTTACAGCAACATGATTTCAATTCAATGTAACCTGTAATCTGTCTGTCCGGGACAATAGTCACATGTGGAGGTTTTCAACATTCAAATTCACCAAAATGACCGAAAAGTACTGAAAAAACCCTCTGGAGACCATTTGTGAACCTCAGCAGGTGAAACTCAGACCCACTGCTGCTGTTATTGTTTGGTTTTGGTTTTGTGTTTGTGTGTTCATTTCACCATCAGGTCTCAATGAGGAACAACACTATGCATGCAAGGTGCAAATGGAGATTCTATCGTAACAGTTTGACCGTTGTCAGAAAGGGACACCAATGAGAAGCTGTGGAAAGTTTTGCATTTGGATCACCAAACTGGTCAATATGAAGGAAAATTTACTATTTTAGAAAAATGGTCCAAAATAAAAATGATCTAGATTCTACCTATTAAAAAATATTTTTCGTTGTTGATGACCTCTACTACTACTTAGCAAGTGGAAGCAGGTTTTAAATGTGTCACTTTCTAAGAGCAGTTTGTAAGATCAATAGAAATAATCCATTTGCAGACACATTAAACACAGTAGAGGTGAACAGACACCATGCAGCAGTGCATACGGTACAATTATTGGTAGGTGACTTTTTGTTTCCGACTTACCTTTGACCTTAAGCTTCGCCGTTGATGAAGCCTTTTCAGCTGTAAATTTAATCTCACCCATATCCTCAGTGGTCACGGACCTGAACAGCAGCACGTAGGTTCTGCCTGGAATAGAAAGTGGGCTGCTTATAGTTAACTGTTGTTAACCTTGCTATTGAAATGACCAATAATAGTTCTTTGAATTTCTCCAATGGATATGTGGGACTATTTCCTGAACTGACTTCAGGAACGGCCAGTTATCTAAATCTGTGTTTCCAAATCTTTCAGGCACTGATCTCTCAGAATTTTACAATGAAGCCAAACACTATTAGACGTACCCACTCTCTCAACACATTATTCTATTTCGCAGATGTTCTCATTCCCAGAAAGTGTTTTATTATGATTGTTACCATGCATAAATCAAAGTCCCAGGAGAATATGAACTATGCCACACTCAAGGCCGCCATTTTTCTTATTCTACATTTACTCACACATATGCAGAAGAACTGTTTACTCTGGAGCAAATAAGCAGTTGCAGTGTTTCAGAAAAGTTGTGTTTTCTCTGGTGACAAAAGTTGGAGAATTTTCAAAAAGTTCTAACTTGAGATTCGTTTTCGAAAAGTTGCATTTTCAGAGCTCTGACCACCGCTGTCATGTAAAACGGAACTCGAAAACGCAACAAAAGTTTTGAGTTTTCACTTGTCGTGTAGACGGAGCCTGATGTTCTGCAGTCTGTAATACTTCCGTCTTTCTTACCCTCCTGTCTCAACTTGACAGTGTCGCTGGCTTTGATCTTTGCGCCGCCTTTGGACCACTGACACTCCACCTCGTCGTGTGAAATCTCGCAGACAAACGAGGCACTCTCCTTCTCCATCACCTCCACGTCCTGCAGCTTCTTCACAATCTTCACGTCTCTGGCTGCAGGAAACACAACTCTCAGAAGGCGGTACGAGCGGGCAGGCCAGAGGAGCGGTTTCTTCATGATGAGAACTGTGATTACCATGCACGGTCAGCTTGGCCGAGGTGTTATCATCGGCGGTGCGACAGATGTAGGTGCCCCCATCGTCAGGAGAACATCTGCTGATGATTAACGTGCGTTTCCGGCCCACGGAGTGAATGCCAAAGTTCTTCCCTGGTTTCAGTTCTACGTCATTCTGTCAGAGGTGGGATCATCACACGGGAGTCGAACACTAGCATTTCACCCTGCAGAATGGCTTTTTTTTTTTTCTCTTCAATTTCTTACCTTGAACCACTGAACGTCTGCGTTAGTTCTGGACACTTCACATTCAAACGTCACCTTCTCCTTCTCAGGAACACTGATGTCCGTGATGGGTTTGGAGATCATGGCAGGAGGTTCTGTGGGATCACAACACGTGAGGACAATAGTAAATAGACTGTTCGGTCTGGACTCTGCAGCACCCCCCGGTTTCGTCTCTTACCCGTAACAATGAGTCTGGCTGAGGTGTGGACTCCCTCTGCAGTGAACGACACCAGCCCTGTGTCCTCCATCTTCAGGTTGGACAATGTCAGAGCGTGTTTCTTGCCTAGAACCGTGATGCGGACATTGGCCCCGGGCCTCAGTTTGGCCCCGTCTTTGGTCCACGATCCCTCCACGTCAGCCTGACTCAGCTCCACCTCCAAAGTCACCGTCTCAGTTTCCTGAGTCTTGGTCTCTTTCAGAGGCTTCAGCACCTCAGTCTTCTTCACTGAGAGGACGAGAGCGGCATTAGAGCCAGTGTCTGCCAGAGTCTGTGAGTCGTCACAGATTCCTTAAACTCCTTAAACATCAGTGTCCCTGGGGATTTTTGTCTATTTATTGCTGAGAACACCATTTTTACTGGAAAGTATTCACCTGCATGTGTTTCTATTCTGGATTTGGACTAGTCAGATGTTGACTGTTTTTGCGGGCCTCAAGAACAAACTCTAAGGGTTACAGGACATGCATGATGATTTTGATGAATTGAGGCTTCCGCATGAAGGGGAGTCCTTCCATACAGACGGGAATCCCAGAAATTACTTAGTGAAAAGCATTATGCATGTTTTTACAAACTCACCCTGATAGTGTGGCTTTGAGCAACGAAGTAGCTAGCGTTCAGGCCAATAGCTCAGCTCGGGTCTCAGTGTTTTGTTGTGTCCGCTACTCTTAAAGAGATTCCCCCCCCAAAAATCTATGTCTTCTTATAATAGTTTTTTTCATGGTTTGTCAAACCAGATTTGTTTGGCCCGTGGGCCTTATGTTTGACATCCTGTGTAATAATAACACATCCTGATAAAAAGTAATTACAAATTAAAAAAATAAAAAGTTTAATCGGACCCAGTTATCCTTGATCCAAAACCGGCGTGTGTGTTGTGTGTGTCTCTTACTCTCCACAGTCAGTTTGGCCTGCGTCTTGTCGTCCAGAGTCTCGCAGGAGTAGAAACCTCGGTCTGCGTACGCGACGCTCTTGAAGACCAGTGCCTGCTTGGCTCCATTCACGCGGATCTCCACGTTGCCACCGGCCTGCAGCACCACGCTGTTCTTCATCCACCGCACCTCCTCCGACGCCTTACTCAGCTCCACCTCCAGCTTGGCCTCGCTCTGCTCCACCGCCGTCAGGTTCTCCAGCTTCTTCTTGAAGGTCACAGGTTCGCCTGGAGGAGGCACAGAGGGCGGTGAAGAGCAGCAGAACATTCAGGAACGGACACTGGCGGGAAACACTTACGTTGCACTTGCAGCGAAGCCTGGCAGGTTTTGCCCTCGGCGTCCACGCTGACCTCTCCTCCGTCCTTCTGAGTGACGGAGGTGATAGTGAGCGAGTGGCTGCCGCCGCCCTGCTCCATCTTGTACTTGGACCCGGCGGTGACGAGGACGCCGTTGTGGAGCCACTTAACGCTGGCGTCTGCCGGGTTGACGGCACACTTGAAAATGGCGTCTTTTCCCTCCGTCGCGGCCACGTTGTTCAGTTTGGTGGTGAACTTTACTGCCCGCGGTGCTGAAAGGAAGGAAACAAACTGATGAGGATGCTACAATACCAGAAAAGTTTCATTCTATAAAAATGTGTCTTATTTGAAAAATACCTTACTGTGGTTTGAACTGGAGGAATATTAGTTTAGTTCCCAAACTTTTTTCATACATTTCTTGGTTTTGATTTAGTTAAACTGAGACAATAGTTCACAAACGATGGTTAAGAAAAGAGATCAGAGGTTCTGGTTTTCAGTGGGTTTCAGCGACAATAGTTTCCACAGAGGTTGATCTGCCATGGATTTCGAGAGTGCTCACAGGCAAATGTTTCACAAAGTGTTACTGATCATAGTTTTAAGAAATGTTCAGAAGTAACAGTTCCAGAAGTGTTCACCGATAATGGTTTTCACAAATAACAGAGATTTTACTGTCTTTTTTTAATCATGAAATAAATAAATAAATGATTTGACCACTGTACTCTTCAAAGATGTAAACAAAATTCTGGCAGGTTGAATACCTTTAGAGGAGACTTTAGCTGAGGTCTTATCATTCCTACATTCACAGCTGTACTCTCCTTCATCCTCTTTGGTCATGCCGGTCACAGTGAGGATTCGCTTTGCGCCGTCCGTCCTGATGCTCGACCTGCCACCGGGTTTAACCTCCCGGCGGTCGCGCTGCCACACGACGTCTCCGGAGGCCTGATTCAGTTCGCACATCAGACTCAGTGTTCCGCCCAGCTCGACTGATGCAGGTTTCAGTGGAACGACAAACTTTAAACCCACATCTGGAATATAAACAGATAAACTGTACATCATTAGAGTCCTTCACAATTCCAGCGGTCAGAAAACTAAAAACAGTAGTCCATATTGAGTAAAAGCCCGTGCGAAACTACTCAGAAAACAAAACAGCCATAAACAGTCATAAAACAGTCCAAAATAAAAATAAAATAATATAAAGTCAGAAGATACAGAAGAAAAGTTGTGATCGACTAAACAGGGATGATGGTGATGCTCCAACAGTCCAGAAACAATCAAAATAAGCTCTGAATCAGTTCAAAACATAATGGAAGTGAGAAAAAATAATGAAGACGAGCCAATAATAGAACCCCCCAAAAAAGAGAATATGAAAACAAGTAAAAAACTGCTAAAATCTAAACATTTTGAAAATATTTCTGAAAAAACAAATCCAGAACTGGTAAAAATCGTTAATGAACTTTTAATAAATCAATCGAAAAACCATCCTTCCACCTCTGCTGCTCTGCCTACCTTTGACCTCTGACCTCTGACCTCTGACCCACCTTTGACCTGGACTTTGAAGTCCAGCTTGTCGTCAGCAGTCTGGCAGGAGTACGAGCCGCTGTCTTTGCTCTCGCTGGACTTCACGATCAGAGTACGCGAGCAGCCGTCTTTCTTCATCTCATACTTGCTGCTCTGCTTGAGCTCCACGCCGTCCCTGAACCACCCGATGGTGGCGCTCTCCGCCGTCACCTCCGCCGTCAAAACAATGCTCTCACTTGCTTGAACAGTGCATGAGTCCTTCACCGACTTCCTCTGGAACTTAACAGCTGCGTCTAGGAATAAAAACCTCCGTCAGAGCTTTTTAAAAACACCAGCTGACTGATTTCGTGACGGTTTTATTTGTTTTACCGGCAGACTGCAGTTTGAACAGAAGCTTCTCGGATGCAGCCTCACAGGCGTACTCCCCAGCATCTTTCTTCTCCATCTTTTCAATCACCAGCTCACGAATCTTGCCCTTGGACTCCATGTGGACTGCCTTGCTGGAGGTCAGCAGCTTTCCATCTTTGTACCACTTCACGTCCACCTTGGGATCTGAGACCTCGCAGCTCAGAGTGGCTTTCTGAGAGAGAGGCGCTTTCACCTCCTTCTGGACCGACTCCTTGTTGGAGAAGCCAGCCTGAGCTGCTGCAGGGCCAAAAACAATTTGGACTTGAAACAGAAACTCAGAAAGACTTAAAAATGTATGCAACCAGATGAGATCGAAGTTTTTCATTCAAGTTCAATTCAGATGTGACTGAAGTCATCTAAAGCTGTAAAGACCTAATGCACAGACTGTATATCGTACTCATTGTCACCAGAAAGAGTTTCTGTTCGAAGGACATAAAGCACCTTAAATGCACCAATCGCTAGAACTAAGTCAAGAAACAAAACTAGTAAAACTTAATGAGGGCAAACAATTTACAAAACCAGCAAAACTATGTGAAAACAAGCAAATGCAGAACCACTTTACAAAGAAAAAGGACCCGGCCCAACAACAGCCTTCAAAAAATTTGCAAACAAGTCTGAAATCCTTTTAACTGTTGTGCAGGTCTCAGTATTGCAGTATTGTCAAAAACCAGGCAAACTGTAACACTATAATAGAGCCGTTTGAACAGTCAGAAAACCAGTCTGAAGCTTCTTTGATACCAATCTGAAACCTCTTTAGAATCAATCAGTTCAGATTATGTCAAAAACATGTTTAAAACCAATCACAAAACCAGCTTGAGACCGGATTATAACTAGTCTAAAGTCTATTAGGAACCAGCCTTCAATTTTTCAAATCAGTCAAAACCAGACTGAAACACTTGTTTAAAACCAATCTGACATTTAAAATGTTTGACACCAGCCTATAACCTGTTCAAAACTAGTCAAACGCCAACATTTTTAAAACCAACTGAGAAACTGCTTAAAACCAGTAAAAGCTAAAAAAAAAAAAAAAGAGTTTGAAACCAGCCTGAAACCTGTTTAAAACTCGATAAAAAATCGATTTAAAACCAGCCTGGAACAGTTTCCTAAAACCTCTTTAAACCCAGTCAGAATTCTATTTCCAATTGGTCAAAAACTAGACTGAACAATATATAAAACCAAATAAGAGACTGTTTGTAAGCAGCCCAAAATGTATATGAAACCAGACTGAAACCTGAACCTGAAACTGCCGTGAAGCACAATTAAAACTGGTCTGGACGTTTGAAGGCACTAATGATGATCAACCACATTTATATTTGTCTACAGGTATTTATATTCAGATGCAGGAAGAAATGTCTAAAGACAACGACAAAAACCTGAGTACAGATACTTGAAAACTCAGTTGCAGTCCCATTTTACTCAATGCAAGACGATACTACAGTAATGCTGCTAAACGAGAGACTCATTGCAGCTCTTCACGTCTTCCTACCTTCCACCTGCAGTTTGAACTTGAGCTTCTCGGTCCCGGCCTCACAGACGTACTCTCCTGCGTCTTGCTTCTCCACGCTGTCCAGCAGCAGCTGGCGATTGTTCCCTTTGGACTCCGTGTGAACCGTCTTGCTGGACGTCAGCAGCTTTCCGTCCTTGTACCATTTCACCTCCGTCTTGCTGTCGGCCACCTCCCAGCTCAGGGCGGCTTTTTGAGACAGAGACGCCTTCACCTCCTTCTGCACCGGGAGCTCTGCAGGCGTAATAACAGTCACTGTAACGATGCCATATTTTCCACATGTTGAAATCGCACTCTGAAGTCGGTGTAAAGGATTAGTACTATATAAGTGGTGGATTAGCTACATCAGCTGTCTCTCTCTGCCCCGGGCTTTAACTCGGCAGTTAGCATTAGTGGTGGCTGATGGTGTTGTCCTAACAGTTGCTATTTCTCTAAACTCCCGTTTACTGGGAACGGAGGGGTGCGTTAATCCTGAACTAACTCCGCAACAGATCTCAAGCTGAAAGTAACGTTAGCATGAGCCTGCATCCACGGTAGCTGTGATTAGCATTAGCATGCTTGACTATCTATTAACCGTTTCTAAGGTCAAAGTTCTCAAGTGAAAATTAAAAAAAAAATTGAAGCATTTTTAGTGTGTTTGTGAACGCAAAACTGCTCTGAAACCAAAAATAAAATTATGCATTTTCACTCGAAACGTTCTCGTGTAAACGGGGCCTCGGAGCTGTCTGCATGTTGATAGTTCATCTTCTCTGTTTTCTCGTCGCTTCTTCTCATTGTCAGAGGCGCTCTCCTCCACACTCACCTGCCACCTGCACCTTGAACTTGAGCTTCTCGGTCCCGGCCTCACAGAAGTATTCTCCTGCGTCTTTCTTCTCCAACTTTTCGATCACCAGCTCACGAGTCTTGCCCTTTGTCTCCATGTGGACCGCTTTGCTGGACGTCAGCAGTTTTCCGTCTTTGTACCATTTCACCTCCGTCTTGGCGTCGGCCACCTCACAGCTCAGAGAGGCTTTCTGAGACAGAGACGCCTTCACCTCCTTCTGCACCGACTCCTTGTTGGAGAAGAAAGACTGGACCTGGAGCTCTGCAGAGGAAATAACAGTTAAACTCGTGTGAATGATGACGTGAACACGTAGAGAATTGTTGTCTGATTTTTAACCGTCAAGTCATCTTTTACCTTTTTAGTGGGAAAAACATTTAAATAAAATTTCCAGAATACATGGTTTCGTCTCTCAAGCCAATGAGGACTTTTATT
Source organism: Lipophrys pholis (assembly GCF_963383615.2). Lineage (NCBI taxonomy): Eukaryota > Metazoa > Chordata > Actinopteri > Blenniiformes > Blenniidae > Lipophrys > Lipophrys pholis. The sequence continues at coordinate 51,131,850 of NC_137635.1, forward strand.
TTAGCAGTTTTTAACCTGTAAGGTTAATTATGGTAAAAATCGTCTTTCTGGTTTATCTAAAAAGAACCTTGCACCATGAAAGTCGCTGCAGATTTTTAGCGCACGCCTGCTAACAAGGATTAGAATAATAGTTAATATTATACAGATTTCAAAGCCTCTGCATCATCTTCTTATTCATTTTGAGAATCATTGGTGTCCGTCGATTTTAAAAGATTTGTTTTACTATATGAGCCGGTGAGAGCTCTTGGCTAAAACAATAAGTGATCATTGAGGAATAAAACAAGTAGAATTTGGGCCTCGATATGTATATAAAAACAAACAACAATGCGGTACACAATAGTATGCACACAAACCTGGAAGAGGATCTAGGAGTTCTCGTCCACACTCACCTTCCACCTGCAGTTTGAACTTGAGCTTCTCGGTCCCGGCCTCACAGACGTACTCTCCTGTATCTTTCTTCTCCACGCTGTCCAGCACCAGCTGACGACTCTTCCCTTTGGACTCCGTGTGAATCGTCCTGCTGGACGTCAGCAGTTTTCCGTCTTTGTACCATTTCACCTCCGTCTTGGTGTCGGCCACCTCACAGCTCAGAGAGGCTTTCTGAGACAGAGACGCCTTCACCTCCTTCTGCACCGACTCCTTGTTGGAGAAGAAAGACTGGACCTGGAGCTCTGCAGAGGAAATAACAGTTAAACTCGTGTGAATGATGACGTGAACACGTAGAGAATTGTTGTCTGATATTTAACCGTCAAGTCATCTTTTACCTTTTTAGTGGGGAAAAACATTTAAATAAAATTTCCAGAATACATGGTTTCGTCTCTCAAGCCAATGAGGACTTTTATTTTAGCGGTTTTTAACCTGTAAGGTTAATTAGGGTAAAAATCGTCTTTCTGGTTTATCTAAAAAGAACCTTGCACCATGAAAGTCGCTGCAGATTTCAGCTGCACGCCTGCTCACGAGGATTAGAATAATAGTTAATATTATACAGATTTCAAAGCCTCTGCATCATCTTCTTATTCATTTTGAGTGTCATTGGTGTCCGTCGATTTTAAAAGATTTGTTTTACTATATGAGCCGGTGAGAGCTCTCAGCTAAAACAATAAGTGATCATTGAAGAATAAAACAAGTAGAATTTGGGCCTCGATATATATATAAAAACAAACAACAATGCGGTACACAATAGTATGCACACAAACCTGGAAGAGGATCTAGTAACTTGACATACTGTACACTATTATCAATGCATTTGCCTTCATTAATATTAAATATCAGGTGTTTGGACGTTATCATTAATTTGTGAATCCATTTCTTGTAAGAGGCGTTCTCGTCCACACTCACCTTCCACCTGCAGTTTGAACTTGAGCTTCTCGGTCCCGGCCTCACAGACGTACTCTCCTGTATCTTTCTTCTCCACGCTGTCCAGCACCAGCTGACGACTCTTCCCTTTGGACTCCGTGTGAATCGTCCTGCTGGACGTCAGCAGTTTTCCGTCTTTGTACCATTTCACCTCCGTCTTGGTGTCGGCCACCTCACAGCTCAGAGAGGCTTTCTGAGACAGAGACGCCTTCACCTCCTTCTGCACCGACTCCTTGTTGGAGAAGAAAGACTGGACCTGGAGCTCTGCAGAGGAAATAACAGTTTAATGTGAATGACTAGAAAGTCGTGGCGTTGTACAAATTGAGGCGTTGAGCTCCTGAAGGTCTCTGCTAGTTCTTCGCTCTAGAAAAGTAGGGGCATGTAGTCTACTGACTATAATCCAAAGTGAAAGAAAATTGATTTGAATAGTAGTTGAAACTATTTTCCTCTTCTGATTACATCAATTAAGGAATCGCCGGTGTCAATAAACTTTAAAGAAATCTTTAGAAATGTAAAAAAACTAAACAAAAAACAAAGTATGACTACAATGGCTTCACTGTTTATCGCTATGCAGATGACACATGGTTATACATAACCCTGTCTCAAGATTATCTGGAGTTAATTCATATCATTTTAAAATGTATTTTACAAATTAGGTCTTGGAGGCACGGCCAGGCAGGAGTTCTGTCACATAACTCTACAATAAGAAGTGATTTTTTTTATTTCATTTTCTATAACTACTGAGTAACTGAAGCTAGAACTTTAATCAAGTGCAAATCTTTCAATAACGCTGCTCCTACCTTCCACCTGCAGTTTGAACTTGAGCTTCTCGGTCCCGGCCTCACAGACGTACTCTCCTGTATCTTTCTTCTCCACGCTGTCCAGCACCAGCTGACGACTCTTCCCTTTGGACTCCGTGTGAATCGTCCTGCTGGACGTCAGCAGTTTTCCGTCTTTGTACCATTTCACCTCCGTCTTGGTGTCAGCCACCTCACAGCTCAGAGAGGCTTTCTGAGACAGAGACGCCTTCACCTCCTTCTGCACCGACTCCTTGTTGGAGAAGACCGACTGGACCTGGAGCTCTGCAGAGGAAATAACAGTTTAATGTGAATAAATAGAAAGTAGAGCGTTGTACAAACTCAGGTGTTGAGCTCCTGAAATTCTCTCTTGCATCTTTGCTCTTGAAAATTAGGGGCATGTAGTCTACGGAGCGTTTGTGGTGAAAGATAAATACTAACAATCAACTCAGAATCATGAAAAAGCCCTGATTTGATTCCCTCATCAGTTACTTAAAGCCTGACAATTATTTATAGGTCCACTAACTTGAGCAGGTTTTTTCATAGTTTTCCACTGGTGTTGAATTTCAACATTTTAAAACATGGTATTACACACCTTTGCAAACATACTGGTGAAGAAATGATTTGGTAACGATTTAGTTGGCTAATTTTCATGTTTCCCTTACTATGGCAATAATCCAAAGTGAGAGACAAAAGGTCTGAATAATAATCCAAGATGCTTTCTTCTTCGGATGATATGAATAAATGAATCTCTGTGGTGTTACTGTAAAGATGTCGTTAAAAATGTTCAAATGAAAACACAGTATGACGTCAGCTCACATCCGGATTATAGAGCATCTTGATCCCACTAACTAATGTACATTCAGCTAATGTTATTCGACAAGGCAAGGTAAATATATTTATAGCGCACCAATCAGCCACAAAGGGGATTCACAGTGCTTTACACGAAAATACCTTCAAGCTTTCTAAATAATTAGTCATTAGACTGATTAAATCCACACTGTTCTGATATCTCAGCTAATGTGTGACAAAACATTACAATAACTAGTGATTTTTCATTTTCAGTCAGCACTGATTAACTGCTGCATAGATGAAACTAAAACTGTAATTAAGTGATCATTTTCAATAACGCTGCTCCTACCTTCCACCAGCAGTTTGAACTTGAGCTTCTCCGTCCCGGCCTCACAGACGTACTCTCCTGCGTCTTTCTTCTCCACGCTGTCCAGCACCAGCTGACGACTCTTCCCTTGGGACTCCGTGTGAATCGTCCTGCTGGACGTCAGCAGTTTTCCGTCTTTGTACCATTTCACCTCCGTCTTGGTGTCGGCCACCTCACAGCTCAGAGAGGCTTTCTGAGACAGAGACGCCTTCACCTCCTTCTGCACCGACTCCTTGTTGGAGAAGACAGATTTAGGCTGCACCTCAGAAGCAGGAAGGGCTGTGAGGGGAGGATGGAGAGGGTGGAGAAAGTAATTACATTTTCACACTGTAATGATGTATTTTATATTTCAGTTTTGTCATTCAACAATTTGGTTGGTATTTTTTGTGCTTTTTGAAAACAGATTTCCTGACAAATACATTCCAAGTTTCGGTTTTGGTCATTTCAGCATGTAACAATCAAATTTTTTAACCAAACAATTTGTTTAAAATACCTAATGTCTTTCAGCAAAATGTATATTTCATGTTGAAATACAATTTAAAACAATATAAAATACAAATATTAGAGAAAGAACACCAGATAAACTGTATGAACTACATTTTTTATGTAGCAATGATAACCTTACCATTGAAGTTGTTAAGTGTTATGTTCATGTAACATTGTGATATTATTAAAATATACATTCTGTTAATTTCAAGTGATTTCAGATACAAATTTTGGACTTATTTGTTATTTGTGGTCTTTATATGATCATAACATTGGATAGCTGCTGAGATACTTCCCACCAAAGTAACAGAATTAAAATTTTTTAACTTGTTTCTTTGCATCTGCTCTAACGTCTCCTACCTGACACCGCCACCTTGAAGACGAGCTTCTCTCCTCCGGCCTCGCAGGTGTACTCTCCCGCGTCGCTCGTCTCCGCCTTCTCCATCACCAGCAGACGAGTGTTCCCCTTCACCTCGGAGTACACGGTGCGGCTGGAAATCAGCTGCTTGCCGTCTTTGTACCACTTCACCTCGGTCTTACTGTCGGACACGGTGCAGCTCAGAGACGCCTTCTGAGACAGAGAGGCCTTCACCTCCCTCTGCACCGACTCCTTGTTGGAGAAGACGGCTGCAGTTTCTGAGACAGAAGAACAAGAGGTTCACCGAGACGTCTTCGCTGCTGAGGCCCTGGCTTCTCCGCTCCGTCTCTCACCTTTAATCTTGACCTGGAATGTGACTTTGTCCGCCGCCGTCTCGCAGGAGTAGTGGCCCTCGTCGCTCTTCTTGGCGTTTTTGATCACCAGCTTCCGTTGAGTCCCTTTGCAGACGAAGGTGGTTCTTTGGTCCTCGATGATCTCCACTTGGTCTTTCCTCCACACCACAGCGGCGCTGGCAGGAGAGACCTCGCAGCTCAGCTCCAGGTCTCCTTTCAGGGACGAGCACATACCCATCGTCCCTCTGGCTTTGTTCAGGAACTTAGCCGGTTCATCTGTGGAAAAAACCCCACATAAACAGGATTGGTTGTATTTAATCAATCATCTGAGGAAAAATCGTTATTTGAAATATTAAAATTAAAATCATATTAATTCATTACAAACAAAATGCATATACATATCACGCTGACTGAAACTAAACAAATGTATTCAAAATAAATGGAATAGACTAGTAACAACACATTTTATTTAAGCTGAATCAAATTTTATTCTGTTCAAACAATTTTGGTAAAATTATAACAATTTTAAAAACTTCCGTTAAAATCAATTGAATACACAAAAAAAAATTCAAAATATTTTCTTCAAACTAAACTAAAAACATTTAGTCCCCATTTACACGACAATGTTTGAAGTGAAAACACATCATTTGTGTTTTCGTTGTGTTTAGTAAATGGAACATAATTCAATTAAGTTACAATAATTACATTTTGTTTGAGTAAAGTCAAATAACTTCCATCAAATTAAACTATATTAATTCAAAAAAAAGAAATGAGAGAAAACTAAATCCATTCATTGAAATTAAATAAAAGTCCAGTTTTACCTTTCAGCGTGAGTTGTATGGGCATCCTGTCATCTCCTAAAACACACTCGTAGACGCCCACGTCCTCCTCGGTGACGTTGTGGATGATCAGGATCCTCCTTCGTTCGGCCATCACGTATTCATACTTCTTTCCCATTTTCACCTCACGGCCATTTTTCATCCAAACCACCTACAACAAAACATATGAAGTCATTACAGCGCTCAAATTTTTCAATGAATATGTTTGATAATATGCACCGTCTCTTTATAAAAACATAATCTAACTTTATCTGTAATCATGACATTTGTAACAAAGGCTGGAGAGCAAATATGAATCTGAATGACAAGATTATAACATACAAATTTTATTAGAAGTTTTTTAGTCTCACAGATTGTGTTTTGTGCAACTGCAAATTCTTTATTGAGTAAAAAACTTGATTGATCAAATATATGCACTAAGTTCAATTTTCGCAAAAGAAATCTATTTATTGGCTACAAACACACTTAAAATGTTCCATCATTTAACTACATTGTGGGCATACTAAGTAGTTACTGAGGATTTCAAAAGCGGGGAAATGGATTACATTGTGTAAATTGAGTTTATTTTCAGGTTTAAATTACAGACTTGAAAGAAATACTAGAAAAATCATATGAAACATATCATTTTTTTTTTGTTTTTTTCTCTGTAAAAACTGCCCTAAAAATTGAATTGAAAATGTGATTCATTCACAGGGATATAGTTTATGTATCACCTCCTATTGTATTTGATTACAAAGATGGTAACACGAATACAAACGTCCCTCCTGCACAAGTACAAAGACACATAACCAGAGGGTCAGAGAGCCGAGTGACGCGTTTCCACTGACCTGTGTGTCGTAATCTGACACCTCGGCGGTGAGCTGAGCGGTGTCCTGAACGCTGCAGGTCACCACCTTCACTCCCTCCGATCTGTTGGTGAACCTGACTGGAGGAGCTAAAAATACAGGCGTGTGGTGAAGAGTCGGTATTCATGACGTAACTACACAATGTGCAAGGCTGTGGCTCTCCTACAGGGGGAGCCAGAAACGGCAACAACAAAAATCAACCGAAAAACAGAACTGTTGATGATGTGGTTATTTAGCTTCAGGCTTTCTAAGGGCAGATTGCATCGATTCGGGCGTTTATGTCCGCCCAGATTGGAATTGATGCAAAAAACTCTCAATAGAAGAAACTAGAAGCTTTTACAATCAAACTTCGAGCAAGTCTTTCTGTATAGTCTGCAACTGTGGAGTGGTTTGGAACTACAGCTTGTTTTATCATTTGGATGTGACTTGATTTATGCTACAATCAAAAAAGGTCATCCAATATTTGGAAATAAAAACTGTTTCACCATGTTTGCGTGCTTTATGTATTTTCGTACCCTTCACTGAGAGGATGCAGCTGCTTTGCGAGCCTCCACCCACGAACTTGACCTCGACTCCGTTCATCTCGGCAGTCACCCTTCGGATGATCAGCGTGTGCGTGGTCTTCGTCCTGGTGATGAGGTACTCTGCTCCGCTGCGGAGGAGGCGTCCATTCAAGGACCAGAAACCCGAGCAGACAGCGGACAGCTCCACCGAGATGGCAAACTCCTCCCCGCAGAAGGAGGTGCTGTTGGTCAGGCCTTTCCAGATCTCTGCGGTGGGCTCTGGAGTGACATGAAAAAAATTCCAAATCCCTCCTTCACAAGGCCCAACAAAGCCATTCAACTCCAGAAAAGTTGTATAAAAAAACTATTTCAGGTTTGTTTTTAATCAGTCTTACCCAGATAGAAGCTTCCTGGTACCTCTAGGTACGGACTCTGGCCGAAGTCGTTCATGGCGGAGATACGGAACTGGTAGCTGGCCTCCTCGCTGAAGCTGCAGACGGTAATCTCCGTGGAGACGAGGGTTTCTCCAGCGTTGCACCGCTGCCACGTCTGCGTGCCGACCTTCCTCTTCTCCACGATGTAGGCTTTGATTGGCACGGGGCGATCGCTGTCCGGAGGCGACCACAGGATGGTGATGGAGGAGTCGGTCTTGTTCCGCACCACAGCGTCGACTGGGGGATCGGGCGGATGTTTCCGTGCAGCTGGAGGAGGAAGAACGACGGTGAGCCTATTGGAAGCTTCTATATACAACCAATACAAGACAGCCTGCCTCCACTGACCTGTGACGGTGAAGCGTGTGGAAGTCTTGCAATCTCCGGCCACGAACGCCACCTCTCCGGAGTCGTCGGCCTGACAGTTTCTGATGGTGAGCGTGTACTGTCGCAGCACGCAGGCGATGGAGATCCGGGCGTCCTCCTTCAGCTTGTCTCCGTTTCTGGTCCAGTAGACGTCGGCAAACGGGTGCTCCAGCTCCACGCAGAAAATGACGGTGTCGCTGACCGGCACCACCGTCCTGCGGGGAAGCTTCTTTGTGATGTTGCCTGAGGACGGACATCAGGGAGACGCTTATCGGGAAATACCTATTGGCAACAATCTTTTGTTGGGCAAGTGGATGGAGAAATTCGTACCAAGGACGGTGAGCTCGGCCACCGTTCGGCTGCCCTCGTTCATCTCGCAGATATAAACGCCGTCGTCGTTGGTGGTGACGTTGTGGATGGTGAGGCGCCGCAGCGTGCCTTCCTCCTCCATGTCGTACTTGGTGCTCTGGTTCAGGCGCGTCTCCTCCATGAACCAGTCAGTACGGGTGGCAACGACCGGCACCTCGCACAGCAGCGTTGCCGACGTTTTCTCCTGAACTTCAACGTCCTGCAGCTTCCTCCTGAATGGTACCTTGGGCTCTGACGGCGGGAAGAACGGGTTCGAGTCAGGTTACACTATCTATTTCATACCTAAACAGTAATTTCATACCTGAGGTAACCAGCAATTTTTGCGAAATTCTGTTAATTTTGTATGTGGATTTATTCCATGTTCACTTCAAGTGTTCACCAAATTTGACATGAGTACATAATTGAAAGAAAGTCTATGAATCCGTGCTGTGCATCTTGTTGTTGCCTAAAAGAACCATACAGGCTTTTGACCATTGAGTTACATGTCGGGGAGACAACTACTGAAATGCTCAAAATGTTGAAAATAGGCCTGTGTTAATGTTAATGGGCTTCTGCACGATGAACCAAGAAACATGATTAACTCTAATTGCTTTTGCTGGAAAACTGAATTTGGGGACTGAGTTTAGTACCTGCCTGAAAGGGTGACCTCAAGTTTTGCCTTAACAAAATTGCATGGCTCCATTCTGGGCCCGTCACTATTTAACTTGTATGGGCTTCCACTGGCAGAGTTCTTGGATAACAACATAATGCTTTATCACAACTATGCGGAGGAGACAGATTTACGTCACTCTTTCACTCAGAGACTACAACCCAGTACAAACACTGAACTTAGGATGTGAGCAGGAATTTATTCATCTTAATAAAGATTAAAAAATACATTTTGGAGCCAAAAAGCAATCATGGACTCTGGCTTGACTCTGACCAAACATATAAAGACAATTACACTGGCAGCTTAATATCACCTGAAGGATATAGCAGGGATTTAACGGCAGGATTTATATATATTTTTATATATGTAAATACTATGTCAAATTTCGAATTTAGCTCATATGTTTTAATGTTGTTCTTATTCAGATTTCTCTGACATTTTTCACAACTTTAATGATTATTCATATAAAACAGTTAGTTTTGATTTAAAGTGACAGTACCTTATTTCGAGTACATGTTAATAATCATAAATAGTATGAACATGCAAAACTATATCCAGAGCCACATTTCAATAAAGCAACGATGAGAGTCGCAGGAGAAGATGAAAGTGCAAAATAATAGGAGGAAACGTGGTTGATTTCAGAATAGGTGTCACATATTGAATGTAATATGTCACCGTTCAAAGTGCATCACGTCAATTACTTAATTAAGTTTTTCCGTTTTGCGTCACCGCGTGTTTGCACATGAACTTTAATATTCACTGAGCTTTCCACGCAACTTTCCACTCCTGACATCTGATTTCGGCTCCCGCACAGAGCGGACGGGGTTTACAGTTTCATCGTGTGCACTTTGAAGTGAACGGATGTGGTGTTGAAACGTGCAACCTTTTCTCTGATTGATGGGGGAAGTTTCTGAGAAGCCAAAAAAGAATCGCTTCACATTCGAGTTAATCACAAGTTGTTTTCTTCAACGGTTTATTTTAGCTGCTAAAATGACCACGGATCATTAAAAACACACTTAGAAATATGTGCAAAATACCTGATGCAAACTGTAAATCTGACCAAGTGACGTTGTATTTCACAGTTTATAGTTAAAAAAAAAATCATAAATACATGAAAATTCTTTATAATCTTTTAAAATCTTCTTGACTATACCTATATCTGAATCTACCTATATTTATATATTTACCTTTTTTTTTATGTTTCGTGTGTCTTAATTTTCTTAATTATTATTTATATTATCATATAATGTGCTATTTTCATTATTGTGTGTTCTAAATTTTTATTTCTATTCAACAAAAACTGTTGTTTCGGCACAGAACAGGGACTTGAAGCATCTCACTGCACATTATACTCTGTATAATTGTTCCGTGTGATGAAGCGATTACATTGACAAGTCTTAAAGAAGCAGCTGGAAATAACCACATATGGTTGATAAAAGGTTGAGCTATATACACAAGCCAACACTATGATGAACATATGTTGCACCGAGAAGCAGGTTTTAGTGGTTTTTTTTTAAAATTGAATTAGTGTTTACTGCTTGTCTGGAGATATCAGGAGCAGAAAACACTGGGTCTTCTGCTGTGTGTAGTATTAAAAGGTTAGGAAATGTACAGTGACATTAATGCAGTTCAGGCTGTATGGAAGTCCATTAGTGCCTATACTAGGTAAATTAATGTAGCAACGCCTGAAGTTATAAAATAAGCCCTTTGCTTTTCGTCCTTACTGATGACTCAGTTAAATGTAGTTATCTCATTGCACTCTGACTTCAAGAGGAACATAAAGCGTCTATAAAGGTGCACAGTTCCACCCTGACAGACTGAAAATTGCAGCCAAAAGCAGCTCTGTGTACCACCGGAGCCTCCGGATATTAAAGACTGTCCATTAGAATTAAAAATAGACCCGATAATTAACCGACATAATGAGTGGAGCTGCGAGGAACTCACGTTGCAGGAATGAAAACGCTTTGCCAATCAAAGCAGGAACAGCCTGCTTGTTGTCAGCCAACAATTCCTCTATACCACACAAACACACACAGACACACACACACACACACACACACACATCCTCTGCTGGAGCCACAAATCATGTTTTGGTTGGTTATTTAAGAGCGGTAATCATTTTTTTTTGTTCTTATCCTAATTCAAAGTGACCGTGGCCACGTTTACACAACGTTTTCAAGTGGACTTGGAAAACTTTCCTTTGGGCGTCCGTTTTCACACCAGTGACGCTCGGAGCCTCTGAAAATGTCACTTTTTGAAAACGGCACCCAAGATGGAACATTGTGAAAACTCTTGGTCTCCGTTGAAACGAGAGAAAATGCAACTTTCTGACTCTGCTTCTGTGTAAATGAGAGAAATCTCAACTTTTCTGCAATGCTGCTACTGCCAACGCAGAGCCTTGTCAGTTAACACACAAATTAGAGTATTATTGGTCCAGTAGACTCCCAGAGGCCTCCAATTAAATTTTTTTCTGACAGATATCCGAGATTGGACAAAAGCACAAAAGAAGTGTTCCTCTGGTATTGGCTCATTTCTTCTCCTGCTAATAAAACAACTGTGAACACTTCAATCTGAGGTTGCTGCCTCAGTATCACTATCAACCAGCAAGTAAAACATCAAATTAACAGGTGATGTTTTCATGTCCTACACCGTGTAGTCTAAAGGTTTTAACATGTAGGTTAATCTTCCATCAAGGAGTGAAGTCAGTGGACTGAAACACTTCTACCTTTTAAAAGATATGAACACCAACAATAATAACAGACAGAAACACATCTACAAAAAAAAAAAAGTAAATGAGACCACAAAGATATTAAAAGGACAAAACTAAAAGTGTACAAAGAGAAAATAACAGTCTAAATTAAGAAAGTGCCTGGAGCAACCGGGCCGAATCACTTTCACAGGGCTTCTATTCACTTCCTCACATCTCTGGAACAACTGTGAACACTTAAATCGCTGAGCTTTTTATCATTTGACTGAAAGTAAAGAATTCACACTGATCTAAACAAACGCTTCCGGCTAGAGATCAAAAAAATGTGTGATTTTCTTTAGGTATGTTTTAACTAATTGTTTTGAATTCTTGAATGGAGGTGTGGCAGAATCAGATTCAATTCTGCCTCTTTGCTTGATTTGTGCCTATAGATCAGGGGTATCAAACACATTTCAGTTCAGGAGCCACATACACCCAAGATTTTCTCTAGCGGAGGCCGGACCGGTAAAATAGTGCCATATTAACCTTTAAATTTAAACTTTAAGGTTTTTCTTTGTTGTGGCGCAGAGTATATGTGATGAAAATGTCTATATTTTTGCAAAACCCCCAAAATTACCACCGGAAATGATTAAAATCTCAGCACAAAGTCAATTTGAATGAAATCTTCTTGTGCAATATACAGTGAAATGTCTAACAAAACTTCTCCTACAACTGCTGAGAAATGTGTTTAAATGTCAGTGTTTTCTTTTAGCCACTTTTACACTCATCAGCTTATCAATAAATGCTCCTTCATTCTATAATTTGTTACTCAGACAGTTTATAGACTCATGAAGTGCTCTGGTTTAAGAAATCTGAGCCTAAAACCACCAGTAAGTGCACATTTAATTTCCTTTTAAATCCCCCCCCCAAAGAATTATTTTGAAATGCATTTTTTAAGTAGAGCAACAAGTCACAACGTGCTGTCAAGGCCAGATTAAAGCATATAAATCCATATAAGCAGGGATCTTTCCAAAGGTTTAAAGTATCCATCTGTCCTGATTGAAGTGATTAGAGATTATTGGTGTTGAGAAATCTGCAAGTTTGAGCGCTTTGTTTCGTCCCGAAGGAAGTGTTGACCGCGGCGTGCCAGCGAATATCCGAGCAGCTGTGAACGAGTCATCACCCGCAGAAAATAGATGCAACACAACACCAGTGCTGTGTGGAGAGCAGGCCAGCAGCTTGAGCCACACTTCTACTTATATTTAACAGCGCTGATAGTACCGACGACCGAAACGCACAAATGAGCCACACTTCCCTTCATTACAACCATCACTGTAAATGACACACATTCGCACTATCGCAGGCTTATAAATATTCACTGGGCAGCATTAAAACCCAGCCTCAAAATAAACGGCGGCAAATATAGGGCTGACATTTGAAAGGTTCGCAGGAGGAAGAAACTGAACGTGTTGGTTTGGAGGGATTGCATGGAAATTGTTGCCTTTAAACAAAAAAGTGCACATTTGATAAACAAATGTCCAAATAAAATAGAAAAACCCGACTCGATAAACGAACTACAGTTAAGTGCTGTCATGTTTGACCATATTGAAATAAATCGCAAATAAATACACACGTTTGATCGTAGAGAAACTGGGAACTTTCCCATGGGGAAGTGGGATGTTATTAGGAACTCCGAGAATCGATTGTGACAAGAATAATAATTGATCATCTGCATGACATTTCTTAATGATGCACTGTGTAATAAACTGGTACATATGAGCTCAGAAAAAAAGGGAAATATTACAGAACAAGTATACAGGTGAGCTTCAAAAAAAGCTGTTAAATGTCATTTAGAGGTGGGCTAATATTTTTTTTTAAATACTGAGTTAATGGCCTTGTTGTTAGTTAACCACATTGAAACACAGTTTTCTTATTACTCCATCCACCATGAATCAATAAGTAGACGCACTTACATTTTTAATTTATTCATCTATTTATGTTTCTTTTTTTTTTTTTTTTACTTCTATTGTATCCAATAGAAAAAGAAATAACCTTGAGTCAGGAATCCGTGCTTGTGGCTACATGTTGAGCGTCGAGGCGATAGCAAACACTTAATTCCTTCAATGATCCATAAATTCACACATTCATGCCAAAACTTTCCATCCATCAGGTCGAGCAACACAACCTCATCTTTTTGGCCACCACATTCATTAAGCCTTTTCTTAGCTGCTTTACATGTAACAGTCTGTCTGTCCGCCGCGTCTCCTGGGTTTTGTAGCATCTACCGGGGTGAGTCAAATAGAAAGACAAGGAACTGTCTAGAAAATAAACGGTTACTACCAGCTGTAACCACATAAAGAACTACGGTAAGCAAAAACGCCAACTCGTCGCAAATTTTGTTTCGGGACTCCTTTAATCAAACATACTCTGTCAAAGCCCTGATTTACTCAGTCACTTTTGACCTTGAAACCACTTTTCCTGTGGTCACGTGACACTAATCTTACCCAGACAGGCGAGAATACAAACGTATCTCCTCCTTCAGATCGTTGCTGCACTCGTAAATATGGCTCAGGCTTGATGTCACCCGACCTTTGACTTCGTCACACATAGTGACCGCTTAGAGAGAGGTGGGAGGTTTTAAATATCAAGGCACTGGTCCTGAAAACACAATAGGTACTGGTAACAAAAGCTTAGAGGGATTAGAAAGCAGAGAGTGCTTGTCATCTTTTCCCGCTCAATCGTCTCGGTGAACCGCGGTGAAAAGACTCTGGGGAGTTTTGTTAACGTGACACAGACGGGCTTTAGGCTGTTCACCTGTTGTTCAGCTGAGCCTCGGCCATCATCAAAGACTGAAAGCAACACACTGGTTAGAAACCTGATTGACTTGCTGCCCCTAGGAGGCGCTGCGAAGCAACCAGAACTGGCACAAAACAGATCCAACACTTACTTTCCTGTCAGGATTTTACATCCGCACAAATGGACTTGCTCACATTCTACTCCTAAAGGAATGCGCATTTATGTTTGTAGCGTCAAACTGAGAAATCATATTTGGAAAGAGTGCATCAATATAAAAGTGCTTTACTGAGATTAATTGATAGATTCGAGTCATCGCAATGTGAAAAACACATGTAGAATCATAAAAACATACTTTTCCAAGTCACTTTGTTTTATAAATTATTTCACTTTTAAGTAGGAATTTCAGTAAATATTTCCATATGAGTGCTGCCAAACTAGTAAAGCAGGCTGCTTTGGTAAGCCTCAAGACAGTATATTATTATATGATGCACACATTAGCCTTGTCGATGTTGTAACAAAAAAAAAAAACAGTATCTTGAAAATATGTGTAGGAGTAAAAGCTGAAGTATTGTCGAATTTCCAGGAATAATGTCATTTGCTTTATATTCATCTTTATATTCATATATGCATCTTGTTTACTGCTGTCGTGTGAACACTACCAACGTGGAAATGGGACTTTTCTAAATCCATGACACTCCCAGCTCCCAACTCAACTGAATCTCTCTTGTGTTTTTTGTGTGAACAACATCAAGACAGATCTGCGGCCTGGTAAGAAACACACCACCGGTTTGCACGGTGGCGGAATCATGTGAGCGTTTGAGGGCCGTACCTTTGACGGTGACCAGCACGGCGCTGTAGGTCTGGCCGGCCATGTTGGTGGCGTTGCAGGTGTAGAGGCCGTTGTCGCTCTGCTTGCAGTACAGGATCTTGAGGATGAAGTTCTCGGCGTAGTCCTCATAGATGACGTGCCGACGGCCCTCGCTGATGTTGCAGCCGTCTTTCCTCCAGATGATGTGCGGCTTGGGGTGACCCGTCACGAAGCAGCTGAGCTTGGCGTGCTTGCCCTCCGTCACCGTGCAGGTGCGGGTGAACACGCCTTTGGGGAGCTTGGCGAGCGCCGACGCCCTGAGCTCGTGGCTCAGCGAGCTGAGACCGGCGGTGATGCCGGCGGTAGTGGAGGAGGAGGAGGAGGTCACCGAGGCGCTGCTGTCTTCCGTGCGATACACCGAGATGTCCTTCTTCATCTCCTCTTTGCGTTTCTGCAGGTGCGACAGGAGCGACGTGCTCTTGTCGGCCGCCTGATGCCGCGCATCCTGAGCATCCACCGTCAGAGCGGCCGAGGCGTGCGCCCGGCCCATCGCGTTCTGCACCCGGCAGGTGTAGGTGCCGGCGTCCATGTTGCGCACGCTCTGGATCTTCAAGGTGCTGATGTCGCCGTCCGAGGCGATCTTGATGCGGTTCGTCTCGCCCAGGTAGCGCCCGTCCTTCTCCCATTCGAAGTTGGCCTCGGGGTGAGCCGCCACCCGGCAGTGGAAGACCACGTCTCCACCCAGAACCACGCGAGTGGAGGTGGGCTTCACCATGAACGCGGGGGCCCTCTGGGACATCTCCGTCGGCAGGGCCACTTTCAGGGTGACGGCAGCGTACGCCTCGCCGACGCTGTTCTTAGCTCGGCACATGTACTGGCCGCTGTCCTCCAGCGTCAAGTCATAGATGGTCAGGCGGTAGACGTCTCCGTCCTCCACGGTCTTGAAGCGACCGCCGGACATCAGCTTCAGCTTGTCCTTCTCCCAGGTGATGAGAGGGGTGGGGCTGCCCACGATGGTGCAGCTAAGCGTGGCATCCTTCCCCGCGCACACCGAGAAGGCCTTAGGGCGGGTGAGGAACCGAGGGACGCCGCCGAACAAATTCGGATCCATTGTTTGTTCCTGCAAACCAAGACGATGGGCAAATATCACAAAACAGAAGATGCAGAAGACGAACACAGCATCACGGTTAACAATTGATGAGGAACAAGAAAACCTGGCAAGTTGAGCAACATGACAGGGACTCAAGGGCAGAAGTTCAAACGAGAGTGCATCAGTTTTCCAAGAGTCCATCCAACAAAACAATGTACCACAATGAGTCTCTTGTTGGAATCTGATGAAAAGACTGACAAATAGAAGTTACATCGGTTTGTGGGAAGAAGACACTCTATAATCTGGATGTTATTGGGAGGAAACTGCTCTACAATCTGGATGTTAGTGGAGGAATAAGCTCCATATTCTGGATGTTGGCCGACATTGCATCCGATAGTGTGAAGAAGATACTTTAAATCGGGTATAATCTTCCTGAAGGTAAACTCATTAGCAACACAACAACTGAGATAAACTACTGACATGCAGAGAGCAATTCTAAAGGGACACTAACTAATATAGAATGAGACTAATGTTATCACAATGCTATTGTGGATACAGGCTGAAACTAATCGTACAAAGAGTGGTACACCGTCAATGTTTTTATCAGGACGACTGAGTTTTTACACACAAAAATATGTAGTTAAATAAACTCGATTAGGATTTTGCCTACTGTAAGTCGAAATGGTAAATTCTAAATCATATTTTTCTCTTGTCTGCCACCGAGACTCCAAACGGACAAAGTGGGAAAGAAGATGAATGGATGGATTTATTTTATTTTATTTTTTTCAAAGCAACAGTATTCTACAGTAAAATCGAGAAGGCTTGGCAGCATCCAGAATAGAAGGAGCTGGACGGGGACGTACAGTCGCTGTGACACAGTGGAAATCTGACACAGCTTCATCATCTGAGCTGTGGGAAGAGGCAAGGTTAAAAATAGCTGCAGGATACCAACAAGTTATATTCAGACTTTCACTTCACAGGCATCAGTTTAAAACAAAAACTAAAAAAAAACCACAGTTCTAATAACAAATAGAGCCCAGTGTCAGAGAGTCTGTGTCATCTATTTCTCTTCATTTAAATTTGCTCATGTTAAGAGTTTTTCTCTCTCAATGTTAATATTAATTATGCACTAAGGTGCTATTTCTAATCTGGACTGGGATGTAGGACAGAAATATTGCATATATCTATGTCTATTTTAAAAAAAAAAGTTTTAAAAGTCAAAACATAATAGAGTTCTAATAGATCTCAGGAAGACCAGGGATGCAGGGTATTTAATATAAGCAAGAGGTTTAGCACAGCATTACCCGTTTAGCAAGTGAGCAACCGATATAGTTTGAGCAGTAGCTGGTTTAGCAGAGCAGAATGGAGTGAAACAGAGCAGCAGCAGTAAGTTTAGCAGAGCAGAAGGTCGTTAAGAATATAAATAAGAGGTTTAATAGAGCAGCAGGGTGATTAGCATGTTAGCACCAGGTTTAGCAAAGCACTGCATCATGGCTCCACGTGAGGCGTTCAGGTACAGGCCAGAGTGTGGGTCACCAAGGTTTCAGTAAACGGCACTTAAAAAAAACATAAAATAAAAAAACAAATCAAAATTGTGTGCATTTCTAAAAATGTACTTCATATTAGGACTGAACATTGCTAGGGTTTGCTCAATTAATATCTGTTATATGTATGTCCATCGTCATTAATAATTTAAGCTTGGTATTCACACATTATATGTATTTATTTATTTTTCTTTCAAATTTTCATAAAATTTTCAAAAGACGTTTTTGGTTAGTTGTTAATAGATGGTTCCTTTTCAAATTAAGTGGCTTTTATTTACTTTATTTCTGATATTTTTTTCTTCCGATTCTTTTTCAGCTACATAAAAATATTTTAGAATATTTATATCTTTACATATAGTTAAAAAAACAAAACAACTATTGACTTGTTATGTAAATATCAGTCTCAGATTGGCATTTAATTTGCAAACAAAACAATTTAAAGAATAAAATATCTGGGTAAATAAGTAAACATAGTACTTCTTTTTAAGGATAATTTAATATGTAAAACTTAATTTTATTTTACTGTAAGTAAATATATCCGCTTATTAGCCTTTACTTCTGACACGCTCAATTGTTCCACACTTTCTATTCAACCTGTCAAAAGCACACAAACGCAGGATCTGACAGTCTGCTATGTGAACTCTATAAATATGTTATGCTATGAAAATAGACATAAATCCAGACATGAGATTGACATATTTATAGCAGGCAGTTACAGGACAGCTCAGCGAGGGCGAGCACATTCCCGTCCTGTCCTGTTCTGTGCAGCCAACCCGAAGTCACCAAAACTCTCTGGAAAATAAGGTTTAAAGGGTAAAACTCTCCCGTGAGAAGGTCAAACCGAGACGGCGTGTGCGCCTTTCAAACAGTGACATTTAGCAGCTTTGTCACCTCTGTGGCTTGAACTGGTCATCCCAAAAATATCCTCAGCTGTCATGGCCCGTCTCTGGCCATTTCCATTTGTAGAAGCGAAGGGGGGAGACATCAGCTGTCTGATAAAGCTCTCGGCTCCCAAACGCACACATATCGACACTAATGACACAACTGTGCTTAAAGAGTCAAGAGGTTGTTTTTTTTAATTCTCCTAAAATATTTGTAAATAACTTCTTTTTTTAAAGTGTTAAACAGTCAAGATTTCACAAATAAAAAAAAATCTAAATAAACTGAAACATTACAACACTCATAAATGGAACGTTTTTGCGTTTTAAAGTTGAAAGCCAGTTTAAGAAGTACAAACTTTGAGGTATTCGGCCCGGTGGGTGTTCCTCACCTTGAGTTCGAGGCTCTCAGGTAAGTCTGCGCTCAGTCATGGGGCCTGAAATCACTTCACTATGTCCAGATGACCCCGGCTCCAATAATCTCCACACACCAGCGAAAGAATGAGGCAGAAATCTGAGGTTTGTGCTGAAATATCCGTGATGTGGTTGTAAATCCGGGATGGTGGAACATCCCCCCCCAGCCTCCTGCAGTGGGCGGTGGGACTGGTCTTCTTTCTTTCTTTCTTTCTTTTCCAGCCACTCTTGATGCCAAATAGCAGACGTGCCTGCTCTGACGTGGCCTCCCGTCCAAAATAGACCTGTCATCTGGCGCAGGGTTGGAGATAGGAGCCCGGAGCCCGGGATGCCAGCACCAGCACCAGCATCAGCAGCTCAGCCATGGAGGGACTCACTCACACACCGGGAAACTATTCAACATTTATTCATGAAAAAAATAAAAACTCCCATATTTCACACAGAAGTGTGTAGGAATGTGTTACATTCACTCAAAACTTAAATCAAGGATTAAAATGAATAATTACCAACTTTTTTTTTGTCCTGAGTGAGATGAATCTGGGAGCCTTGTGTTGTGGAACAATAACATAAGTATTTTGACTATTCTGAATGGAATAAAGCCTGTAATGTAATAAAGACATTTTTAAAACCATAAAGGAGAGCGTTGAATAACATCAATGGATGTTTATGACAACTATGTCATCCACTATAAAGGTTTTTGATGCGCAAACTGCACAGAACCTACAAAAAATATAATTCTATTTCCAAAAGATGAACTTTTATTCATGTATTTTTCTAATATTGGATGAAATTATTACATTTTGAAAGTTTTTTCTGAATGATACTATTATGATGGTGGATCAAATATCTGATCTCACTGTTGAAAAGTCAGAAAATTATTGGTTGTTGGTGTTAAAACAATTTGCTCATCGAAAAAAACAAATTCTTGTTTGTGCAAATTTTATTGATTGATTATCGAGGCCATTAGAGTAGAAAAAAGCTCCACAGAACTGAGTCAGATGAGGAACTAACAGGAGAACTTTTTCAATCAAAGATCCTTTTCTGTACCTGCTGGATGATTAAATCCCCCGCGGACTGGAAACCTTCATGTGTCACAGCTTCGTTTAAAAAAAAAAAAAGTAATCTTTAGTGGATGTAATGAATCCTAACGACAACAGTAAATAACCTACATTCTGATGTGTGTGTCCGACTGTCAGCTTGTGTGTAAAAGCAGCTTCATGTTTTACACGTTGAACACTATGATCATTCAGTGCATCTTCTTTTCAACTTCTTCAGCCTGTGACCTTCTTGTTGTGAGTCAAGAGTGCCAAACACTGCCCCACCTTGTGGCCACAATTGGAATTTATGGCGTTTTATTATTATTATTTTTTTTTTTTCCGTTTCTTTAATTCAGAAAATAATAGATTTTCTGACTCAAATGTGTGAGATATGCTGAATCCTGATTGGTGTCGTTAATGAAGCTGCTGTAACCATGGTAACAGCAGTGACGGTTTGTGTGTGTGTGTGTGTGTGTGTGTGTGTGTGTGTGTGTGTGTGTGTGAGTGTGTGTGTGAGATGGACTGTCCAGTTTAATGATTATGTTTCAAGAGAATATTTTGTTCATCATGACGCCTAATTAACACACATTCTATTACCGTTGTGTTTCTCGACCAAGTATTTGAGAAAAAGTCATCTTAATCTCAAGTTTGACGTTTTAGATTTGTTCGGTGGACTTCGTCATTCTTGAGTTTGGGAAGGAAGAGATTATTACAGATCTCTGATTGCCCATGAAGTTCATCTTAAAAACGTCTTTGTGGAGAACAGGAAGTGGAGTTGTGTAAATATATAGATTTTTACCCAGCCACTTAATGTAATGTAGGTATTTCATATGTAACACACCTTAATAATAATATATAATATAATAGAGATAATAATCTCTTATCTTCCGTCTCAGTGCAAAATGTTTTTAATAAATAACTAAAAATAGCATCAAGAAATACTGTGAATAATGAAAAAATATGATACGTGGTAGATTCATTGTCCACATGTGGATATTTAGATCTTTGAAATGATCTTCTAAATGACACAAGTATTTGTTTAAAATACACTTGGATGTGATATTTATGTTGGGAATGAGTAAACCAGCTTTTTTTTTTATCTGCATAGGCATTCATTATTCGACCTATAAATAGTAAAGATATATATTAATACATGAACAGTATATTCTGATCTCTTGAAGACTATTTTTGGTGTAATATCTGTTTCTATACGAGTTTTGAATCCTTCTCTGTGTGAGATAAAAACACTTTTTAAATGGTATTATCCCGAGTGTGCTTCTGTATGAGACTTCCAATCATAATAAACACTTTCTCACTACTTCACTGAGATTACAGACGCCGGCCTCGGGCTCATCTTACCACCCCAGGGTATTTTCTTATCTCCCACCGTGGGTTTTCCCCCCCTCGCAGGGCCGTGACTGACAGCAGCAGCTCGTCTGCACCCTGATTTAAACCGCAGAAACTCGAGGAGACGGTTCTCCGCCTCCGCCTCCGCCTCTTCCCATCCCGCTGCTGGACGTCCATGAACAATGTCAGCTATTTCGATTAAAGCCGCTTTCTGCAAACTCACACAGAAACGTACTATCATTGCCTCTTTTCTGGATCCATTCATATTTGGAACAAATTTTTTATTTAATTTTTTTTACACGTACGCCACTTTATAAAAGTGTTTTCACCGTCTTGCAGGCGCCGCGTTAAAATAAAGAGGAACGCTCTGAAAGCGCAACACCGCGTTTGGCAATTTGAGTTTCCTCGCACGTTCACAGAAAAAAAAAACCAAAAAATGCAGGCGAAAATTAAAATAGATTTTTATTTCAAAACAATCGTCACACAATCGGTCACACATGAGATGATGAAACACACTCAGAAATAAGCTTTAATAGCCTCTCTACTCACTCACAGGAAACAAGACGCGATGTAAAGCCCCCAAAAACAAATGTTCTTTTGGCATGTTTCAGTTTTCAGCTAATGTTTCATTTACAGATCAAACAGACACACACACACACAAAAAAAAAAAAACAACAACAACAAAAAAACAAGTTCACCCTGCAGGATGAAGACGTAGCACCTTGTTCCAGTCACTGCGGCTCTCAGACTGTGTAGTGGATAAGAAGAGTTTCAGCCGTGATTTGAAAGGTGCATCGAGTGAAAGTGGGGAAACAAGAAAAAGGAAGCGGCGTGGAACATGCGGGAGGGATGCAGGTCCAAAAGTCAAAACATATTGCCACTCTTCAAGTTCATACAATGACTGAACGCCGATGGGTTCGGCGAGGCAGAGGAACTTATATTTGTGCCGTTAAAATAATTTTTTTTAAAAAGTCGCTTTAACTGGTGAAAATGTTAATTTACTACATGAGCAAAGAACAACAATAAGTTCATATCACTCACGACATGTCGGGTTATCGAATCCCGTGTCTCGTGCGGACTTAAACTTTGACTCATCGACAAAAAGTGTTAATTATAAGGAAGTCGTTTGAAATAAGAGATAAAAAGTCCCGTATGAAGTCGTGGCGAGATATTTTGACTCGTACAATGAAGTCTGTGATTCTATTTACCGAGGTCAGCGAGAGAAACGTCCTCGTTTATTCATGCTTGTAATATCACATTTGTTCCACAGGGTGGCGTAGTGAGTGACCTAAGGATTTAATCCCGCTAACTGGATGCCACAGTGACTCAACACTGCCCCCTGGTGACCCTGTACCTTTAAAGGCACGAAACGGGCCTTCGATCAGCCTGAGCTGAGGAGGAGAGGCGGTCGCCATGGTAACTGACCCGCAGTCTGACTCCCATCCTTCCTGACAAGAGAGGTTGAACTGTGAACTTTCTGGAAGTGTGCGCCGCTCGCCCCACTCATCCACCGCGTCGCAGTTTGTTTGAAGCCACGAGAGACGCCGAGGACGGCGTTAACACTGTTCGACACCCAGACTTCAGTCGTTTCTACTGGAATCAGCTGCAGTCATTTTAATAACCACAGCCGAGTTAGCAGTCACAACTCCACTTTAGTTAGTTGTGACAAAAAAAACAACAAAAAGAAACTTGGGGTTAGTTGTTACAACTAGTCTACCCAATAATAATAACCTCAGTCTATTTTGTCACGACTAGTCTTCAGTTAGTTGGAACAACTAGAGTCAAATAGTTGTAAAGACTAAATTCTAGTTAGTTGTAATAACCAGCATTTACTTTGTAATAATAAGACTTTTTTTTTTTTTTTGTCACAACTAGACGACAGTAGTTTGTAACAATTAAACTCTGGAATTGTCACAACTAAAGTCTGGGTTAGTTGAAATAAGGTTTATGGTTGTCTTTTCCAACTAGTTTCTAGTTAGTCGTAATAACAAAAGCTTGTTCGTCACTTATGATAACAAGAGTCAAGTAAGTTGTAAAAAAAACTAAACGAGAGTCTCGTTAGTTATGATAATACTAGTCTGGGTTAGCATTAGTTTGTGACCTTTAATCCCATAAGACCACGTGTCCGTCTATTCTGCCATTTCTGTGGAGCGATTCTTCTTTCAATATAGCGAAACTATAAAAAAACCAAAACAATTCTTCTATTAAAATTCTACTTAATGACCTGAAATTGATTGTTACAACTAACCCAGACTGTGAAGTTACTTCTGAACAGTTCATGCGTTTCCTGTCGGTGTTGCAGTGAAAACAGCAGATTATAGAGTTTAAGATATTTTCACAGAAATGTCTCCCGGCTGTCTCGGGCGGCGTCCTCTGAGACTCAAAAACAAAAACAAAAAAAAAAAACACTGGCGAGTCGAGTGTTTTAACACGAGGCGGCTTCTACAGAACCTCCCCACTAAGGCACTGCTGATGATCAGAGGACAGGACTGGAAACATGTGGCCGAGCACACGCAAGTCTCTACACACACAGTGATCTCACACACACACACACACACACACACACACACACACACACACTCACACAAAAATAAACCCTGTGAGCAGCTTTCAGGCTGTATCGACAAACAAGCGCCCCTCAACTTCCGCCCACAAAAAACAACAACAATAAAAACACACAATAACAGGTTTTTCTATCAGTGCATAACTCTGGAGGACGGGTCCGCATTCACCGAGCTCAATTTAAAAAAAAAAAAAGAAAAAAAGGCTGAGTGATATTTTAACACACAACATGAGTCCGACTTGTTTCGAGTGTGATGTTCAGCATCGTGCAGTCTTAAAAAAAAACGAACAAAAAAAAAACAACATTTATGAAGTTTAAAGGGGGGGAAAAAAAAAAGGTTCTATTTTTCTGCTCGATTAAACAGAGGAAACCTGCAAGTAGCTCTTCTAACTGTTTCGAATGGACACTGCTGCAGCATATGCTGTAAGTCTTTTCACTTTAAAATAAAGTTTTAGTTTAGAGTCAAACTAAAAGTTTCCCCAACACATGTAAGTAGACTTTGTTCATACGGGTCAAATGAGTGCGACAGCAAGCAGGCAGGTCCTGCTTTGGACGAGTTTTAGCTTCTTTTTTTTTAATGTTTTTAACACTTTGAACATATTTTTCCTTCTCGCTTTAGACAAGTTTTTGGACGGTAGTTTTTTCCATTTCAACTGCAGGTGAAATCCCTCCAGTCTCTATCTGATGTTCTCACATCATTTCACTGTCATTTCTTTTCTTTTATTTCCAAGGTTTTGGACTTTTAGCCTCGTTTTTTAACTATTTTTCCACTTTTCTGATTCTGGAATTCAAACGTTTCCAATCTATTTCTGATTGTGGACACATGAGCAGCGATTAAAAAAATCACTAAATTCATCACGACTAGTTTTACAGCTGTAGGTATGATAGGTAAATGTGTTCACCCCCTGCAGTTTTGCACATTGAGCATCATTTCTTTGGACTAGTTTGGATCCTGCAGGTGAAATTCCTCCGATCTCTCCCTGATTGTGGACTCGTGCACTGTGGCAGCAGCAGTTAGAAAGCATCCCACAATGCTTCCCTTTTGGCTTCAGATTAGTTTCACGCTGATTTTGGACTTTTTTTTTCACCGCGACATTTTCAGTAAATTTGCACCCGATTCAGACACGTGACAGCAGCAGTTTTGAAAGCGACATTCTGTTTTCCACAACTAATTGCAGATTACATTCGTCATACCATCAGATTGATTTTGGACGGCGGCAGTCATCCAAGTTTACCAGCATGTCTAGTTTTATCTCGATTTGTTTAAAGTCTTAGATTAATTCTAATCTAGTTTTAACCTTTTACATGAATTTTAGATTTGTTTTTCTCACCCTAAATATTTGTTCCTTTGTCAGTTTGAATCTCTCATGAGTGTGGACACATATACTGTGAGAGCAGCAGTTATAAAAGCTCCCTGTTTAGCTCTCTTAGAACAGCTGAATACGATAGGTAGGTAGGTCAGTAGGTTTTTCCAACTAGTTTCTAACGAGCTTTAATCTAGTTTTAGTACATTTTGCTTCTGCAGGTCAATTTCCTTCAAGCGCTTTCCGATTGTGGACACTCCAGAGGAGCTCCATGCCCGTCTGATATTGACTGCTGCTGGGTCGAATACTATAGGTCGATAGGTAGGTGAGTTGTTTTTTTTTTTTTACTGGTTTCTAACTAGCTTTAATCTAGTTTTAAGTAGATTTTGTTTTCGTCCTTCCCCTGCACGTCAAATCCCTTCAAACTCTTTCTGATTGTGGCAGTTATCGAAGCTACTTGCAAACAAAACAAACAAACAAACAAAAAGCCGAATTGAATTATCTGCTTAAACAATCTCACGTTTCTTTCTCTAAATAAATAATCTATATATAACAATATATGTGTTGAGAAATGGTTGATAAATAGTCATGATGCCGACTGTGGAAAGGCTTTTTCTTTTTTCTTTCTTTTTTCTCTCCTCATGCTTTTGCAGGAGACGCAGTTCCAACGTGAAATAGCCCTTTGCGAACTAAAACACAGAAAGAGTCGTAAAATCAACTTCGCTCTGCTGACAAAACCCAAACGCAGCTCGGCGTTGCAAAAAAGGAAAAAAGAAATAGAAATACGTAGCGTGTGTAAATGTGCGGTCCTGATCGGAAACCTTTTCGACACAAGAGCCGCAGAAACGCTTAATACTGAACTAAACCCGCATTCAGGCGAGTGGAAATGAACCGTCAGCAGCATCGAAGGCCGTGTGGAACCACATCGCGGCTGCACTTCAGTCGCTTCTGGAGAGCATCAGTACTTGGATTTTGGTGAACTCATGCACCCGGGAACTCGGAAAGTTACCAGTTGGGATTATTCACACGAAAATTTGAAAAAAAATAAAAAATTTAAAAACCAACAAGTCAGCTTAAGAAATATTTGGATAAATAACAATGCTGCTGCTATTCTTACAATCTAAATGAAATGCCAGTAAAGTCAATATTATCTATCGACCATAAAGCAGATTATGTTTAATTAATTTTTTTTTTTTTTAAATACGATTGGTTTATTCCATCACAGTGCTTCACTAAAAAATACTATTTCTTTTGTAAAAGCACTTCATCTTCACCAACGTTACATCGGCTTCTCCAAATTCATGGAAACTTCCAACTTCCCCAGTGGTAAATGCATCAGAACTTTCCCACTTCCCAGTTACTCCTGAAAGCACCGCGAGACTGCAGGAACGACGACTTCAGACGGACGAGTCCGACGACAGAGGAGTATTTACAGAGGGGCATTCCTGTTCAAGCAGCTTTTAAAGGTGACGAGTTATTATGTGTTATCTTTAGCATATTAAAAACAAGGAAGAAAAAAAAAAAGTGGCATATTTGTTTTCATAACTTATCTAAACCTCCTCGTTTTCTATGAGTCTGGGTCAATGGAGGAGGATTCCACTGAGTCAGATCAGCTCCATGTTTGTCTGACGTGATTCCCTCCACACGTTCTCCGTGTGCGACGGCTGCACGCCGGCAGTCTCTGCTTCCGAGGAAACGCCTTCGATAAAACGCTGGACTCTGCCCGCCAGTTTACAGCGTCTCTCCGTCCAGGGAGCGTTGATGCAGAGTCGTGCGGTGGATGGAAGACGCGAGGTTTTCCCTGATGTGACGGGACGAGCACCGATGGTTCCAAGGTCAAACTGAAGGTCGTCTAAGGCCACAATGTTCAGCGAGCAAATGAAAACGTAAACACTACAAAACAAAAGAGCGGCCAAGCTGTCGCGGCGGCTCGTCCTCGCGGGAGGCCGTCCCGCCACGTCACAGAGTTTCGAACCACGGGCGGCCGCGTTACCGAGCAGATACCTCAGGACCAAAGGCACTTCAACAGCCGCTCCCAGCTCGCTGCTCCGAAGGAGAGCCACTGATGAGCTCCTGTTCGCCTTCATCATCCTCCTCCTCCTCCTCCTCCTCCTCCCGCCAGCCACCAAGCTGGACCGGGGTGGGCAAGCTGGAGCCGAGACCTCCGGGAACCTGGACGCCTGTGAAGTGGAAACACTGATCAGTTTTACAAATTTCCTTTCTGATTCTTTCAAGGCAGTAAAATAAAAACAAATGTATTTATTTATTTTTTAATAAGAAGACCCAGAAGTGATCTCTGGGGAATTCCCAACCGTTTGTCTCCAAAAAACACTTTCGCTGTAGGGAATGATTAAACACTTAAGTGGAGGGTGAGGTTTTCATAAAGGTATTATGAGTTTGTTTTTTTAACCGTCACATCTGAAATGACCTTAAATAAATAGATTAAAAGGTGAATGCCTGTTTAACATCCTATTAACTTGAACATGACTGTGTGAACAGAAAAATAATTTTCCATGTATGATTTCAAGCCTTTATCCACCTGTGTGAGTGTGCAGGTCTCTCAGGGGAACCGGGTGATGCCACTGGCCAGATGTTTTCTGCGGGTGGGACGTCTGCTGGTGGAGCTGCGGGGACAAACAGTCAGTGGACAGCAGGGGGTGGAGTGTAAGAATAAGGCCGCTTAAGGTCAAAACTAAGGACATTTGAAGGTCTCATATGATGGAGGGTCACCTCGTGCATGTAGATGGCGTGAAGACTCATCTCTGCTGAGGCGAACTCAGAGTGCAGTGCGTTGCTCCGCAGCAGAGACTCACTGCGGGACATACTGAGACAGGGAAAAGAAAAAAAATCCACGTTGAAGCAGCCAGCTTTTTTTATATGCTCATCTGCAAACCATTTTTAAAGAATAAAGTCTGTTGGAACACTTAAACTGACCAGAGATCACAGTTTCTTCCTCAAACACTGTCTGAATTAGACTTATTTTCTATAAAACATCTGTAACAGGAAAGGTGGGAGTGATCAAATATGGCCGCCAGCCTTTTTAAACACTTAAAGGTCTCACCTGTCTATGACCGTGCGGTCGCTGCGGTACATGGTGGTCTCGGGGTGGACGGAGGAGGGCAGCAGGCTGTGAGCTCGAGCCCGGCCGCCGTGTCCCGGAAGCTGGGACATGGACAGGGAGGCCAGGACGCTGGCGGCGGCGGAAGCGGCGGTGCTCGGCGGGATGAAGCGGTGGTCCCGGCCCTGCAGGCCAGAGGCGGTGAGGATGGGGTGAGCCAGGACGCTGGCCAGAAGGTTATCGGGCTGCAGACAGGAGCTCAGTGTGAAAAAAACCATCGTCACAGAGACAGTATGAGTGTGTGTGTGTGTGTGTGTGTTTGTGTGTGTATTACAGTACATTTTCGCCACTATATTAAAATGGTCAAAGTGGTGGATCTGCACTCTGACAGAACCCAGACTTATGTTAGATGTTTTATTATTTTGCTGATCTTAGAGAGAAACAGCTTCACCCAAAGCTATAAAGACTTTCTAAAGATAGTCTTTGAATGTAAAAAGTCTCTGTATGTTGAGTCAACATTAATTCCGTGGTTTTCCCTGAATAAATATCCATTACAAGCTTCAGACTTCAGTAGAACAACAATGCAATTAATTGCAATTAATTACAGAAAATAGTGCAATTAATTAGTACTTTTTTTTAATTGATTGACAGCACTAATAAATACAAACTCGTTTGATTATCTTACTACTATACAAGGACATTTTAAAGACTGACAAAGGATACTTGCAGAGTCAATATTGTATTTGGATAGTATGACATATTTTCAACACATTGACTTTAGTGTTAAAATTGACTGCATGATTTGCTTTTGTTGACATTGAATAAAAAAATTTTTTTATCGTTTTGATGCAAAGTAATAAGTAATTTTAGCAATTTAACAATTTAAAGTCCTAAAATAATGATAAGTTATGAATACCAGAATAGGTCCCTGTCCCTATATAAAATGAACAGTAACTACAAATTCTTTTAACGCACAAATAAATGTAATGCAAAAAATCTGAGTATGCTTTTGTGTTAAACAAGAAGCTTAAAGGATATACTGGACACTGGCTGACGGTTTTATCAATCTTCTGACATTTAAACTAAAATACTAAAATAGTGATTTGTTGCAGCTGTAGTTGTTGGTGAAAGTGAGAAATCTAAGGGCCCTGATACCAATCCCTGTGGAACACCACATGTGGGGACTCACTGGCCTGCGCCATGCGGCTCCATGAAGCAGTGTGCGCGGTGGATTTACCCCGGTGGCCGACTCGTTGGACTGCAGCGAGGTGCAGAGCGGAGCCTCGGACAGTAGCAGCTGGGTGGATGGGCCGCCCTGGGCGTCGTGATGCACCTTCTCCTTCAGGTGGCTGATGAAGACGGAGCTCTCCTGAGGAGGCTGCCAGTGCGGGTTCTTAATGGTGAAGTGCATGAGGGACAGCTCCGTCTTCCCGTTCTCCGCCTGCTGGTACACGGACGCTTCTGTCTGACCCTCAGACAACCACTGAAAGACACGCCAAAGCTGAAATCAAGCGACAGCTTCACACCAGATTAAACAAACTACAGAAATCCTGGAACATTTTTATGCCGGATGTTGTCCGAGTGGGGCTGCTGTCTCACCGTGGGGTTTCCGTGACGTCTGATGTCCATCTGTGCAAAGGAGCAGATGTCTCCGACTCCGACCACCTCCACCGTGAAGTTCCTGAAGAAGTCGATGATCTCCAGAGACTTGTTCCTCAGTATGAAGATGAGGATGAAGGGTGTGACGATGGGAGACAGCAGCTCTTCCAGGATGAAGACCTAGTGACATCACACACACCTTTTAGCTCTTAAATCTCGCCGTAGCTAAACACAGATGGGCTCCGTCGCTCTCAGCGCTCACCGCCTTGTACTGGAACAGCTGAGCCACCTCGTCTCGGGTCTCGCTCTTGTTGGCGTTGCCCCTCCAGTGGTCCGGCATGTAGTGGATGTGAGCCAGGACGCACTGCAGAAGCTGCTCGGGACACCACACCATGTGTTCGTCCGGGATGAAGGACCTGCAGGAGGAAGAACGACCAGATGGTGCTGGTGTAAGTCGACCCAGGAAATAGGAAACTCGTCACAGAGTCTTAAATGAACTTTTCTTTAGTATAACAAGGCCAAACTACAGCACACCGACATAACTACAGTCCCAATAAGTCAGATCAACACGCCCCCTGCAGTTGCAGCTCTGCAGACCCACCTGGTGATGGTTATGACCACGCCCAGCACAGTGATGGCGGTCAGGATGTGCTGCACCGTCAGGACGTCCTCGTCGTACACGGTCAGCGCGATGAGGACGGCCAGCACCGAGCCGGAGAAGAAGGCCACGTTCTTGGCCAGCACGGTGAGCAGCGGCGAGGTGAAGGAGTTCATGTACTTGGAGGTGGGCTTGTAGCCGCGGCCCAGGCGTCCGTGCAGCTCGTGGTCGAGCTCGTTGAAGTGCCGGAGATACAGCCGGCCGTACAGCGACCAGCGGCGGGCGCCCAGGCTGCCCGGCTCCCGGCGGATCACCTCGGTGTAGCTGAAGAAGGCGTAGAGCATCTGCCACACCAGGATGAACGGGCAGAGCAGCAGGTTGGCAACGCCCATTAGCAGGATGATGCGGCTCAGCTGCTGTGCCAGCTCCAGCCGGTTCCCGCTGCGCTTGTACTTGGGGTGCAGGTTCCACTTGTTCTGGAAGAGCGAGCCGGGGCCCCAGAACAGGATCAGCTCGAAGTTGTACTTGAGGCCCTGGGTGAGGAAGACCACGTTGCCCAGCAGGGGGAGCTGCAGCTGCACGGGCAGCAGGGACTTGTTGATCATGGCCACCATGTAGTTCTTGAAGCGCAGGATGCGGTGGTAGATGTCCAGCTCGGTCAGCTCCTTCTTGTGGATGCACATCTGCTGTTCCCTCTGCAGGCTGATGAGGCGGTCCTGCACCTCCTGCCACGTGAAGTTACACAGCTCATCCTAAAACACACATACACACACACACACACGGCTGATCATAGAACGTCCGGCTGTGATGAACCGTAATCGTAACGATTTACTTCTTTCACTCACCATGCGGATCTTCAGGGCCTTGATGTAGAACTGGCGGATCTCCCAGTAGCTCAGGATGTTACAGAAGACTTTAACCAGACGGTACACCCAGAAGACGGCGGCCATGATGAGGAGGAAGATGATCCAGCTGTTCCTCTGGATCCTGGAACCACACACACAGATCTGTGTGAAGCACAGATCACTGCACTGTATGCAGAGTTACTGGACATAAAAAGTCACTAAGTGAAGGGGGAGGGCCTTTCAAGAAGAGCTCAAATCCAGATTATAGAGCATCTTCCTCTCACTAACCGATGTAACTTCAGCTAACGTGCAGATCAGACCCAGTAACTACCTACTTTTTCTTTGAATTTGTTAAAATAACTCCACTACTTATTAAGAAAGTAACTAGTAATCCATATATGAGAACATTATATGTTGCGACAGAGTTTGTGGATATAACATGAAACTTTTCACCTGCTGACACGATGGATTTTTACATTACAGCGTGAATATATTTCTCAGTTTGACCAAACACTTCTACGTTACAATGAGATACTTCTTTCGAGCTTTGTACCGCCACGGTTAACTGTCCTGCAGACACAGTGGGATCGGGATGTTTTGAGGTGTAATCAGCATGAGAAGGGAAATTAGAAGCGGGGTCCAGGGAGGATGCAGAGTATCCAAACGGGCAGGACGAGCTGTTCTCAAATTGAAGCACGAAGCGGTGGGATGTGGTCACACTCTGATATAAACAAGTGAGAGAGCGAGGGGAAAGGGCTCCGTGTTGTAGCTTGAGGGGGTGGGGTGGGGGTCCTGTCAGGTGTCATGTGCTCGTCAGCTCGCTGCCTCCAGCTCAACTGTCAGTATGTGGGTCTGCAGGTCGCAGCTCACCGAGGATATCGCTTACATCTCTGCAAGCGGCTTCCACACAGAGTACACAGCGCTCACGCAAAGCCTTCAATCTCAGGTCGGAGTAAACAAACCTCTTAGAGATTTACTTTAATCCAGACCAAATGAAACCGCAGAACTATTATTTACACAAATCTCTTCTTTAATGTTTTACATTAGCGTTATGGCTTCTGTCTCACCTCGTCATGTTGGAGTTTTGCAGGAAACTCACATTGATATATTATCATTTGAGGAGGTAACTCATTTCAATGTTAGCATTAGACCTGCTGACTCACGCTGATACGTTAGCATAGCGCTGCTAACGATTTTTTTATTTTTTTTAATTTTCTTTATTTGGAGTCACTTAACACCAAATACAAAACTTTCCTCTTAAAATTGACATTAGAAGTGATCCTCCTTTTCTTTTTTAAATAAAGTAGAATGAATAACACAAAAGCAGAACATGCACAGCTGCTAACTTATCATTGACATTTGGTGATTAACCGTATTAATAGATGAAGAGCAAGTGTAAAAAGAAAAAGAAAAAAGCTGTATTTTTCACAGATACACACAAACTTGAAGGTCAGCGCTGATATCTCATCTCTGATGATATTTTGAAAGCCCACGAGAAGCATTCAACATCTTTCTGCTTAAATGTCTTAAACGTCCATCTTATAATAGACTCAGTGTTCTGTGTTTGATCTGCAGGGCATTATTAATGAGTTCTGACGGAAGAAAGTCCGTAATCAAAAAAAAGAAAGAAAGAAAGTGGCTTGAGAGGACACAAACTCTTTCATGGGAGCTCCTTCATCCCTTCTGAAGTATAACTGTAAATCAGTAAAGTGACACAAGGCTGAACGCGACATGTCATCACCTCTCGGTGCACTGCTGACTCGGCAGGATGGCGTCTGGCAGGGTGACCTTGTTCCTGTCCGTCGGGCTCAGGCCCGGTCCCGTGTGGTTCACCGCCCGGTTGGCAAACAGCACGTCGTACTCCACACAGTTCACCAGGAAGGTGGTGAACGTGACCACGAACAGAAACTGACTGTTGGGGAAGGGAAAACAATGGATCACAAAAAGAAGTTAGAACCCTTACAATATGGAATCAGAGATAGTCTTAAAAAATAAATAAATAAATAAATAAATAAATAAACAAACAGGTCAAAAACAAAGTAGAAACTACTCCAAAAAGCAGATAGGAACAAAATTCAACCCATCAGACCCATGAAATTAACCAAACCTGAAGTAGGCCAAGAGAAGCACAAAACAAATCAGAAAGCCAGTTCAGATAACAAGTATAAACCGACAAATAATCAATCCAAATACCAACAATTAAGTGAGAAACCAGCCCAAACAGTGAGTGAAAATAAGCTTGTAGTCAGCACAAGTCATTAGCAGAACCCTCTTTAAAAGGCAGTTAAAAACCGAGAAATATTCAACCCTAAAAGCAAAGCAATTAAAATAAAAGAACAGTCAGGAACAGCTTATGTTCAACCTATTAATATGTCTCAACCCAAATACTTAAGAAACCATCAGCCATATACTGTATATATATAAAAAAAGTCAGAAACAAGGGAAACACCAGTTAAAATTGAGTGCTTTGAAAGCTTGTATGAATGCCAAGTAGAAATTAAACCATTCAATCCAAAACAATAAAAAAATAGCCAAAAAACTACATGAAACAATTGTAAAATCCCCTTAGAAAACCCTTTTAAAAACAACAGCTATTATTGCACCGATGAATACGTCGGAGGCTTTGTAGAAACGAGGAGAAAATGCACTGATTGAATGACTAGTCGGAAACCAACCGGAAAGAGTCAGAATCCAGGCAGAAATCCGTCGGAGATCGGCGTTCAAAGCGAGTCACTAAACACTGGGAAGTCCGTTCAAAAACCAGGAAAAACAAATATTCAATCCAAAAACCAAATGAAAGTCATAAACCAGACTGAAACCTGGTTAGGTTCATTAACCTGCAGATAACCTCAAAACGGATCAGAAACTAAGAGAAATAGACCAAAAGGAAGTTTAAAAAACATGTCTGCCAAAACTCAGTCTAGAAACTCAGCATTTACCAGCTCTAAATGATTCTGAAACTACTTATAAACAAACCAATAATTAAATCCAAAACAATAAAATGTACAACCCCAAAACAACTCATAAACATGACCAAAGAAGTCAAAATCCAGGCAGAAATCCCTCAAAAGAGTTGTTTCAAGCCAAATATCAGGAGGAAATTAACCGAGAAACTGGTCAGAAATCAAAACTGAAATCAGACATCAGGTCAAACCCATTCCACAAAGGCCCAAACTTCTAGAAACTGAAACCTTGATGACGAAATATGAGAACAAAGTTCAGATATTTGGATTCACATGGAGGAAAAGTTGTCTTTTCCACAAACCGAGGTTCTTGTTACTCACTGAGTTGGACATGTCAGCGCAGAGACGGCAGTTATCCAAAACAGAACCGTCGTGCTTCTAGGAACCAAACACCCGACTCTAAACTGGTACATCCACATTCTTTTTTTTTCATGGACACCACAGGTACTCTTTCATACTTGGAAGGAGTGATGGGAATCGTTCAGTTGTTTACACTCCAAGTGAGTCAGTCTCTGTGCTGTTTCTCTCCGATTCGAGTGCTGGAACACCCGTTCATAACATGTTTATTGACAGAAACACTCATGATAAATAAGTTGAAGCTCTACGACTTAAATACAGATTGTTTCACCTGGTTTGAACGTGTGATTACTGGCCATTACACTGTGTGCAGAATGTGGTTGGAGCTGGTCAGATGATCAGCGGCTATTACCGAGACTGTGGTGAGATTCAGACACACAGACGGCGGAGCCCAAAAACACCAACGTGTGTTTTCAGAGAGGAAACGGCTCCACACGCAGCTGCTGGCTGCTCCACGTTAGAGCCTGAAGCTCAGCGAGCTGTCAAAACAACATGAAAAACCACCAGCGACACTAAAGACATGTCTCAACCTTTACTCTGCCATTTCACGAGGTAAAACCTCCACAATTACAATATTACGACTTCTTCTTGCGTAAGAAACGACCATAACTGTAACACAGAGGTCAGATCACCCTCTCCCATATGTCATATAGTACAACTCCATGGAAAATAGATAATACGTGACAATAAGATACAAGAACAATCAATTCAATACAGTCAAACATTCAATACGTGATGTAAATGTCACAATGTGACATCACACAGCAAAATGAGATAGAATGTCATAAGATGTAATACAATATGACACAAGGAAAGATAAAACAATAAATATCATGCATTACCATGTGATGAGTCAGAATATGATGTCACAATGTGGCGACAAATGATACAACACAATCAGATAAATTGTGGTACACTTTTTGTTTTTACTCAAGGAGACGAATCTGAGAGGAATTTTTTAATTCAATACAGGAAGTAGCAGAGGTACCCCATAATAAATAGATGTATTACTGTGGTATGGTTAAACAGCACACTCCTACTTAGCAGAGAGTTAAAAACAAAAACAAGAAACTTCATACTTACACAAGTTCAAAGAACTCTGTGAGCATCATGCAGGCGAAGCCGTTCTTCTGATGGAAATGATAGATGTGAGCGCTCGGTTAAAGAAAAGATTTGTTAAAAACTGGAAACCTGGTTTCAGCTGTGATTTGTCAGTGAAAAAATAAATTACGTTTGCCCTCCTATTTTCAAAAAGGATATTCTTGTGAAGAAGTTATCTAGGTTCTTGATGTGGTGCCATGAATCTGAAATAGAAGGAAAAAAAACCCCATTAATAATAAAACATATAGTTCATCAGGCAGATTTAAACAGAAGCAGAAATAATCAAATTTCAAAATGCATCAAATTATCGATATTTTCAACAGCCCTCGCCTCAAAATCTATTTTCTAAGAGGTCCCAGATTAGATCCCCGAGGAACATCACAAAATGCATTAACTTTAAATGAAGCTTGAGTCTTTTGGTCTTCTATACTTTGACATGTTTCTCAGACTTATTTCAAATTCAATGTCAGAATTTTTATGAACAAAACGCTTTAGTGAAATCTGATGCGTGATGTTGATTATTACAGATTTAATTCTTTTTCTAATTTCGTTTTGAGGTGTTTCAGATGCCTCCGTCATAAATAGTGAATCCATTGAAGTCACTGACATCAATAATCAAAGAATTATTGTGGCTTTGGCCTCAAACCAATCACAACATATACAGAAAGCTCAAAATACAATATGCAACCTACTGCGACTACATTGAATGCAGTTGCAGTTTAATTCACGAGCGTGAATAAGAACGAGAAACGTTCCACAATAGATCCCCCGGGAACACCCTCCTTTAATCGAACTGTTGGTGAATCATGAGCCACTTGGTATTACATGCTTTGCCATGTTCCTCTTAGTCATTCTCAATTTTAATGGTGCAGTATGTGAAATGGCAGTAGTGTGGATAATTGTTTTAAGTTATTTTTCACAATTTTCTGACTTATGACGAATGTATAATCACCACAGCCTTTAGTTTGGGCTCAAACACAAAACGTTCTTTGTCTAAGGCTTTATAATTTGAAAAACATGATGGAGACGAGACGTCTCAGCCTGTTTATGATGGTTATTTAATAACATGAAGTGTTGTGTAACTTTAAGTGAAAGCTGTTGGAGTTGTTTCAGGTGCAGTGGCCCTCCGGTGAAGTCACCAGGAGGAGAAAACATGATGTTTGAGGTTTGGTTGACAAACGTGTTTACCTTTCAGGCCTTCGGGCACATGGACCAGCAGATCCTCCTCCCCGGGAGGCGAGTCCTCCTCGAAGTCCTCGATCCTCTGATACTCTTGGTACGCTTCAAAGTTCGCCATTGTGTCTTTAGTGTTGCTTTACATTCTCCTCTCGGGAAACGGGAAAAGTGTTTGAGGCTACCAACATGTAGCCTCCAGCGACATGCTGCGGCTAACGTTAGCCTGCTAAAGGTGCTATCGGGGAGCTAGAGTCCCATGTTGACACGTTAAACTCGGTTAACAGCGAGGACACGAGGCGGCTGGGGGTGGTGGCGGTGGTGGTGGAGGTCTCTCACCGAGGAGCAGAGGCTGACCTCCCCCGGTTAACGGAACCGTGTGCCGCCGCGGTGTGGGAGGCTGTTAGCCCGTGGATGATTCAGCCTGTCTGGGACGCGGTTTGTTTTGTTCTGGGTTCTGCTATAAATGTGTGCTATAAGACGTCCGACCACTGTACGGCGTCGTCCCTGTAGCCGCCGCCGCCGCCGCCCGGTTCGGTTAAAGCGCGTCACGCAGACGCACCGTGTCCGTGCCGCTGCACCGTGTCCGCCGTCTCTACTGTTTTTGTCTTTCACAAACAAATGTCAACAAAACACAGCTGACGTCACGGCTGTTACGACATTCGTCACTTCCGGATACTGCTTGTAGTTTATTTTTTGTTTTCCAAAAACACTTCCGGATAGTTTGTGTTTTATGTCTGGCGCCCCTTTCTGGCAGGATGGCGAAATTAAATGTGACTATTGCTTTAGTTTTGAAGACGTGTGAATAGTTTGCATTAAATGTACACACTTTTTTTAATCACCTTCGCCGAGGAACGTTTCAAAAATATGATGTTTAATGTTTGGTTGACTAAGGTGTCTTTGTCTTTGTAATTTTCTAGTTTAACCTCAACATTGCAACAACAACAGAGTTCCTGGAGAACAATGATGAGTCCAGTGTTTGTGACAAGGAGTAATATTGTAAAGAACAATTGTATATATATATATATATATATATATATATATATATATTGTTCATTTGTGTTTGTGTTGTTTGTGTGAAATTGTTTATATTGTTCTTTGTTTTATATTTTAGTTTATTTGCAAAAAAACCCTGTTTTAATTGTTACTTGTGTCAAAACAAAGATTGCAAATCTTAAACTTTTACTGTAATGTCATATATGCTCGTTTCCATCACACCTTTGTATGACACATATGCAGCATCACATTAAATAAATCTACGGTGTTACTGTGTCAAGGTTTGGTATGGTCTATTTAGGCTCAATGGGTTTTGGCTGAAAAGCTGCAGGTCAGGTTCAACTTTCTCCATTTTAGCTCTTTTGGGTTGAGAATTTTGCAAATGTGTCCAGGTTTGTTAAAGTTTATAACTGTTTAGATATGCTCATGTTTATTCATGACTGAAAATCCAAGAGCTTATAAAAGCACAGTTTATTTTTGCAATTCTTTTTTTTAAAGGTTTTTTTCAAAGCATTCAAATCAAAGTAAAATGTTTTAAAGATGTTTGAAAATATACCTGACATATCTTTTGTTTTTTCTAAACACAGACTAACTGTAATTTCAAGTAAACCAGCCCTAAAACACATTTATTTTCTTAAAGGGACTAATCAAGCATCTGCTTGCATT
The DNA here is from genome assembly GCF_963383615.2 of Lipophrys pholis. NCBI lineage: Eukaryota > Metazoa > Chordata > Actinopteri > Blenniiformes > Blenniidae > Lipophrys > Lipophrys pholis. The sequence goes on from NC_137635.1 coordinate 51,170,184, forward strand.
TGTTTACAAGTATGTTAATAAAACTGTCATCTTAATAATGCTCTCTATTCACTAGCAGTTTAAAAGTACAATCATTTTCATTACTGGGGCCCCTCTCAGTCTAAACAGGGCAAAATTATAATGTTGTTTATAAACGTACTGTATTTAAATGAAGTTTACAAATTGGCTGAAATTGAATAATAATGAAGAGCCCCACCTAAGAAATGTATCACCATCCACCACACCACTGCGTATATCACTTTGACTTGTTCCGTGTCCACAACAACAGCAGTAAAATCAACAGCCACGAGATGGAGACAACGTGTAACGAAACCCTGCTCACGAGTGGAAGCAATAAAGTTCAACAGCAGGTTTTAAACACTGATGTGGAAATTCACACATCTGCTCAAAGATACAAGCAATACAAATAACATTACATTAAAGACAAATAACGAATTATCGCTGTGCTCCTTAAAATTTGATAACATTACAAATTATGTTTAAAAAAGAACATAACTGTGGCATTCGGATAAACCTATGGGGTCAGGAGGATGATGCCTTTTTCCATCATGAATTTAAATCATCATCATCATCATCATCACCATCATCATTGCTGATTAGATTTCCTCATTTCCTCTTCCCATCACTGGTTCCTCCCTTCAAGAAGAGGCAGGACGTCATCCCATCAGTCATGAGCAGAAGATCACGAAGGTTCTTCAAAGAGATCTGAGCTGCAGAGATCTTCTGCTGGTTCGTGAGTGGAAAGAGGAGAGCGTGTAGTGGCGGAAGTGGAGAAGTTCTGGTGTGACGAGAAGATTTTAGTGCCATAAAAATCAATGTCGCCGCAAATATTCGGCAGAATGAGATAAAACAACACACCTGCAGTCATCTGAAGAACAGTTTTCTGATGATCCTAGTTTTACTCCCAAAGTCAAATAATTTTCCAGTCTGGCGCCCGGTCGGTTTAGTCTTGCGATACAAGTTTTCACCACAAGGTGGTGTATTGAGTTGGAAGGAAAAGTTAAGTCAACATGATTTATAAATATGTCTCATTTTGGCTGTTTTTTGACTCAAATTTTAAATGAATATGTTTCTACATTATACACAGTGTATTATTTTGCTTGATGGTACAAAGAGATATATTCAACAGTTTTGATGTCATCTGTTATGCCAAAGACAGATTCATCCTGTTGTGTGTGTGTGTGTGTGTGTGTGTGTGTGTGTGTGTGTGTGTGTGTGTGTGTGTGTGTGTGTGTGTGTGTGTGTGTGTGTGTGTGTGTGTGTGTGTGTGTGTGTGTGTGTGTCAGACCGAACCAGGTCAGGCTGGGCGAGAAGGAACATCATCACACAGATACATACTGTTCTTCCAGTTACACTCAGCCTGTCAGTGTTTGTTATGTGTATCACAGCTTTCTTTCCCCCCCTGCCACTTCAGGAACCTACAGTACGCTACACGCTTTCTACTTTCCTTTGCTTTCTCACATATCGGATCCAAGGGGTCACATATGTGGCCTGTGGGTCAAAACGTGCCTGTTCGAGGGTCCAGTCTGGTCAGTGGGATGATTCGGAAAAAGCAAAATCACAACAGAAAAACTGCAGTTCCAAGTTTGTCCACTAGAAGAGTTTCGGCATCACAGTAAGAATAGAGTACTATAATTTGCTGGATTAGATACATATTTTTATCAACCAATTTACCCCATGAGCTAAAACATTTTTATACTCCTATATTAGTTATTTATTGCTTGAAAATGTGAATTCAAAAGCACATCTCAATATTTAATGATTAAAAACAAAAAAGCATCTTCCTCCCACTAACTAGCTGATCAGCTAACTAATCTTCGTACAAGATTCTATAAAGCATTATGCGGAAAGGGTGTTTCAGTAAGCCGGTGAGCTTAGAAAATACAATTTGAACCTAAACTTGTCACATTTGACTCAGGGTGAGGATTGTTGGTGCAGCAGGAGAGCAGAGAGCCTGGCTCCTTTCTATTTATAGCAGCTGTCAATTCACAACTCCAGGATGGAGACTGCTGCTGGTCTCACCTGCACACACACACACACACACACACACACACACACACACACACACACACACACACACACACACACACACACACACACACACACACACACACACACACACACACACACACACACACACACACATTAATCTTCTCATGGTTCCTCTTCCTAACCTTTCCCTGAACTCTGTGTATTTAACTGACTTGGATGCAATAATGAAAGTCTATGGTTAATCCCACTGACAGATTATTTAGAGACACCCCCACCCCCGCTCCCGGGGCTCCCTTGAACGATATTTCACAATAAAATATATCATTTAAAATAGCCTTGAGGGTCCACAAGGAATAAACTGAAATCAGTCTCTTGTGAGTTATTTACTTTTAATTAGAAACATCTGTTAAGTCTTTGCATAAAATCTGTAACCATGGCAACTGTAACATTTAAGTTTTTTTTAACTAAAGCTCAATTTGTCCTTTTAATCTATCGTCATTACACCGAGCACATCGTTTTTAGCGTTTACATGGTTACATTTTCAAAATGATGTTTACACGGAGATGGAGTCAGGTCCTTTTCAAAAAGTTGTGTTTTCCGTGGCTCCGAGCAGCGTCGTCATGTGAACAAGGCCTTAGAGCATCTTTTTCAAGTATCGCTCACGTTTTATTGAGCCGAGTTGTGCTGATGCTGGTCGGGTGTGAGCTAATCTTCTCTGCTGCACTAATTAGTATGGAGGCCGGCGGTTATTGATCATGTCACAAAGCGGTACTTAGCAGCAGCAGCACAGGGCAGCGAAACTGAGGAGGTGTTTCCCAGCATGCATCATTCTTTCTGATTTACGAGACAAAATCAGGGGAACAAAGGGAGTAAGTAGAGTTTAACACCAATTTATTTGCATTAACTTGTATTCGCGTTGGTTGTAATTAACATTAGCAGTCTACATGATGGCATCAACGATGTTTTGCTGCTGTTTATTTCGCGGTGTTTCTAAATTTCTACGTTGCTGGTGGAAATGTTAGCTTTAGCATAAGCCAAAGCCGCTACCTAAATAGCTTTTGTTAAAACCCGAACAAACACAAAAAATTGCCCTTTCAACTTACTTATTGTAAGAGTAACTCTTAATTTGCATTCACGCTGCTTTTCTTTTTAAAGAAATACGTGATTATAATCAAGTGTTATCTCCAGTAAGCTGCACAGCGCCGATGTTTCATTCGTGTCCTGTTTGCTGCGCCCGAACGTTTCGTTCGTCGCCGTGGAGAGTAAACCCGTCCTTTTCCCTCCCTGGCAGGATACATGATGTTATCCCGCGTTCTCACATGACAGCTTGCTGATTGCGACCTTTTGCCTGTCAACCTACACATCAGAGGGACTCATCCAGCGTGCGCACTGTACTTCTAATCTCCCACTTACATCGGCATTGCTCATAAGCACACACACACACACACACACACACACACACACACACACACACACACACACACACACACACACACACACACACACACACACAGCCAGGGACGTGTATCCATATTACAAAGAAAATGGAAAAGGGTTAAAGATCAGAAAACTGCATGGGCTAATTCGCGATGACATCCATTGGACTGACTTGTGTGCTAGCTTAGTATGGATCAATAGCCGCCAGGTGCATGAGATTCAGGTGCAGCGCCCGCCCTCATTGTGGAATCCTCTTAAAGCTTCTGATAGTTCAAGTAATCTGGGAGAGACGGTGTGTGTGTGTGTGTGTGTGTGTGTGTGTGTGTGTGTGTGTGTGTGTGTGTGTGTGTGTGTGTGTGTGTGTGTGTGTGTGTGTGTGTGTGTGTGTGTGTGTTTGCATTCAGCCCATGTGCTCTGACTGCGGCCGTCTTCCAGAGCGTCACGTGCCCGCTGAATTAGAAAGCGGGAAGTGTTTTCACCGCCGCCGCACAGGAAGACAGGCGACGTAGGAAGATGTGGACGGGAAGAGAAGGGCAGAGACCCACACAAACAGAGACTTAAAAGCTTGTTTGAACGTATTTCATCCATCATGCTTCATCAAAACCGAGTAATGAACTTCAGATTAATGCTGCTAATTTTAAATCATTTCTTAATACTGCGATCACAAAACACAGACTGAACTGAAATAACTTTCCATACATTGAGCATTCATGCTCTGTGCTGTTAGAGGAGTTACATTTCCAATGAAAATACCTGTAACTTACGTTACAGGTACTATAGATATATATATATTTTTTTTGTGCAGCTGACTGAAGGCCCATCCCCAGACCTGATTTGACCACCGTTCCATTCATATTTCACTTCAAATATACCCCAAATATATTTCCACTTCTGGTGGAAAATACAAACTAAAAACAAATATTTACTCGTCGTCCCATGGACCAGACTAGAACCCCTGGTGGCCCGGTTTTGTCCCACGTGCCGTATGTTTGGCACCACTTGTGTAGAAGGAGGGCCGTTTATACGACACCAGTAGGAACTTGTGACCTCGTTGTCTTGTTATCCGATCTGTGGATTTCTGGGGCGGCGTGGCTGCTGCATTCATCTTCTGTGTGTAGTAAACCAATCGTGCTGAATGAAGGATTTTTTTCTTTCCTTGAGTCAATTTTTTAATTTGTAATTAAGAGTGTTTACAGCCTTGACCAATGCAGTTCAGGATCTGCACTCATTTCTTCTAACATTCATGTGATGCCTGGGCGACCTGTGGCCACATTTGATTGATGGCTTGTGTTTCCTCTCATAAGCGAATGCGGGGGGGGGGGGGGGGGGGGGCACATTTATCACCATATCATGTAGATCTCACATCTGGCTTCATTTTTCTGGTCTTCCCAAGACGTTGGCTGCTGTTTCTCCGAGGTCCCCACACCGGACCGAGGATCATGAGGAAAGCGGATTTTGTTTCTCTTAGCACATTTTAATTACAGCTGATTCACAGCATGCGTTCCCAGTCTCTCCTGGGTCGCTCCTTCTCGGTTTCATCCGCTGGTGTTGAGCCGATGTGTCACCGCGCACATCTGGACACTGCTGGGACTCGCCTGTTTTACAGAAAAATACATCAATATTTAGATTAATGCAACATCTCCTTTTCTCTATTTTTCACACGTCAGGATTGTTTTGTCATTTCAGTCCATCTTTCTAGGTCGATCGAATAATCCTGTTCAGCTGGGAACTGGGATGGTTACCAGCTGGGAAAGTTCTTTTTCCCAAATTGGAATTTCTCCACGTCACAATAACACACTTCAAATATGGCCGCCTCCAGCAGAGCCGCTTTATTGCCGCTGCCAGAGTCCAGAAGAGACAAACAAGGTCATAGTAACAGACATCCACCAAGAAGGGGATTCAATGGAGCTCAGTACGTACAATTCATATTCAGCCCATATTTGCTTTATAGCTTTTACTTTTATAACATGCTTGAGGATGTTACTTGACTTCTTGTCAGAGCTGCTTTTAAGAAATGCCCCATATTTCCATACTTCGCACAGCTCAACCTGAACTGCGCTGGTGATTTAATGTGGCCATGGTGCAACAACTACACTGTAAGTTTGTAGAAATCAATCTTACACCACAACATAAAATGGTCCACATGGTGTCAGCGATTATCAGGTATTCGGATTTACCTAAATATAGTGTTTTAGGTTAATTGTACACTGTGTTGTTATATAATTTAATGTTTGAATGTCCAAACTAAAAATAAAGAAGTTTTAAGGTGCATTGCACTCATTAGAAATAATAGCCAAATTCAAAGCTATTCTTTTAGCATTTCTCATATCACTTGAAGATAATGTACTAAACAAGTTTTTCTTATTAAGAAATATTTTTTTTTCCTGTCTGTACCATGATTTCAAGAAGGCATACTACTTTCACCTGATTTGACAAAAAAAAAAATAATAATAATAATTTGCAGGGCTGATGGAGCCAGAAATGTGTCAAAGATCCACACACAAAGACACAGGAAGTCAAACACACGCGTTGAAAGATTTTTCAAATTGAAAGCTTGTTGTTAATGCTCCTGATGCATCCACCTAGAATAGAATAGCTTTATTGTCATCATATGTCACCTGTAATGAAATTACTGTGTGTTGCTCCCAATGTGCATCAATACAAAGGATAATGAAGTAGACAAATCCTACACATACAAGATTTATATAATGATGAGATGGCCCAAGGATAAAAAAAAGTGTTTGATTTAGCGTCCCGGGTATGCTTTTGGACACCAGAGGAATCCCACATAATATTTCTGTGGTCAAATCCATTTCTGACTCTCTCATGAACAACTCCCATAAGGCCTCCCTTTGTTGTCAGATGAAGGTGGGCAATGTGAGGCCGTGCACTTACACCTGAAGCCATGTAAGGCTGAGGGAATAACACATTTATGACGGCTCCCTTCTCTTCTCTAACGACGCACCGGGCCACGCACAGGGCAACAAGTCCCAAAAGATGAATGCACACTTGCTCCAAAAGCAAAGAAACACGGCACGTTTTCCCCCCAGCATGCAATCTTTAGAGGAGAAATCATCATTAGAGGATAACTGGAGTATTAAACTTCTAATATTATTATGACGCTCTTTTTTTTTTTTTTTCTAGAAGTGAATTAGAATTAATGAGGTAATAAGGACAAATTAAAATGACAATAGGTGATGTAGCAGGACAATACAAACACCCTTTTTTTACTACGGTGGATGGATGTGACAGTCAGTGAACTCATTTTTCACTTCTGTTTAGTATATTGAACACATCCAATCCGAAAATAGAAAATAGGAATAACAGATTGCCCATGGAGGCCACGAGGAAGGCCGCGAGGAATGATAAAGTTAATATTAAGGCCTGAGCAGAAAAGTGTGTAGGACCCTATTGTATATGAATATAAATATTATTATTATTCAGATTTTTTTTTCACACACACAAACTTTTTTTTGAAGTCCTAAATATGCTCAAAAACTCTTAAAACTGTGTACATATATCAGAAGTGTCAAAAGTGTTAACATTTTATGGGCCTTGCACATTCAAGAGATTTGGTAGGCATATGCAGCACGTCGGGCGGCATGAAGAAGTCCTTGTCTGCCATACATGGTTTTACACTTTTATCCACTATTATTAGCCAGTTGACCAACGAGCCAATCAGAATTAAAGCCCTATATTGTGTCATCGGGGGATTCAGCCAATCCCAACCGAGGTAGGCCCTCAAATTGACCCTCCTGCAGATCTGTTCTGGCACATGGCACCACGAGAGGAAGTACTTTCTCCTCTTCCCAAGATGGGCATGTGTGGGCGGAGCCAGTCCAGCTCACACAGACACAGCAGATTCTGAATGCAGCTCCAATGATCCAATTTTCCAATGGCTAAAAAATCAAGGGAAAGCTGGATTTTGAGCAAAAAACTTTGAAAACGTAATTTATGGTTCAACGAGACCCACATGAAAGCTGTATAATATCACCCATTTAAGATGCTGATGATGATTAATGATAAAAAATTGTGAGTTTTTGTCAAAGGGCATGTCCATGGCGTGCGTGGAAGTACGAGGGCCCTTTCAACGCTTCCTGCAGCTTTAATCATCATTATAATTAGCCATGTGTAAAGCAACTCAATTGTGCTTCAAGGAACAAATTATTAACTGTAATAAATTATGAATCTTTACTAAACACATGAGCAGTGCAAACTTGTATTGATTGAAATTTCCCACATTTTTCAAATAAAATACTCATGTTTTCACAATGATTGACCTCAGATGACAACTGGAGTTGAGCAGATAAGATAGATAGGTTACAGCTGAGAGGGAAAATATATTTTCCTCATTGCATTAAAAAAAATAGTACTTCAGCAGTGTTGGGTCTACATAGGCTAAAGGGAGGTGATATGTATTCCTCCAATCCCCCCCTCCAGAGTAAATCACACCTTGTCTCAATCTGCACCAGTCAAATACATTCAGGATGTGACTGAACCCTGTGAAGGAATGCATGTGCAGCTCCATCCAATGACAGCTGAATAGAAATGAAAGACATCTCATGCGATTGGAAAACAACATTCCTTCATTATGGTGATTAATTTAGGAGCCGCGAGACAAGGAAGAAGTGAAATATTGATCTAGGCGACGACAGGAAATCATTTCCAGATTAATTACACCGCCATCAAGAGATTGTAAACCACAGCGCTTTGTTTCATTTGCATATGAGTGGTAAATATCCTGCAGGCAACGCAGTATGTATTATGAGGGACAGTTTTAGAGCTCAGCTCACTTCGGGAATGTCCTGAAGATGAAGATGAAGATCAGACTCGGAGCAAACTGTCCCCCCACATCCTGTTCTCTGAGCAGCCACACAAAGCTGAAATCTAAATATATTAATGGGAATATGTAAAACATGAATGTTTTGTTAATAATGAAATACTTTAAACATTAAAAATACAAACTTTTATCATGTTAAAATTTGCAATTTTCAAAACATATCAAATTTTTTGCCATGTGCTTACGGGTGAAGTGAGAAGGGTTCATCTTCCGAATGGAAAAAAATGAGTATGTTGCAGTTGGCTGCAGGACGCAGAAGTAGTAAAAAAGGTTGAGATTCAGAGTCTTAATACAGTTTTTAACAGTTATTAACAATTATAATAGAAAACGAATTGAAATGGTCTCTTTCAACTATTTGTCTCAATAATCTGCACAAAGCTGTTTTAATTACCTACCTAACTAACTAACTAACTAACTAACTAACTAACTAAATGTTCAACAAAATACACAAATACAATTAATTTCTAATAAAATTACATAACCTACAGTCATTAAAACGTCAGACAAACAAACAAACAAACCATCCTTTCATCTTCTATCCTGCTCATCTTATGCATGGTCGCTGGGCGCTGATGCCAATCCCAGCTTACTATGGTGAGAGGGCAGGATACACCTTGGAGTGTTGCCAGTTTATCGCATAAATACAAAAAAAATAAATAAAATAAAAATAATACATATTTTTGTATGTATTGATTCATCTGGAGGTAAGTAAAGAGTGAGAACCTATCGATGCCCTCTTGGTCCTCCCTGTGCCCCCCTCAACCTCCTCTGGATCCATGGCTGCACAGGGGGTCATGCAGAAGTGTTGGACTTTGGCCATCCATGCATCCATGCATCCATCCATGCATCCATCCATCCATCCATCCATCCATCCATCCAGCCTTCCATCCATCCATCACTTCCTTGTCCCCTCTGTGGCACTGACGGGTCACCTGTGACGGATGACTAATCCTCCGGTGGTAATGAATGAGACGCCGACTCGTGAATGCCAAAAAGGGTGCTGATGCTGCCTCTGAGGGGGGTGAGGAGGTGGGGGAGGGAGGGGGGGGGGGGGGGGGGGGCACAACTGCCTCCTCACTCGACAAGGCTGTTATGAATGGGTGTGCGATCGTGTTACCCCATGTCTGTGCCAAGAGGGACGCGCGCAGGAGCTGCCAGTTTCCGAGAGTCTCCTCCGGTGAGAATCTCATGAATCACGGTCTGATAGAGACTCCGGATCCTGTCTCTTCTGCACGTGCGTGAGTGGAGGAGAGAGGAAGAGCTAAAATGAATTAGTGCAACCAACGGAAGAGGGGGTGAGAAAAAAAAAAAAAAGACAGGCTTTAATGATGGAAACATGTCATGTACTGGGGGGGGGGGGGATTTGATGCACGGCTGCAGCCGCACTAGTCAAACAGCCTTGGCTGTGCGCGCCGAGGAGCTGAGACCTGTCTTCTTATCTTCACCTCATAATGCGCAGGCGTGATCCTATCTGAGCCTCGCAAAAAGCTGTTACCATCAGGACTGGACGTCGTGTTTAGCGCCGCGCTTCAAGACAATCCGCCAGCTCGCCGCTTTGTGATTTACGCAGCGTCTTTTTCCTTCACAGACAGACGGAGAAATTGGGGTTTTTCGTCTTCCTGTCGGGTGATTTCGCAACAACAACAACAACAACAGTCCAACCTGTGGATAAAGTGTGGAGCGCGTCTGTGGCCACCGGCCGGTCTGTCCGGGACGCTCCAAGATCCAGACCCGCCGTGCGCGTCTTCTTGTCCGGTCTTCCGTTCGAGCTGAATCGTGAGCAGGTATTCAGTTTATGAATGGCACTGACATGGAGGAAATACCGTTTCAGAAAGTCAAAACCAGGCGGAAGAGAAGTCACTGTCCGCCGGGGGTCCATCTGACCACCATCGTGTGCGAGGACGAGTTCGACTGCAAGGAACTGGAGTCCCTGTTCCAAAACTACAACCTGAAGCTGGAGCAGACCTCCACCCTCAAAGCCCTGGCCGTGCTCATCTTCATGTCCTCCACTCTCACCGTGGTAGAGTTGCTGTCCGGCCCCAGCCTCACCATCTCCACGGGGTCCCATCCGGTGCACTGTGTCATCTTCGTGTCCCTCTTCATCGTCACCAACGTCAAGTACCTACAGGTGACGCAGCTGCAGCAGATCGTCAACCTGTCGCTGCTCTTCGGCTTCACCTTCTCCTTCCTGTGCTGCCCCTTCTCCCTGGGGGCCATGGGCATGGAGCCCCCCACCTCCCCGGAGCAGGGCGTGTGGCAGCTCATCCTGGTCACCTTCGTCGCCTACGCGCTGCTGCCGGTGCGGACGCTGCTGGCCGTCCTGTTGGGGATCATGGTCTCCATCTCGCACCTGATTGTCACTGCCACCTCTGTCACCGTGAAGAGGCAGAAACTGTGGAGGACGGTGAGTGGATGCCACGTGCAGGGGCGCAAATCAAGGTCGGGTGTGTGTGTGTGTGTGTGTGTGTGTGTGTGTGTGTGTGTGTGTGTGTGTGTGTGTGTGTGTGTGTGTGTGTGTGTGTGTGTGTGTGTGTGTGTGTGTGTGTGTGTGTGTGTGTGTGTGTGTGTCTGTGTGGCAAAGTTTTATGAGGACTAATAAAGGTAATAGCACTAATAAAACTAAGTTTAAGTAGGACAACAGAACAGGACACCTCTTAATGTGATCAGATGTCAGACTACATAAAACTGACCAGCGCCAATAAGAACAAAAAATTCATATTAGTTAATTAATTATAAAGCCTGAAATGACATAGTAATCTATTCATGCCCCTGACAATAACAACAAGGCCAACAACATAACGACAGACAACAACAACAACAATAAAAATGACAACAATAACCAAAATACCAGCAATAACAGTAATAACAGTAATAATAACAATAATAACAATAATAACAATGACAACAACAACAATAATAAGAGAAAAATAATGGCAATAACAATAATACATATGACAACAGCAACAAAAATAATGACAACAGCAACAATAACAATGACAACAACAATATTAACAATAACAACAGCAGCAGAAACTGATAATATCTACCCTTGGCTGCACTGCATTCTGGGAAAGAGGTGGCAAAAGTACTGACGTTACTTATACAACCGGTGTCACAGCACTGAAAAAAAAATACTTGAGTAAACATGAAATAGTCTTTACTGCTGAAGACTTTTGGACCTGTAAAAAGAGTAAAAGTACTCGTTTTGAAAAACTACTTAACTAGTACTAATAGTACTATAAATATATATATATATATATAATTTATTGCTTAAACTACCATTTTGCATATTTAATCTATTAAAAGGCCTACTTTTAAAAATTCAGGTCAATTAAATATATTGCCTGCTGTTGCGTCCCGAAATCTGATAATAAATTATTGTTTCTGACTCCGTTAAGAATAAAAAGGAATAATGATAAAACTTTTGAATATTCATGTCATGGATGTCCTCAGTAGTGACTTAAAAAAGAGTGAAGCAGATTACATGGTGTACTTAAGTTTGGGTAAAACAGAAATAGAAATACTTGTGAAAGTACCACAAATATGCTTAATATTTACAGTAACATGAGTATTGTGACTTATTACTTAGGTACATTATATGGCATAAATTGTACTTGAGTAAAAGTAAAATTACCCACTTGAAGTACCCAAGGATACAAGTATGCAATTTGTTACTCCCACCTCTCATGATTTTAAAAGAAAGGGTGTAAATTTAACTCTGTGAGTAAACTTACACACATACTACCTGTATTAAATGCCTGAATACCAAAAATGCTAATCAATCACACTAATGAGAATATTTGTAACTGATCTCGTATACTTATAATGTCAATTACACTGCCCAGTCAGAAAGACAATTGTAGAAACTTGTGCAGCTACAGGTTTTCTATGCGAGTTCAGCACCATGGACAGCTCCGTTAGCCTCTCAACAAGGTCAAGTTTGGCCAGATGGAGGCAACTGGTGGCCGGCGGGCCACATGTGGCCCTCATATCACTGTTTGTGGAAGTAGAAAAACATCCATGCTGACTTAATAAGATAATAATAATAAATAAATAAATCATAAGCACACAGTTGTTGTTTTTTTTAACCAATTTAATGGCCATAATTCTCATATGTCTCGTTGGTGGGAGAGCTTGGTCATTATTTGGCCCTCTATTACCAAGGACATTTTTATGGCCTCTATAGTGACCGAATGTGCCCCAGAGTTAGAGAATAACATTTTAAATCAAAATGTGACCCATAAAATATGAACTTTTTACATTAAAACGTGGTCTTGCAGAATGTTGGTGTAGTGGTAGGAGCTCTGTGGAGGTTCAGTCATGTAAAACAACAAACAAACAAACAAAAAAAAAAACGGGCCCAATGCACACAAAACCCATAATTTGAATACTTTCGTTTGTGCCAGTTGTCATTCTTAAGCCTGTTTTACACAGTATTTCAAGTGGAAACTCATTGTTTTTGCATTTTTGTTTCATAAAAGTTCCACATTTACACAGCAATGTTTTGAAAATTATGTGTGGTTACATGGTAATAGCAGAAATGCCAAAATCATATTGGGCCACTAGTGGGTGCTGTTGTTTGTTTTAGTAATGAAACCAGACAAAGATTTGCGCAGAGAACAATATGCTATAAACATGGACAATAGTGAGAACGTGGACATTTGTATGGACAGATCAGTTTGATTACATTTTCAAAAAGTTTCATTTCCCCCCGTTTACACGGGAGCCATTTTCAGAAAGTTGTGTTTTTAAGTGGCTCCAACCATCCCGGTCGAGTGAACGGACACACAAAAGGAAAGTTCTGTGTTTTCACTTTTAAACGTTGTTGCGTAAACGAGGCCTTAGTTAATCACCTGCAAAACGTATGACTTTATTGTCAAACAAAATGCACGAGATGGTACATTTGAATGAAATTGTATTGTAGAAGCTCAACAAAAAAAAAGAAAAGACCAAAAAATTGTATAAGCGAAAAAAAAAAAAAAAAAAATTTAAACAAAAATTATTCGAAACAGAGTAAAATAAATAAATATATTTACATTATATACATGTAAGACCATATATGTTTTTATACATACACAGAGTTTTTGCAACTTCAAAACATTGTTGTGCAAACGGGGCTTTAGGTCCTTAGTTCATAATCTGCAAAACACATGAAGCTGAAAGCGTAATCTCATGTACTTGAGCCTACAATTTAGCACACTTTGTGCACTATCTCAGTAAATCAAGCCTGACTGAAAACACATGATATCTGGAAATCAACCAAAGTTCACTTCTTGCTGTGCGGTGACAGGATGAATGGTGATGCTCCGCAAACTTTCTTAACTTTTTTGGGGGGGGGGGGGGGGGGGGGGGGGGGGCGTTCACAAGACACCGGTGTGCGGATCCACTGTGTCCGCAAAGTTTTTATCCCGGCTCCCAAGGTGGAAAGATTCTTTCACGGTCGCTATTCCCTGCCCGAGGCTACAGAGCCTGTTACTGCGCATGCACACATCTCTCCCCTTCCTTCTGCTCATCCACTTGTAAACAAACATGGCGGCCGCGTAGTGGTACGACTCGCGGGCCATATTCTAGTTTTATCGTTCATATCAGCAGTTTAATAGTTGAGACTCACCCGATAGCATTCAATGCGTCATCAGTCCATATGGGTGTCGGGTTCTCTCCAGTTTCTTCATGTTTATAGTGTATTGTTCTCTGCACACGTCTGTGTGGTTTCATTACAAAATCAAGCAACAGCGCCCTCCAGTGGCCCGGCATACTAACTCCATCGTTGTCAGTGTGTCCGCCGCTGCAGTGTAAACACACTCCTTTTTTTTTTTTTAACGAATTAGGTGTTGTCACGTGAAACGTTGTCGTGTAAACGGGGCCTTATTGATGCTCTGGAGCTGATGCAAACCTGTGGGCCTGAAAACAAACAAAGAGGAAAACAAAAATGAGCAAGCAAAGCAGTTTGCAGGCCCGTGACTTGTTTCCTTGGGGATATGATTCAGTCTCGAAGGAGCTGGCTGGAAATGAAGAACTAGAGTGACATCCTGCTCGCACCAGAAGTAGGGCAAATTGGAAGGACACACACACACACACACAAACACACGCACACACACACACAAGCCACTTTCACCATACTATATGCTTCAGTTGTGAAAAAAGAGGGCAAAGTCATGCATGCCATTTCCAAGCTGAAATAGAAATTGGTACAGCAGCCGCTCCCCTTATATTTATCTTTATGCCTTTTTCTGTGAGACACACACACACACACACGCACACACACACACACACACACACACACACACACACACACACACACACACACACACACACACTCCTGACTGTCATCAGGTGCGAGGAAGGGGGGGGGGGGGGGGCTATGTCACATCACTCAAACCCTCCAGGTGTAATGGAACATTTCTGCCCACGTGCATCACGTGACACGGAGACTCGCCGTCTCTCACAGAGAGCAAATTGAGATTTGATCAGTCCGCGGCGCCCTCGGATGATGACGGCGTGTCCGCGGAGGAGATTGTTTTCCCTGCATGTCGGCGAGCAGATACCTGCACAGCCATGTGAAGGACGGCGTTAGCCCGGCCGACCAGAGATAGCTAATCCATTAAGCTTAGAGATGAGCTGTGTGGCATGACCCCGCACAGCCCAGACTCGCACTAGCCACCCACCCATGTCCCAAGCACTCAGCATGCACTACATACCTTAATACTCAAGCAAATGTGTGATATAGCTTCGGTTCCATGTGACTACAGGCCTCCTGCACTGCAGTAGTGTGATTATCTTGTCTACGACTACACTCTCGGCTCCTTCATTTCAGTGTCACATTGAAGTGCTGCATGTATGGAAAGCATTTTCTTGGCAGGTTCAGAGTGAAAACAAGCGTGTCTTGATAAAAGCTGGACTGAAAAATAACCATACAAACATTAAAACATGAATCATGAACTCACATATGCAGAAATACTACTAAAACTAATACGCCTGTAGTAGGAGTTCCTGAAAATAAGTAGCGGAGTTACTTTACTAATACCTGTAAAGTGTCGTCATAATATTTGTCGTATCATGACAGCATAAATGTTTAGTGGGAGGAAGATGCTCTAGAATTTGGAAGTCAACACTTGAAAGAAACACTTCAAAGTTGTCCCTTATTATTGTACTTCAGGACAACAAACAGAGTGTGACTGGACAATATAGAAAAATCTACCCCATTTGTAAAGCGCTTTGAATGCAAATAAACATCCTTCACTGATAAAAGACAAAACAAGAAAAATGCAAAAAAAACCAACAATAAATAAACACACGTTTAGAATCTAAACTGGGTACATGAGAGAAACCTTTAGGAAGACATTTTATTCCAGTACCTCAAAAAGCCCTGAGATTAGGATAATAAAACAACAATTAAAAAACAACAACACAAATAAAGAAAGAAAGAAAGAAAGAAAGAAAGAAAGAAAGAAAGAAAGAAAGAAAGAAAGAAAGAAAAGCTGCTCATTGAACAGTTGCAATAGTTAGCATAATATCAGTAATAATTTACCAGCGGGTCAACTATGATTTGTTGAATTTTCTTTTATGTGTTTGAATTGTTTGATTGCGTTTCATACAAGCCGTTGTGGTGTCAATCGAACAGGCGGTCTCAGGTGAGAGACAGCAGCTCTGCAGCTCATGACCAAAGCAATGGATGGTCTTTGTGTATATATACTGTACCAGGGGGCTAAAGCATAAGGCCTGTGGACCAAAATGGGCCAGCAGGAGCCTCCAATCAGGCCAACTAAACCACTAAGCAAAAAATACAAAATAGAAAATCACTAAAAAAGTTTTAATTGGAAAACTAATTACTTAAGAGCAGAAGTTGGTTTTTTTTGTCAGACGGTTTCATTAAAATTGTCTTTATGTTGCGATCGTAGTACATTTCTAGAGTAATTGTTTGGTTTTGATAAAAACCGTGGACATTTTCAGCAGGTGTACTCTGCGCCACAACAAAGAAAAACTTTCAAGTTTAAATTTAAAAGTTATTATCACTCTATTTTACCAGTCCGGCCCACTCAAGATGAATTTTGGCTGTACGTATGTGACCCATTAACTACCACGAACACATACCGTAGAGCGGTTTGACAGTGTATTTATGGAACACAGTGAAACAAACAAAGACACGTTTTACTGATGAGCTGCTAACGTTGTGCGTCATTCCCTCCAGCTGATGCAGACTGACGATAAGAAGACAATGAAAGTCATCATTTCTGTGAATGTATAATGATTTCTCACAGAAACGGCTTTAAAAGGGTGTGTGTGTGTGTGTGTGTGTGTGTGTGTGTGTGTGTGTGTGTGTGTGTGTGTGTCCAAATGTCCAAACAGCCAACGATTTGCAGGATACTGGGTCGTCACACAAGCTTCACTGAGTCAAACCGTTTACCGCTAAAAAACTTTTAATTTTTTTTATACCAGTGAAGAACTACAGGCTGTCGTTCTGTCAGTTTTTAGCCCAATTTTGATGTTTCAGGCTTCTTTTTCTTTGTTGTTGTAAATGTTTCTGTGGTGTTTTTTGTTTCCCTTTTCAATCATCTTAGCTGTTCTGTTGGTTTTAACCATTTCCAGCATTTAATAACAAACATGTAGTTTGGCTGTACATGCCAAAATGTTTGCTTTATGTTTCATTTATATAATTTAATAACTATATGAAAAATCGCGCTCACTCTTTTTTGCCGCTTTTAGCCTTTTCAGTTGTTTTAGGCATTCTTAGCCTTCTTTCACTTTTTCAGCCTGTATTTGATCCATTTTATTTAATCTGTTTTCAATCAACGTTACTTGACATTTTCGCCATTTATATTTCTGATATGAGCTTTTTTTCCATTTATAGTAGTTCATTATATTTTTTGGTTGCTTTTAGATGTTTTCTGAAAACATAGAGGAAACCAAAATGGCAATTTAGTTCATTTTCCACGATATAAAATACATGTGGAAAAACAAAACGTGAAAAATGAAGAGAACACAGTTCATAACCATGAATTTTAGCTATATATACCAAAATGGCAATGAAATGAGTGACCTACTTGTAATAACCGTTGTCATTATATTTCAGTTTTAAGCTTTTTAAATCATTTCAGATGGTCGGCAATATTTTGCTTTCTTAGCTCTCTGAGCTCATCTATTTTAGCCAGGTCAACCCATTTTTGCTGTTTAAGGTATCGCAGCAACAAAATCTGAAAAACCCAACACGAGAAATGATCACCACAAAGTCAAAATTCGACGTACGAGATCAAAAGCATCGTATCATAAGGTCTGCGAATAGAAGTCATATGGAGCCGGCTGAGAGAACGCCTCCCACCACAATAACAGCATCATCTCTGCAGAAGGCTGAGCTGGTTTACAGCTTCTGATGAGTTAATGACAAATGCAATCATAAACAATGCAAGCGCGTTCACATTGTGCATTAATCATCCAGCATGGACTTCTCTCTGTATTTTGCACAATCTAGAAAATGAATTCCATATTCCATATTCATGAAGGCAAACGTGCTAAATGGATGGTGTGTGTTCTTTTGCACATCTGCCATCAGTGCATCCCATTAGTAGATCAGCTTCCACATCTGTGCATAATATCACATTTGGGCCTTTTTTTTTACACACTCCAAAGCTTTAGTAGCTCAGTCCCACCGTCTTTCATTTGAACCTTTTCAGACATTATTCGAACTTCTGGCATTAAACTAGTGATCACTACCTAGTATAAGACAAAAAGCATGTGTCATGGATGCCTTCGGATCCTCTCTGACACCAACATAGGACATAAGTACTTCGCCAACCGGTGTAACAGACGTGAGCCTTCCCAGGCGAAATATAGAGACTCTCAGGAAATCTCTGAGAAAAACAAACAAAAAAAAAACTTTCAACGATGATTGGTCAGCAAAGACCTTTACTTGTCTTATCCTTTAACTTGAAATTCACCATGACGTGTAAGGAAGTCCAGCAATCACCTCAAGATGACCAAATATACAGAAGACATTACCAGCAGATCTTCTGTAAGGCGAGCAAGCCGTGTGGTCATTTTCCCAACCGACCAATGTGTCTGCCGGGTGTCGGTCAGTCGGATTGTCAAGCGTTTGTAGGAACCATCAGTCAGTTGGGTAGATTGTTGGTTTGATGGTGGGTTGGTCTGTTGGATAGTTGATCCATTGGTAAGTTGAATGGTCAGTCGGTTTAACGGTCAGTCAGATGATTGGTCAGTTGGTTGGGCGGTCAATTGTTTGGCCAGATTATCGGCCGGTCAGTCAGTTGATGGCCCGACAGTCAGTTGGACGGTTAGTTGATGCGATGGTTGGTTTGGCAGTTGGTTAAACGGTCAATTAGTCGATCCAACAGTCGATCCAGCGGTCTGTGTGTGTGACCGACGCATCCATCCATCTGTCGATCTGTCGGTTTTTGTGGTAGTAGCAAAAGATTTCTCCATGCGTGTATGCGTGTGTGTCACAGTTAATAAACTCAAACAACAGTAGTCACGTACTTGAACAGATGCATAAGTACATACGTGCATGTATTATCATGTTCATACAGTACAATGAACTGAGCTTCCCTTCACTTTCTGAGCCAGCGCACAGGAACAGAGTAAAAATAGAAAATCAACCAAATCATGTTTTTAAAACCAAATCAGTTCCCCATGAAAACGTAAACTCACCCCCAGAATTGACTGTATCCCATATTTGAAAGCACAAAACAAGACACAACTTTTTGGATCGTTATTTGAAGCTGTTCTCCGAGAAATACACTGGGGTTTTATTTTTGTTTTTTTTCAATGTTCCATGGGTTTGTTTCTCTCTGCCTTCAGTTGGTTGCCAACACGGTGCTGTTCACCAGCGTCAACCTGTCGGGGCTGTTTGTGCGCGTCCTGACGGAGCGAGCCCAGAGGAAGGCCTTCCTGCAGGCTCGCAACTGCATCGAGGAGAAGCTCCGCATGGAGGACGAGAACGAGAAGCAGGTAGGTGCGCCTGTGCGCCGCTTCCACCGTGGGTATAAAAAAAGTCACACCTTGCACCCAACCCCTTCCTTACCTCCATCTTGCCCCCCTCCCCTCCCCCAATAGCTGTGAGTCATTTCAGCACATTATTCATTTCTGCAAAATTTCATGCCTTTTTGTCTCGCACATTTCTCACCGCGACTAACACTTCATCCTCTGATAACTTTGCTCTATTTAACTGTATAAACGACTTACTTTATCTCTTCTTTCTCCCTCCCTCTCTTTGCAACACACACACACACACACACACACACACACACACACACACACACACACACACACACACACACACACACGCACACACACTCTCAGGAGCGCCTGCTAATGAGTCTGTTGCCCAGGAACGTAGCTATGGAGATGAAAGAGGATTTCCTGAAGCCCCCAGAAAGGATCTTTCACAAAATCTACATCCAGCGTCATGACAATGTCAGGTAGGACCCGACCCGGAGCTCAGCGCGGCTGTGAATGGACTCAGTGTTTCTACAGTAGCATTCAGGCTTATCACATTCGGCCCCGCGGGGCTGAGATTGTGGAAATAAACTCTGGCTCGATGCATTGCGACGCGGGCTAAAAAAAGAAATGAATAAGTTGACGAAGCATGTCCTTTGGAGGGAACACCGAGGGCGATACAGTGTTGTGTGATCTCACCCAAGAGTGTCCTAAAACATTAACACCACCCCGGGCTGCGAAAACTGAAATATTTAATTCTTCATCCTCAACGTTGGCCCCCGACACAGCAGCTTTAGACCGAGAGGCGTGACGCGGCACTTTCTCCTCATGTGTTTGGAAAGAAATGCGGATTGTACGAAAAATAGAGGGCAATCTTTAATGTCTCGCTTTAAAAATATGGCTATGGAATTTTTAATTTACTAACTGAGAGAATGAGTTTAAGAAGTGGAAATTAACAAGCCAACCAAGCCGTCACAGATAAGCTCTGCAGTACAGCTTCGTACCACAAGAGGGTGTAGGGAGTTGCTCTAATGCAGATTTAAATGGAGATTAAAACGAAAAGCAGGTTAAATAGAACACATGTTTCAATGTGTCTCCTCATCATCATTATCTTCCTCCTCTTCTCCTCCTTTCCCTCTTCTTCCTCTTCTCTCCTTTTTCCTCCTTTTCCTCCTCTCATCCTCTTCCTCCTTACCCTCTTCCTCCTTCTCCCTTCTTTCTCTACTTCCTCTTCTTTCCTCATTTTGTTCCTTTTCCTCCTCTCAACCTCTTCCTCCACACCCTCCTCTTTTCATCTTCCTCCTTTCCGCCCTCTCCCTCCTCTTCTTCCCTTCCTCTCTTTCCTCTTCTCTTCTCCCTCCTCTACCTCTTGTCCCATTTTCCTTCTCTCCCTCTTCCGGCAGCTCTTCCTCTTCCTCCTCTTCCTCCTCTTCCTCTGTGTTCAGGGAGCCTTGAGGAGGAGAGTTTGTTTAGCTCCGGGATTAAGTTGCTACAAGGGATTAAATGCAATGGAGACTAAATTCTTATTGCGTAACACTTTGTGTGTGTGTGTGTGTGTGTGTGTGTGTGTGTGTGTGTGTGTGTGTGTGTGTGTGTGTGTGTGTGTGTGTGTGTGTTAAATGCGAACAGACCTCCATGAAGCTCTGTTCTGATTGCACTGGGGCCTCCTTCAGATAGCGCCCCTCTTTGAGAGCAGTCCGGACTGGACCTAATTTATGTGACGTTCTCGACCCAGAGACCCAGACCCAGACCCAGACCCAGACCCAGACCCAGACCCAGAATATTGTTATCATTCAGTAAATGGCAATAATAATCTGGATTTTACTTCCATGAATGTTTTATCGAGGGCCTCCAGTCTTTATTCCTTAAAGGACGCAACGCCTTGCACCCCCGCTGTGATCCCTGGTGATGCTCTATAATGAGTGTGATGCTCTATAATCTGGATGTTAGCTGAAGTTAGTAAGTGACTCAGAGACATTTGAATGAAGAATGTGTCTTGACAAAAAAAACTTAAAAGTAGGAGCAGTGTATTTTATCGCCACTTAATTTTGAGTTCATCAAGGTAAATTTGCTGTGCGGTTTGTGTCTTTAGTGGAGCCCTGATGCTGATCACAAACATGATCAACAAAGACGAGACAAACAGCATCAGATCATCAGTCGTGGCTTTTATTTCAACTGTCAATTATATCGATATATACGACAATCAAGCGAACCTTGTAGTTAAATGAGATCCAGATCTTTGGGAGTTTAACGATTTCCAGAACATGTGGTTTCTAATTACAGAGTAAGCTTGCGTTCCCGTTTTATGACGTGCTTGGTGGAAAAGTTTGCTTGTAATGATTCGCTTCTCAATTTGAAACCTTTTTTTGTTTCGAGCATTTGCTGACACAGAGACTTATCCGTCTTTTGACAGTCGACCTGAATCTGTTCAGAGCTCTGTCTCTCTCTCTCTTTTGGCACCCGTAAACAATCTTTTATCCTTGACGACCTGGACTTTGAATGGAGCCTCATGCTCTGTGCACGTGTGCACGTGAGCGTGGAGACAATGGTGTGCACGCGGCCGAGACCGAGCAAACACAGTCCAAAATAACGGAGCGGGTCACTTGAGGTCAGCAGACTCTGGCACCGCGCACTCGATGGGAAAGCTTTCGGCAGCGCGTCACAGCCGATTAGGCCGCGGCGCTGCAGCCTTGTTAGAAAACATCAATGGCTCTACTATTTCTGCCGAGGCCTCGTTGAGAGAAACGAGGTAAAGTCCTGACTCTTGATATCGCGGAGAGCTTTGGAAGGGGTTGCAACACTCGTCCTCTGCCTTGTTTCCACACCCGTTGGGTGTGCGGATCAGGCTCGGTGATTTAATGTCTGTTTGATACCTGCACTCAGTCCACTTTATGTTCACATCCAAATGGTTTCCATGACGACGTCTGAAGCACCACATGACTCCCGAGTGGCCCCCCCACCCTCCAACTTCTTCGCACCGTAAACACAT
The DNA here is from genome assembly GCF_963383615.2 of Lipophrys pholis. Classification (NCBI taxonomy): domain Eukaryota; kingdom Metazoa; phylum Chordata; class Actinopteri; order Blenniiformes; family Blenniidae; genus Lipophrys; species Lipophrys pholis. The sequence continues at coordinate 51,192,389 of NC_137635.1, forward strand.
TTTCTATATTTTCCGCACAAAGGGCCTGATCCACTAAATGTTTGAACGTATAAAAAGAGGCACAAACGTGAAATTGTGAACACACACCGAGGATCACGTCTGAAATGAGCACTGAATCTCGTTCATGAGTTTTCTGCACCTCTGCACAAAATATTGGGAGGTTAATCTACAATGATTTTATATGTTTGAAATCGTTTGCTTGGTTTATGATTGTGTCTCTTTCTGCTCCTTATTGTGGTGAGAAACATTTCATCTGGCCTTCCATGACGTTTATTTGTGGACTATGTGATGGGATACCTTTTGATGTTGTACTCCTTAGGTTTTGTAATCTTCACGGAGGGACATTTATCCGTGTTGGTCTCACTTCCTGTTTCATATTGACTCTCCTACACATGGTCTCATGCTTCACTTCCTGTTTCCTCACTGATTAATCTCTCTCACTTGTTTACATAACATTTTCAAGTGAAAACGGAAAACTTTCACGGCGTTTTGGGCCGTTTACACGACAACGGTGCTCGGAACCACTGAAAACACAACTTTTTGAGAACGCTCCGACACGTTAACTACATAACTTCCAGACTTTCATGTGAACGGACATCATTTTCAAACCGTTGCTGCGTAAACACAAAACAAACGAAACAGAACTGCAAAAACAATGTGTTTTGAAACGTTGTCGTGTAAACATGGCCTCCGTATTCGTTTGAAGTCGTTCTCGCACTTTTTTCGAAGGGATTCTAGGGTTTCTGATTTTGCCTTGTTTGTTTGTTTTTGAAACCTTTACCTCATGGACAGATCCCTGTGAGTGACTGAATTCAATTAGTTCAAACATCTTCGTTATGTCACCACAGTATTCTGAGGTTCTCCTTTTTTTTCCCCCAGACATCTTTGATTTTGTGTCATCATCTCCCGTCTTTTGTTCCAAAATTCAGATTTAATTGCTGTAACTCTCTGACATGTCTGCAAACTTCCCTGTGGTGTCACATTTTGTTTCATTTTGGATTTGTTGAGGCTCATCGCTCCACCCATGGTGAACATGAGCGAACGAGCACAGAAACAATGCTGTTTCCACACATCGTACTCATGTGAACACTCCCGGCACAGCAGATAACAGCAATGAGTGCGAAAGCAGTTGACAGGAGTTGAAATAGTTTTGTCTTGGAGCGAGGCACTGACATGAAACAGTGCTTGTTGTGTTACTTTCAGGGACTGAATAAGTGGGCATGTGTTGTGTGGGCCGATCCCTCTAAATCATTGTTTTGCTGCTGCTCTTTGCTCAGTTTCCACTGAGTTGTGTCCCTCGGCTCTTTTCAGACTTCCACATTAATTAATAACGTCCAGTATTTACACTGGCCCAGTGCTTAACCTTCCAAATATTTGTCGGGCCGCAGATGGCTGTTGGTGAAAACGCGGGTTTTGGGTGACATCTGCGAGATGGCAAAATGACATTTAGCGGCTCCCGTCTCGGTGGCGGCTCCAGCTCCCGGTCACGTTGTGAAAAGTGGAGCCCACATGAAGGCAGCAGTGTGATTCAGGCGCTGAGATGCACACATGCACATAGTGCAGGACAGTCAGAGCTGGATGAGTCATCTCCGTCACACAGGAACTCGGAGAAAAAGTTCCAGCTCTGCTTCGGTGAATAAAGGAGGGCCTCAGCTACCTGAGGTTCACATGCAAATGTGGCCATGTGTGCAGTGAGGACTGCGTCTGGATTTGTTGGGTTTCTCTCTGTAAAAAGCACCTAGAAATGACTGTGTTGTCTTTGGTGCTGTATAAATAAAGTTGAGTTGAATCTGACAGATATGTAAAATAACACAAGGTATCAAATGAGTTGTTTCTTCTGGAATATATTAGACACGTGTTACACATCATTCTCATGTAAACTGGGCTTGAAAAGCTGAAGCTGTTGACAAGGGCTTCTGTTATACTTTCATTAAATTCCTGTTTAGTTTTTGTGTTTTTGTTTCAGGAAAGTTTTGCGTTTACACGGCAGTGTTTTGAAAACAATGCTGTTTACAGAAAAATGATCTAGCTTTCATGTTGGGCCACTAGTGAGTGCTTCTTTTGTTTTGTTTTTGTCATGAAAGCACACACACCCGTGTACGGAGAGAACACATAAAGTTTCTCTTTTACACAGCGTCGTTTTGATGAGTTTCCACAGAATTGTTTGAAAATGATGTCCATTTACAGGGAAAAATGCTGAAAACGATGTATTTTGCTTGGCAGGCCACGAGTTTGCGCTGTTTTTTTGTTGTGTGCAGTAATTTACACCGAGATGGAGCCTGAACTTTTTTCTAAAAGTTCCACCTCGGGAGCCGCTTTCAAAAAGTTGCGCATTCAGTGGCTCCGAGCACCGTTGTCGGGTGAATGAACACCTAAAAACGCTTTGAAAAGTTTGGCATTTTCACTTGAAAACGTTGTCTTCGAAAAGGGGGCCTAAGCTACATTAGCATTAGCCTGCATCCACAGAAGCCGTGATTAGCATTAGCACTCTGCGGAGATAAAATAACACGGTCGCAATTATTTTTTGTGACCGTTTAACTTTGTCAATCCGCTCTTGTCCTCCTGCTTTGGTCCAGTCTGGGTGTATTTCTATTAATTTCTGTCCTTATTCAGAGGTTTGACCCAACAATGAGCACTAAGGCTTTTCATTGCCCACTTCTTGGGGCCGGAATAAGTCGACGCAGATACTTTAAGTCCCTGTCTGTTGCAGCATATCAAAGAAGGGGATACAAGTGGCGAGTGTGACAGCGGCTTGATGGGTGCATTATAACCTGGAAGGGCTCCTCTTCACTTCCTAACAGGACATGTCTCCTTCCTGATCCCCGTGGGAATATCCTGCTTCTATTTTCGGTGGCTGTGCTCGACTGCGCTGCCACTCAGTTAGCAAACAGGGCAGGTTTCCTGCTCTATCTCTCACCCTCGTCGCTCTCGCTCGACAACTCCCTCTCTCCCATCGATTTGCAATCATTTTCTCCGAGCAGTTTTGCACATAAACAGGAGAGTTCAGATGCTTTGACTCATCTTCTTTAAATGTCATTTCAAAATATGACGATGAATTTACATGAGACGTTTGTTCCAGAATCAGAATAATTCAGCATAATTGACTTAGTCAGTGTTTTGCTATTAGAGATCGTCGCATCTGAAAGGTCCAGTGTTGAAGTATGTTTCCCACTCACATGCAAGTCATTGTAGCACAGCTTCCAATAGGAAACCAACTTCATGTTTTAGGCATGCATCTTTACATAATTTTTTTTTTTTTTGTAATCTCAGTTGCAAAGTTGGATTTTTCGGGACTTTTTGGGATTTAACATTGACAGCCCAACTTCAGTATCTTCTCCTCCCAGCACTGGGCCACGGTGTACACTTTGACATGATGAGTTTCCAGAATCTGAGTCAAACCTTGTTTTCTGTCTCTGTTTCAGCATCCTGTTCGCAGACATCGTGGGTTTCACCAGCCTGGCCTCTCAGTGTACAGCGCAGGAGCTGGTTAAACTGCTCAATGAGCTGTTTGGGAAGTTTGATGAGCTGGCCACAGTGAGTCCATCTCCCTTCTTTCACCCTACCAACAGTCTAATGACGGCCAATAATGCATATAGGATGTTGATATTAAATACAAGACAGATTTCCCTATTCGTTCCCCCGTGGTACATATGTACACTTACATATCTGGATCATATTATTCAGTATCCACAATATGATCAAGATGTCTCTCTAAATTTGAATTAAAATTCAAAGTTTTCCTCAGCATCCTGGATCCAGAACATTATCCGGATCACTAACAAAATGTGATATTGTCTTAATTTACATGTTATCGGATTTTGTGGTATTCTGTTTAAAAAAAAGAAGAGGAAATGACGAAGTGTAACTCAAGAATCCATGGCTGTTTTGTGTTACTTGCTGGATTTTTGTGAAAAAAATGAATATATGAATTTTATTCAAGACTCATAATGCATCTAGAGAATTCTTTTTTTCCACATTACAAAGATAAAAGAGATACTTCAGGATACTTCTGTGTGTGTGTGTGTGTGTGTGTGTGTGTGTGTGTGTGTGTGTGTGTGTGTGTGTGTGTGTGTGTGTGTGTGTGTGTGTGTGTGTGTGTGTGTGTGTGTGTGTGTGTGTGTGTGTGCTGTTTTGTCCACAGGCTGCTTGGCACTAGGCACTAGCGTAGCATGCTGTCACAGTGAATATCGCCGGCCCATATGATGCTTAATATGATTATCCGGCGCTTCATTTGAGGAACAAGTTGACAGACCTCTTTAATCTCGGCCAGATTTACTCGGGGCTAAACCTCGCCTCGCCTCCGTCCCGCGAATGAGAGGAAAGTAGAGTCGTACGCGTCCCGATTGCTCCGCGTTTGCATGTCGGGGGGGAAAAAAAAAAAAGAAAAAGATTTCAGTCTCTCCCCATCTGTCAATTTTTCACTCCTTGTGCTTTCAGGGTCTGAAAATCCGCTCAACTTTTGTTGTGAACTTCTACCGCCGCGGTTAATCTTCTCACTTTCTGTGAGTGTGATGCAAAGACGAGCAGCCTGTGCACGCGTCGAGGTGACTCCCATGTGTTTCAGACTCAGCACAGCTCTCAAAGAGAAGCCAGCGTGTTGCTTCCTGACCTGCGGTGAGAATTCAGACGTCTCTTTGTTTGGTGAAAAAAAAAAATGTGCAGATCACCCTGCCTCGGCCTTATCTACGTGTAATCTAGCCTCTATTACTTACACCAGCCACATGCCCTTGTCAAATCCATTAATCCGTGGGATTACAACTAACCCTTTTTTTGCTTTCGCAGAAGCTTTTGCTTTGGCTGCGTTGAGACCTTCTATTTTTACCCGCTTTGTTTACAGGAACAAATTTAGAACAGGCTAAAAAGGGAGCAGCTTTCATTCCACTCGCTGCTGTCAAATAACTTCACCGATCAATCTTAAATCTGTTCTTTCACACAGAACCTCTTTGTTTGGACGTCTGGATTTGCTCTGTGGAAACTTGGGAGATTGTCACATTGACGTGTCAAGAAAAACAAAACCTGATCACAATAATCCTTTTTCCTGGCGTCACCTTCTGTGGTTCAGGCCCCGCCCCCCTTTCCCCCATCAGCCAATCACTGCAGTGCACAGCAGGTTTGACCGGATTGATTGACAGGCTGAGGGCCCCGTTCACACGAAGTGAAAACGAAAGATTTTGGTTGTGTTTTGGGTTGTCCCTTTGCATGATAGCGGTGCTTGGAGCCACTGAAAACAAAACTTTTTGAACACGGCTCCCAAGGTGGAGCTTTTTGAAAATGCTCCGACCCGTTGAAACGGGGAAAAAACAGAACTTTTCTGAAACACTGCAACCGTGCATGCGGGTCACGGCTGTCGTAAATAGTTGTTCGGCACGTGTACAGGTAGATGGTCAATAACAACAATGGCGGCTTCCAGAGTGTCATGATATTCTCCCGGGTCTTGGTAGTTTGTCGTATCCTGGCATGCTAACTACATCTTTTTCAGTAATTCAGCCCGTTTCCTTTTAAACAGACAAAATGCAAAAATGATGTGTACGTTACATGCTGTATTTTTATGCAGGCGAGAATCAAAAAGCAGCATCTGCTTTTCAAATCTTTCACATTCATATCTACAGGAAAGCTGGAGTTGCATGTCAACCCATATTAGCATATCTTTTGGTTGGATGGCAAAAGAAGGTAAAGAAATTCCACAAAGGCACAGGGAGAACATGCAAAGTTCTCCAATTCAACTGCACTAACCATGCCAAAAGGGCATAATTACAGGAATAGATAGCTGTTACAAGTATTTTGTATTTTCAGTCTGACGGCCTAAAAATAAATTTGATGTTTCAGGGAAATATTTTGCAGTTTGTAAACTAACCAGTTAGCCTCAGCTCTATTTATTTGTGTAATATTACTTTGTGCCACCAGAGGGTGCAGTGATTTACTCAACCTCTCTTTGTGCATTCATGCCAACAACAGGAGCAGCAGATTCACATACACATAACCCCCCCCCCCCCCCCCAAAAAAAAACAAAACATGAATAGACACTCACTACTGCCACCCAGTTTACTAAGTATTATTTAAATATTATATTTAGTTTCTAAGGCAGGTTAATGTTGAAAAACATTGGGAACATTTTACCCATACTAATTATCAATATATCAATACACACATCAGTGAAGTCAGAGGTGCAAGTTAAGTTTGGAGTCCCACACCAAAAATACCTTTTCAGGTTGTTTAAACCTTCCTGCTATAGTGTGACACTGCGAGCATGAAATGCAGGAAAATCAAGTGACATGCATCTAAAATGCCAAAAAGAACATGAAAAATAAAAATCGTCATGATTTAGCAAAGACGTTTACTGAAATTAACAAGCTGAAGAGCTAGCCACAGCCTGATCAGTCTTGGATTTCCATTTTGTGCCACTAGATGGTACAGTGAGTCACCTCTTTTGTTCAGAGCAGTTCCTGACACCAAAAGAAAGCAACAACCGACAACAGGAATTTTACCAAAGCTGATAACCTGATAAACAGCAAGTCACTACTGCGGCCCAGTGTACTAATGTGATGCTACCTTGAATCCCACACACTGTACCTTTAAGAAACTCGGGTCAACATCTTTAACATTGCCCTAGTCTGGCCAACTTTTGGTATTCGAGTTAATTTAAGCTTTTGGCCCTAATGCCTCTCATTTAAGTTGAAATGATATATTTTGACTGTTGGCCCCAGAAGTAAATTGGCGAGAAGAGATGGTATCTTTAAATATGTCGGTTTCCGTGCTCTTGCGATCTGAGCTGTCTCATTCTTTTACTTCCAGCTGAGTAGATGGGTCTGATCTCTGCTCTGGCTGCTGGTCGGGAGCCTTGTACTACACTCGACGGTACACTCCCCGGTCATGAAAACGTGTCATCAAATGTTCCTGCCTTGCCCTGACCCAGAGCCCCACTCATTCTGATCCACTTTGGCAGGAAGTGGCAATGCCAGTGACTCATGGCTGTGGTCACTGTGGGCACACGGACTCCTCTCCTTCCATACGACGAGCGGGCGATGCCACATGGCCACTGGGCATCGTCTCATAATACAATTCCAGCACCATCTCCACACCACCTGTCCACTCTTTGGACTTGTCAAGCTGCATGGGAAGCGGGCCAGGAACACAGTGTTCTCCTAAAGTGGTGTTGATGGAGCTGACCAAGTCCCTTTCTCCTCTCGCTAAATTTTTAACAGGAAGGAGTAGAAGGGAACAAACCTGAGCCAAGCTTCAGAAAGCTCCCACTCACTCAGTGTGACGACATTCTCATCTGCACTCAGCTTTGGGATTTAAAAGCAAATTCATGCTCAAGTCCAAATTCAGTGATACGGACTCTGCTTTTAGCTCAGGTGTGGGAGACATCCACTATGAAGGGAGGACATTTGTCCCTTTTACCGCTCCGATTTTTCAGTTTATTCACCTTTTCCTTCTATCAAGTCGACAAGTCTCTGTGCAGTTTCCCATATTTAAAGGAGCGTTTTCTGGATTCCACTCAAATGACCAAAAAGTTCATGCACATAGTTAAACTCAGTTCATAGTCATGTCACGCCGTCATTCCGGTAGAAAAGGGGAAAAGTTAAACATTTCCCATCATGTGTTACAGAAATGAACAATTGCACCAAACAAATTTTTAATCACCTTTACAAAATATTCCACAAAAGTTTATTTTGCCCAAAATTATATTGGATGCAAGTTAAGTGACCGTAGTGCTTCATAACAAATTGCTGCATGGATGAATTATTTGTCTGATTACCAGCAGTTATTGTTATATCGTCCTATTGTAAACCCTTTCACATCACATTTTTTTCAATCTATTTTCATATGTGGTAAATCACCCCCAAAATTTCCTTTTACTATTTTGGATTCTTTTACTTTTAAATGAACAACACACACGTTGATGCATTTAGTCGGTGTTGTCGTTTAAGATAATGATCAGAAATACATTTTGAAATGGTCCTAAATGTGTTTTTACATACAGATTAACTGAACCACAACTTAAACTATCTTAAACATCTATGGACTCGCTGCTTATTTGCAAAAATTTAGAGAGTGTCAAAATTTTGCTTGTGTGTCTTTTACCGCAGTGAGCAGCGTTAAAAATTAATCTTCATAATGTACTGTTACAGAATACAGCTACGTGTGACATTTGTTTTGTTCATTAATATTCACTGTGATCAACAACATGCACTTTTTTTTTTATTTTGCAGGCAGCGAGAATATATGTTTATTTGAGTTTTACAAAGCTTTCTATTTAAAGGAATATGTACTTTCTCGTCAGACAATATTTCCGTATGAACTTTTCAGATTTTACTTTACTAAAATTCTTCTTTATAGTTAAAACAGTCGTCACTTCACTTTCTTGTGAGCTGACACACTTGAAAACTTAGTTTAATACTACATATTGCATCTTAAGGCCAGTCAGTGTTGAAAAACCCATCCATTCATGGGCAGAAAAAGTTTAAGCGCAAGTTTTCAAAATTACTGTTATCAAGTCCTATTTCTCAGATTTCAACGCTTTCTACATTAGAAAATTATTAGATATGTGTCATTATGTGCAGCATAATGCTTTTCCATATGTTTTAATGTGTTAAAATGGCACGTAAGGTGTTGTTTTTGCACTATAATGTATAGGATTGATTTTACTATCAAAGATTAAATGTTCATCTTGAGAGATGGCCCATTGTATTTCACGCTTTTTCCCCCCCACCTGTATATTCACAAAACTATCAATACCAGTTTCACAAGCAAAAACAATCTTGACATCCCGATTTTACTGTTTGCTGCTTTAATCCATCAAAGTGTTCAAAACGAGAGACAGCGGCGTAAAAAAAATAAAAAATAAAATCAAGATAGAAAATAATCCTTTTGCCTCAGACTGCCGCGGAGAGTCGAGCTGCCGCTTGAAAATGGAAGTTTACAGGAAACCCACTCGCGCTGATCAGTATTTGCGGTTTTTGATTCCCACCACCCACATGAACACAAGCTGGGAGTAATTATAACTCTCCGCCACCAGGCTGAGAATCTGCCGACTACCGCTGGGAGCGGAGACAAGCGAAGCGTCTCGGGGAAGCTTTGGAAACCTTATCGCCACCCAAACTCAGACAGCGAAAATATAACAGCAGATTGACACCGAGAACAGACACAGTCATTATTCCATACAGGGCGGAAGCTACTGAGTGTACTGTACTGGAGAAATGGGCCAAACATGACTGGATCTTTATTAAAACTGACAGATTGAAGGATTCCACAATGGCAAAAGCAATGTTTGTTAGTTTTACCAGAAGAGTGGCATTTAGTTACAAGATTAAGACTCCGAATTGATGCAAAAAGAGGTTTTCTTTAGCGTTCAGGCACTTCTCTCTCATTCTGAGTTTCCCCGAAACAACAGCTCTGAAAGCAGCCAGCCCTGTGATTAATTCATGCTGCTTGTGGTGCTATATAACATTGATAGCTATGTTTTTGTGTCTGCATGCTTGTGTGTGTGCGGAAAAGCTTTTTTTTCCTTTTTTTTCCCTTTTCATTCTTGTCTCTGTGTTTCATCTCCTGCTGCAACACCTCCCTGCATCACAGCTCCCAGACTCCTCCGCTCCTTGTTTCTCAGCTTTTTGATTGACACACAGCAGCCTACTTCCCTCAACGGCGTCTTTCATGCCCTCTGGTTCACTTCCGCTTTCATGTTTCCATTTTTAGGATGGCTCTGTGATGCATCTGTCTGCCGTCTCTTGCTTCCTCGACGAGTTAGTTTCATTTCATTCAGTCATGAGCCCGTTGGAACCGGCAGAATAACCTTCTTGTCTCCACGAATGTGTGTGGCACTTTAGATAATTTCAGACAAAGCTGAGGCTTTTTACAGTTTGAAGGATTTTAAAGGCACAGTACAGTGGCTATCGGTTTACTTCAGAGTCTTTCTGTCTGTTCAGTTTGCGTACTTTTCCTTTGGAAGTGTGTTTTCTCCAACATCCTGCCACAGTCCAAAGACAGGTTTGTTCTGTTATTGAATGAATATCAAAGGGATGCTGGATGAATAGAAAGATGATTGATTATTGGAAACATGGATGGATGGGTGGATGGATAGATGGAGTCTTGAATGAATACATACAATGTTGGATGAATAGATAAAATGTTGGATTAAGAGATGGAAGGTTGGATGGAGGATCGATTGTTGGATGAATAATAGATGGAATGTTGGATAAAGGATGGAATGTTGCATGAAAAGATGGAATGTTGATGGATAGATTGAATGTTGGATGAATATATGGAATTTTGGATGATATAATGTTGAATGCACTGAAAGAAGATGGATGTTTTGGGTGAATATGAACACAGTGCTGGGTTGTATAAATCAACTCTCTGACCATCATACATGGCCACCAATACATTAAGGTATGTTTACTCTATGGTCCCGGCAGCCACGGCCGCCTCGCTTCAGGCCACCGTGAACAAAGCGGGATAGACGTGAGACAACGCAGGGGGACGTAACAGGTCGGGGTTGCCGTGGGCGCCGTGCCAGATTTTTAAACTGTCAAAAGATTTGCCACGGTGGCCACGGCGCGGATGAGAACCGTAGTAGCCCGTAGCAGAACGGGATGGACGTCTCAAAACGTGGCAGTGTGGTGAGTTTACATAATTCACCCCCAGAACTAAGTTAAGCTAAAGTGTTCCGGGGGGACAGTTTATACCGGTGGTAATTTCCTGTTGTTGTTCTGTTGTGTAAGTAACTCACCCAGTTAAAAGTCTGCTACGTAGTGGTTGTAAAGCGAACGTCTTAATGCCATTAAAAACAGCCAGCTTTAGCGCCGTCTTTAGACACGCCGCCTCTAGACACGCCGCCTCTAGACACGCCGCCTCTAGACACGCCGCCTCTAGACACGCCGCCTCTAGACACGCCGCCTCTAGACACGCCGCCTCTAGACACGCCGCCTCCGACTCCCGTGCTTGCTCACTACAGCAGTACGGAATTGGCCGTAATAGAACTTGAAGGCGGTCCGTAGTGGGACGGAAGGCTTACCGGAAGTGACGTCGCGCCACGCTTCGTCACGGTTCTCACGGCGTAGTTACGGTGTATGGTAGCCGTTTCATCACGTTCAGCCGCGGGTTGTCCCGGCGTGTGACAGTTTGTGGACCCGACGCATTACGTTCTCTTCCGGTCCGTCACGGCGCGCACGGTCTGGGAGGAAGCCGGGCCCGGAGGGGAGTTTCATTGGAGTCTGAGCAATCAACGACAGAACACCTTCCACAAACTCTGCCACCGAAACAGAAATCAAGAGGTATGTCTGCACCCAGAAATAGTCTCAGGATACAATGATTGCCTTCACTCTTGGTGGCCCTTTGGGGCATAAACGTGCTTCTAAATGGTCTGATGTCCACATTTCCTGCCTAGAAAGCCTTGACACAACGTGATAAACGTGCTAAGCCTTCGTCAGAATTCCCCAAAATCCCAAGACGCACTACGATTTGGGCAAACGGGGCTGCCGTGAACATAGTGTAAACATACTCTAACATTCTTGGCACAAGTGCTTAAAATTTCTATAATATCATTTTGGTTGCTCAAGTGATACAGTCATTTCTTTAACATAACTTTTTTTTTTAAAGGCACAAAGTTAACTTTGAAAAGTCTTTATTCATCAGCAGGTTCAAAATGTGCACCAAACAAAATCCTGGGCCCACAAAATACAGCAAATACAACTGGTTTGGATGCTGACACAAAATGTGTCACTTCTAAATCGAGCACAGGAGCGGTTCATTGGCCACATGGTGACAGCTGGTTGCCAGAAAACTGAAATCTGGGTGCAAACACGATGAAATAACCCTGTTTGGGTTTGTCTCAGACACAGATGCAGGGATCACCAGCAAGTCCTGCTGTTTCCCGCTGACGCCTGTACACAAAACTGCAGCTGAAGCCAAGGCAAACATGGCAGCTCGGGTTCTTGATGAAGGAGTTCGAGGGGAGAAATGCTTCAGATTCGCACCCCCCCCCCCCCCAAAAAAAAAACTAAAACCCTTTGTGTAACACAAAGAAAGCAAACTTTCATAATATTTGATGACTCATGTGAAGAAAATGAAGACCCGGCTGAGATTTTTTAATTCATATTTTTAGTCGCTAATAATGTATCAGGATGGAAAAACACTTCATTATCACGATTCCCATAATGAGTCTTTTGCACTATTCTCCCTGATTTTGAATAATCTGGGTTTATAGAGCAGTTTTTGTTTGAAAACTGTATTCTCCTAGTCCACACAGAGATAATCCGAAAGATCTCATCATCAGGGTTATTTATGAGATTTAACAAAACTCCCTTCAGCTCCATGGAAAAAAAAAATACTATGAAACTGAAGATACAATCCCAATTATTCGCTATTAGTCAAATATTTGTCACATAAAGATGAAATCATCAGAAGTCATGATTATCAAAAACTTGCAAGTTTTTTTTATGATTGAAATAAAATACACCTAAATACAAACTGTTTTGAAAGATTACATTAACTTGGACTCAGGGTTTTTCTATCGATATACATGACAACAGTAGACAAGAAAACATCTGAATTACTGCAAATATTCCATACATATTCCACACATATACTCCAGCTTTTGATTATATGTGGAATATGTCGTTCATATACCCTAATTAAATGGAGCATGCAATTTTTTTTACCATATTGAATGTTATTATCATTAACTGGTATCACAGAATAATATATCCAGCAGATAAAGGAAAGAAGTACGATGTGATGTGTGTTTCTGTTTCCTAACTTTTGAGTAAACCTGCAGCAAACAAATGTAATTCAAACGTAATTGCAACACAAAACATGAAAAGTGTTTGTTTGTTTGTTTGTGTGAGTGTGTGTATACAAGGATTCTGGTTTTCCCACGCTTACGGGGACTCAGGAAGCCATTTTTACAAAGTGGGGACCCTACCAGGAAAACATTTTTAAAACTGCAATCCTGGTTGCATGAAATAAGTCAAGTCAACTTTATTTACAGAGCACATTTAAAAACAGCCAAGTTTGACCGAAGTGCTTCACAGTTCAGATGGAAAACAAGACATTATCTGTGAGGAAATATACAGAGTAAGACAAACAATGCAATATCAAGGCATCAGCGCTTGACTAGAATTAAAAACCAGAGTACATATAGATACAATTCATTGGAATTTTACCAGAAATGATCAAAAACACAGTGTTTGTGTTCTTGTTACGCGGTACTAACAAGGATTTGCTTTACTTAATAGACACATTTAGGTCAAAACTGTGTCAACTTTGAGGTTTCGTTAAAGAGTTCTTGCCGTGTGTTCTAGTTCTACAGCACTAATGGGGATGTTTATTTATGTTAGGACAAAAGTTATGTTCTCCATGAGGACAATGATTAAAGTTATATAGGTTAAGGTTGCAGGAACTAAATGCAAGTCAGTGGAAAGCATGAAAACAACAAGTGTTTCTATTTGCATAATATGAATGATAGTCAATGCAAAGTCCCCAAAAAATAGGAAAAAGTTTCTTTGTTTAAGTTTATAAACTGTGGAGTTGCCTTAAAGACAAAAAGTGTTGTCCTCTGTAGGAAAAACAATATACATTTGGTGGTAATTGAGGCCCCTTTATCACAACAGCATTTAAAGTAAAAATGCACAATTTTTGTGGCTTCCTTTCAGGAAAATTTAGCATTTACACGGCAACATTTTGAAAACAATCTCCATTTTCACAGAAACAGATGAAGTGCTGTAAACGATCTGAGTGTTTTCAAAAAGTTTGTCTGCATGAAGTGATTGCAAGTCAAAGCAATGTGAAGTGAAGTGAAGTGAAGTGAAGTGAAGTGAAGTAGCTTTAATCACCATGAGGGGGTGTCAAATTTATTCCCTTTATAGTACAGATAATATGCAATCCAGAGGGGGTATATCCTCCGATCCCTTCAGTCAATCAAGACTTTCATATTTATCTACTGTTTGCAAACAAAACTGCTCTTTTTAGTTTGGCGAAGATTTTGCCCAAACTTTTACACAATGAGTGTGCGTTTGCTGGCAGAACACAGTGTATAAAACTTGTACCCAAAACAACGTTATCCACCTCTCCGATTATTTTCATCCAATTCTTTCCCAAAAAAAAAACAACGTTCCCTGTTTCCAGTTCTTATCAAATGTTCTGCATCCTGGTGCCATCCTTAAAAAAACAACAAAAAAAAACTGTCTTGGAACACTGAACATTTGTTATTTGTCATATCTGTTAAATATATCCTCAATAATAGCTTTACTTTACAGATCTCCAACACCCACTCGCTCTAACCCACCAGATTGGGGTGGGTGGTGGAAGTGTTGATATCTTTTCCATTTGTTGTGCAGAAATTAATTCAAATCAATAAAAAAAGCTGCTGGTGACTAAAAGGGGAATAACCACTCATATGCCACGGTGCAGAGGAGTTAGCGGAGACGGGGGAAATATACCGGCACACTCCTAAAGATTTTGCTCAACAGAGGCCGCCTTTGCAATGAATCACTGTCTCTGTATATTGATGGGAAGTCGAAATGAAAGACTCCAACAGGCCAGGATGGATTGGAAATAACAGAATTCTGTCCAATAAATGAAATGACCTGATATAAAATGCATGGAATATAGTGATTTGTGGATTCAGCCGAAGTGGTAACCCTTTATTGGGTAACTGACCGTACCTGGTAACTTGTTTACAACGTTCTCACATGTTTTCAGCTTTATTTATTAAATTTTTTTTACATTATAGGGATCATGCTAAATTGAAAAAGAGCATGAAACAGGAAATCCTTAAATGTCCATCCACATTGTAGGGTTCATTCTTTTTCAGTATGCCAGGACATTATCGCCTGTCATATGAAGGGTTAAGCAGAGGTTATCAGAGGCCACGTTCAGCAAACACACACCTTCCATTGTCCTTTCAGCCCTTCCAAAGATTCAGGAGTGCAAATCCTAATCTTTTCCCATCAGCACAGCCCTGATCTTTGTATTTGTATGAAAGGCAGAGCATAGTGCGTGCTGCCCTCTCCTTTGGGGACTTGTGGGAAATGAGCTTCACCTCCCAGCTGCCTCATCTTTTTCTTCATAATCATTTACTGAATGTTCTCCTTCCCTATGTTCGTGTTTGACTCTCTCTTCCTGCTCATCTGTGCACACTGTGTTGTTTGCCAATTTGCATTCCTGCTGTCATTAAAGGAGGGTGGTGCCGTTTGTAAGGTGTTTGCTAATACAACTGCCTCGTACCCCAGAGGGTGCTTCTCACTTTATCTCCTGACCTTGCTTGAAAAACACATTTCTAGGTAGTTTCTTTGCAAATGAAACTGTAAGTAGGTGTCATACTGTGCTCCTCCTCTGTCCCCTCCCCCGTGCTGATGACCACCCAGATTGCCCACAATGCTTCAGTCACATGACGCCGTTAATCCTGCTTGGGTCTGAATCAGCTCCTAAACCCTCACACTGCAGATTAGCAGAGGAAAAGTACAGAGTGGGAGAGACTCTCTAAGTAACCGGGGCTTTCCCTGCTTCCCGTGGCCTGGGCCATGTCTCACTACAGCACCATCTGTTCCTGCTTCACTTCGCCCAAAGTCACCCTCAAGGAAACTCACCGGCTCCAGCGCTCAAGTTTATATTGTCTGATGATGACGAGACAACTACGGGACGGAGCTTGCAGTTTGTGGCAAAAGAAAGTCATTAGACCCTTGAAGTGAATCGGCTTCGGTGCTCGGAGCCAATGAAAACGCAACTTTTTGAAAACCGGTCCCAAAGTTTTCAGTATTTTTACCATTTCCATGTCAACAAAACATTGCAGTGAATCTTTTCTGAAACAGAAACACAAAAATGATGCAATTTCACTTGAAGGGTAGTCGTGTAAATGATAAGCTTTATCACAGATCTTATATCATAAAATCTGTTTTGTTTTTTTTTAAATGTGGAGCCAAAAACTGGGGTGTATACATTAAGCCTGGTAATTAACCAAAAAGTGGAAGAAAACAGTGGAATTATGGAGATCTTCTCGGTGTAAAAACATTGAGTGTTTTTCCTGAGTAGCCTCTACCCCACAGAGCATTCAGGAAGCTTGACCACAGCAGGTAAACCGACACAGGACGAGCAGCCAACCAGCTCCAGCTATTGTGCTGTACTGAAGCTCACAGAGTAAAAATAGAGCATCCGTCTTGTCTTGTGCCCACCGATGTGCATAATTATGAGTCTTTGTGCTCTTCACATGCATGGCCAGCAATCCCATTACCGCCATGGAAACAATAAAGGGTTATGAGAAGGCCCCCACAGTAACATGGTCTCCCTGGTAAAATGAATGTGTTGCTCATATCCTCTAATAATGGGTTATATTCGTAAGCTGTCTTTTCAAGCTACTGCTTATTGTCCCTAAAGAGTGATAGTGACTCACCTCTTTCCCTAAAGTGAGACGGATCCTTTGATTCAACGCTGCATTGTGGGATACGTTTGAGTGATGGTGCGTGTTCCAATTCTCAAGAGCTTCCCTTAGATAATGATGGGAAAAAAAAACGGGATCATGCAGACGCAGCATTGTAGTTTATGTCTGTTTTATTTGTATGTTGTTGTATTTATCACCTTGTTTGAGGGTTTCTTTGAATTCGTTTAGCTGAAAAGAACGCTGTTTTACCGAGTCAGGTTTATCCTGTCCTTAACTGTGTATAAAGTGTTTGACATGTCTGTCCTCATCACTAGAGTTTATGTAAAGCAGGACCGCCAAACATAACACTTGTGGGTCAAAACCGATTTGGAGAAACTTGCATAATCCAGCAGCGACAGAAGTTTTATTGGACATTTCAGTGTATTTTTAACCAGAAGGTTTCACTAAGATTGGCTTTATGTTGAGATTGTAGTCATTTCCCATAGTGATTGTTTGATTTTTTTGCAAAAAAAAAAAGATAACTGCTCTACACCATGACAAAGAAAAAGATGTAAAGTTTTAATTTAAAGGTTATAATTTAGTCCACTCAAGTTGAAATTGGACAGCATGTGGCCCCTGAACTAAAATAAATAGATATATGTATAGATATAAAGTCACACATAAATGAGGAATTCAGTGGATAAACCTGTGACAGGACTGGGTTTAGGTAACTAGGTGTTGCTAATACTGGTAAAGGAGGGACGATGAACGGTTGGAGGGGGATGGGGATGAATAGGAAGGTGTGTGATGGGGGATGTGGATTTGGATGAATATGGAAGGTCGTATTGATGAAAATGAAGAGGGGGAGGAGTGAGTGGTCAAAGGATGAATGGATGACAAGACGAGGAAAAATTGTAAACACTGAGAATGTCGATGAAAGGATGTTCCGAGGTTGGGAACAGGAGTACAAAGCGATCCCAATGAGCTGTGTTCAGTGTTCAGGGAGTACAAATATCCCATAACTGCTTCTCAAATTTTTGTTGAGGAACATTGCATAATAATAACAGACTTTTTCTTTCTTCTTAAGTACCCAAGTGAAACCTTTTCAATAAAATATGACCTAATGAAGGATTTCTAACATGCCGGCTTTTCTTCCTTCCTCTGTTGAACAGGAGAACCACTGTCGCAGGATTAAGATCCTGGGGGATTGTTACTACTGCGTGTCTGGACTGACCCAGCCGAAGACCGACCACGCTCACTGCTGCGTAGAGATGGGCCTCGACATGATCGACACCATAACGTGAGACTCCAGTCACGTTTTCATTGCATTTTAACAGGATTTCAACAACAGACCTCCACTATGGAGGCTCTAGTTTAGCGAGAAAATCTTTCTTTCATTATTTTTGGAGTGAGTTTGTTCAACCGGCAGAATAAAAAAGTGGAAAAGAATTGACCCCAGTACATTTAATGACTTCACTAAAAGCTGCTAATCAGGATGAGCCCCCCTCCCCGATTAAACAGAAATGCTAAATTTAAGTTTTATCTGTTGTAAGATGGTCTATTTCTGTTTTGTGTGAGCAGCTTTTTGTTCTTCATTCACATCTTGTCACACTGAAGCTTCTTCTCCCACATTTTATTTATTCCTGATTTAGCCTCTTTTCTTCTGCTGCATTTGAACAGGATAGCAGTTGGGGAGCTGCAGAGCTGCTGCTTCTCTCTCTCTCTCTCTCTCTCTCTCTCTCTCTCTCTCTGTTCGGATTCATGATTCACATTTGACCTCTTCAATTAGATACAAATGCTACTTTAAATAGAAACCAATAAATAAATAATGGTAAAAATGCAATTAGATAAAAATGATTCTAATTATGATGTATGAAGGATTATAGTGTTATCGATATGACATTATCAATATGATAATAGCAGTTACAACGAAGGCAGCATTAAAACCAGCATGAATCGAACCATAATAACAAAAACAAAATACGAGAGCAGTCAATAATAATAACGACAATGATGACAGAAACAACAACAATAACAACAGTGACAGTACGAATAACAACAACGACAACAACAGCAGTTCATAATAATAATGACAACGACAACAGCAAAAACAACAATCACGGTAACAACAATGACAACGACAAACACAATGACAATAACAACAACAATGACAATAGCAACAATAATGACAATAACAATGACAACAGCAGCAGTCAATAATAATAATGACAATCACAAGAGCAAAAACAACAATGACAACAATAACAATACCAAATTGAAAAAAATAATGCAAACAGAAAACATATATGTTGTTCTTTATAAACAGTACAATAAAACACCATTCGCTTCACCTATCTGTGAAATTAAGACAAAAATAAGAAAATCACACGACTATAGAAAATGCAAATAATAATATCAGTAATAATAACGACAGTCTTTGTTTCCAAAATGAGTCTGTTTAATATTGTGCATGTTTCCTTTCCATGCTTCCAGCTCATGAAAGCTCTGTCGATCCACTGCAGCCCTCTGTCACTCCCCACATGTCGTGTCGCTGCAGGTCAGTCGCCGAGGCCACAGAAGTCAATCTGAACATGCGTGTGGGTCTGCACACGGGCCGTGTGCTGTGCGGCGTGCTGGGCCTCAGGAAGTGGCAGTACGACGTGTGGTCAAACGATGTGACCCTGGCCAATGTGATGGAGGCTGGAGGCCTGCCTGGGTCAGTGCGGCGCACCCTGACGCTCTACGAACAGTTCCACTCACTGTCAGCTCCAATATCAGGAAGCGCTCTGTCTTTGGAATGTGGTTATATTGCTGTGTGTACATAGTGCAATATAACAAATCACTGACATGTCACTACTTTGATGAAAAAAAGTTCCAATAACTGAAGTCATAATAGAAAGATTTCAAAGTTATGTGAAATACAAAACCAGTTGGAAGGGTTAAATTTGGTAATTACAAATTGTGGGTATAACAATGAAGTACCTGAAGTAGGAAAGCATTACTGTAATGCCATGACCTTAGGCAATATCTGATAACTATCATACGATCATTTGTTACTCTAGTAGACTTGCAGCCTGAGCTGGTGTATTAACTACTGTTCACCCCAAGTAAAAGTAGACCCCGTCCACACGACAATGTTTATAACCAAAACACATCAGTTTTTACATCTTCGTTGAGGCAAAAGTTCCATGTTTACTCGACAGCATTTTGAAAATGATGTAGTTTTCATGTAGAGTGGGTGCTGTCGTTTGTTTTTGTAATGAAACCACACACACACACACACACACACACACACACACACACACACACACACACACACACACACACACACACACACACACACACACACACACACACACACACACACGCAGAGAAGAATGTTCTAAAAACATAAAAAATGACAGAACTATTTACAACGGCTGTGGTGTGCCTGTGCTGTTGCAGCGTTTTAGAAAAATTGCGTTTCCCTCTGTTTCCACGGAGACGGAGTGATTTCCAAAAGTTCCACTTTGGGAGACCTATTTTCCAAAAAATTGCATTTTCAGTGACTCCGAGCCCCGTTGCCATGGAAACAGAACCCCAATCCTGTTGCGCTTGAACACGCTGTCGTCTAAACGGGGCCCTGAAGCCGTTGACGACACACTGTTTGCATGTTGTATTTCTGAGTATTCCCATCAACATTCAACCCTTCAGCCCAGAATTGTTCGAGACGTTTCACGCTTGGCGTCCTCTGCTCTCTCCAGGAAAGTTCACATCACCCGGTCGACTCTCGAGTGCCTGAACGGAGACTACGAGGTGGAGCCCGGAAACGGTCACGAAAGGAACGCCTTCCTCCAAAAACACGAAATCGAAACCTTCTTCATAGTGCCATCTCACCGACGGAAGGTATCCCGCAGCGTCGTCGAAATCGATAGTGTTTAGTTCCACGACTCCGTCTATTCTACCAAGGCCTCAGCTGAACCTTTTAATACCTGAGGCAGAGCACTGTAAACATCAGCAAAGCTCCCGGAGTAAGCTAATCCCTCTTACTGGAGCTCTTTGGTGACTCAGAGCCGGGCGAGGTGGACAGAGCCGGCTCCCCGTTACCTCCGTGCCAGCACGTATAAGGCGAGCGGCCTTGATGTGATCGCGGCATCCGGCCCGGTGTGATGCAGCTCTCACACGTTCGCTGTTGTCGAGCCTGTAATGGATTGGATCGGGGCAATAAAGAGGGAAAGAAAAACAGCCCGTGGCATCTATCATCTCAGATTTGCACAGTCCGACAAACTTGCAGAGATGTGTGTGTGTGTGTGTGTGTGCGTGTGTGTGTGTGTGCGCGCACACACACACACACACACACACACACACACACACACACACACACACACGAACAAGCACGTCTCCAACAGATGTGCCACAAGCAGCTGGAGAGGGAATTTCAGTCTTGTTTCTGAGTTACTCTTTTTTATTTTCCTTCCTTCTTCACTTTTCCTCCTTTTTCTCTCCTTTCCTTCGACTTCCTCCTGCTACAGTTTCTTACCCATGTAGTCCTTTCTTTCTTCATTTGCTTTAATGTTGCTTCCTTTCTTCCTCTCCTCTTGTTTCTTCTCCTTTCCCATCTTTTGCTTTCCTTTCTTTACTTTTTCTTTCATCGTTTCAATTGTCTTTTCTTTCATTTGTTTTCTTTTTCTATCTTTTGTTAATTTTCCTACTTGGTCTTTTCTTACATTTCTTTCCAGTTCTGTCACTTCTTTTCTTCAATTCATTTCCCATTGCTCCCTTTATTCTCCCTTCTTTCCTTTTCCTTTCCTTTGATTTCCAATCTATTCCTCTTTTCTCTTTCTTACCAATCCTGTATTTCCTTTTATTTCTTTTTTCTTTTGTTTACTCTCCCTTTCCTTCCCTCTGTCTTCCTCAATTTCTTCTCAGTTCTTTTATACTCCACTCTTCTTTTTTTACACTTTTTTACACTTTTTGCCCCATCGTTCCTTTTCTCCTCTCCTCTCCTCTTTTCCTCTTCGGCACTTTTAGGTGTGCATATTTTTCTATTATATTGTATTTTTATCTGCTTTTTTTAGTTCCTGCTGTACCACTGAAAATGTCTCCACATGCGAGATAAATAAAGGGATATCTTATCTTATCTTTTTCTTTCCTTTCCTTTCCTTTCCTTTGATTACATTTACTTCCACTTCTGTTTCTTGTCTTAAATTACATTTCCTCTTGTTTACTTTCATTTTATTTCTTTTGATTTCCCTTCCTTTCCTTTCTTCACTTCTTTCCCCTCCACTTTTTTCCTTTTTCTATTGTTCATTATTTCCTTTCCTCTTTTTCTTCCTGTCAGTCCATCCTATTTCCTCTTCATTCGATTTCCATTCTTCTTCATCCTTTCTCCTACTCTCTTTTCTTTCTTTCCTCCTCCTTCCCTCTGCCATTTCTTGTTCTCCGGCCCGCTGCGTTCCTCCTCTCAGTAGGACTTTGCGTCCTGCACACGAAGCCTTGCTGTGTGTGACCTGACTCCTCCTAGGAATCTACGTATTTGAGCTCTACAGTTGTGTGTATTTTACATGTATTTCTCTTTGATAGGGGAGAGACTTTGCTAATCTTCTTCATATTTCTGACGGCACAGAGAAAGATGTGCCCTGACTGCTGTGTTGGAGTCGCTCTAACCTTTGAAACAAGACCAAACTGAAAAAAACTGCCCCAGCTACTGTTTCTTAACCACTTTCTAGTGAAATTCCTAATGATTCTGTGTGTGTGTGTGTGTGTGTGTGTGTGTGTGTGTGTGTGTGTGTGTGTGTGTGTGTGTGTGTGTGTGTGTGTGTGTGTGTGTGTGTGTGCGTGAGCGCGTGTGCACGTGCACGTGCACGCCCTCCAGTGCCTGTGCATGACCTACAAAGCCTTTGCATAAGACATATTATTAAACTGTATCTTGACTTAATCATTGTTCCCGTCTCTTATCTGGTGACAGATATTCCCAGGATTGATTCTTTCGGATATAAAGCCCGCCAAAAAGATGAAGTTCAAAACTGTGTGCTACTTACTCGTGCAGCTTATGCACTGCAGGAAGATGTTCAAGGCTGAGATTCCCTTCTCCAATGTCATGAACTGCGAGGACGGTGATAAGGTATAAACACACTGTCTGTGTTGACGTGTCTGTGTTTGATCGTGTTGTGGTCGACTCGAAGCTTCACTGTCTAGAGTTCATTCCTGTCCAGAGACTTCATTTGTGACTGCTTCATTGTTTCATGATTCAAACCACATCCTGTTTTCTCACATCTTTTAGAATGCTCACACATTCTAGAAATCTCAGGAATTCTATAACACCAACATATATATATTTTTTTTCAAATCTCACACATTCTTCTACGTTGACAGATTTTGGAACTCTGGGACATTCTAGAACCGTCACGCCTTCTAGAAATGTCAAACATTCTCTATCTCTCACGCATTCTAGAATTCACACACATTCCAGAACCAACGCAATCGAGAAGCTGCACATTCTAGAACCGTCACAACTTCTACAATTCTCACACAGTCTAAACTGACACATTCTGTAATTTTAGAAATATCAGAAATTCTAGAACACCTGCAGATCTTTAACTCAGACACACTGGGAATCTTCGCACATATTCTCAAACATTGCAGAACTCACACACATTCTAGAACTGACACATTGTGGAACTTTTCCAGATTTTTTAAACTCCCAACACATCTCGATATCTTACATGTTGTAGAACTCCCACACATTTCTCATTTATTCTTGAGCTCCCACGGATTCTAAAACTCTCACACATTCAAGAACTCTATGCAACTATCACCATTCCGGTACCACTAATATTCACCAGAAGAAGTAAAACAAGAAGAAACGCAGGGGTTTCCAAACACGAGCACTTGCTGGCACAGCGGAGAACTCTTGGGTTTTAAAGATATGTCAAGAGCTTCTTTTCTTGAAATTTAAACACAAGTGACGAAGGTCCCATTTTTTCTTCTTTTTTTTAAATGCAGCTTTTAGTATTCTGGATACATCCATCAAGTCTGCACCTCACACAACATAAATGTCCTCTTATGTCTACATTACCAATAATAACAGTATCCTCACATCATAGAGAGAAAACTGGTGTCTATGAAAGAGAAAAATGGGAAAGAGAGACAGAATATATCATATATAAACTGCCCCTGAATGACAATTTCAGATTCAGGCCACACACACTTGCACTGTGCTATATGACATATACATTCAAGGCACGCAGGGGAGCAATATGAGGGACAAGAGAAGAATGAATAGGGTAGGGGGGGGGGGGGGGGGGTTGCAGTTTTTTTTTTTCCTGTGCACCAGACATGGCTGCAAGATGTGTCCTGTGCTACACGGAGCACAATATGGAGCACAAGGAGAAGTCCACAGGCCAACGAGCTGCCGCCTTATAAATAACCCAAAGCAACGGCGTGAAGATGCACAGAGAAAGAAGGGATGGACACAGGGTCAGGAAAGAGGGAGAATTACTTCATGAAAGAAAACAAAAAAAACGAGGGAAGTGAAGTGAAATCTGATAAAAACATGATAATTACACATTATACGGGGAAAGATAATAATTAGAGAAGGAAACTGATTATCTGCATGAATTTTTGTTATTGCTATAATAGATGAGCAGCGTGTCTTTATTCTTCACTGGCCAACTATTTGCATTAGAGTTAACTAGTTATTCTGCACGAGTAGATGGACAATAACAACAATGGCGGCCTCCGTAGTGTCATGACTTCCAGTCCATAGTCTCCTGGGACTTGGGAGTTTGAGAGTTGAGATTCACCCGGAATACCAAGCTAACATCGTCGTCCTTGTGGCCTGGCATGTTAACCACATTGTTCTCAGCACTTCTGCCATTTTCCACGTAAATGGAGAACATTTTTAGGACGTTGCTGTGTCAACATGAAATTATTTTCTGAAACAAACAACAACAACAAAAAAAACGCAAAAATTTGGCCTTTTCACTTTGATACGTCGTCGTGTAAACGGGGCCTGAGTTTCAGCATCTCGAATTAGGTGAAATAATGAATGAATGGAGGATATCATTGTCTAAACAGGAAGCAGGCGCAAACATGGTTGGGAAACAGGCGCAGGAACAGCGAAGAAGGTTAAAATGGAAGAAGCTGCACACATCTCATCGCAACACTCTGGCGATTCTGGCTCACCCTTTGCCCCCTTCACTGCACCGAGCCACCCACACACACACACACACACACGCACACACGCACACACACACACACACACACACACACACACACACACACACACACACACACACACACACACACACACACACACACACACACGCGCACACACAGACATGCACACACACACACACACACACACGCACACGCACACAACACTCTGGCTTTGCTCCAATACACAATGTTTTGCAAGGCTGCTCACTTTGGCTGCTGCAGACACTCAGACACAGCGGGGCGCGTTCGGTAATGAAGTTAAGTGTGAAGGCGACGTCCTCATCTGAAAGTATAATCATCCGCCTGTGTTTGTTGTTGACTTGTATTCACCCTTGTTCCTAATATCATAATACTCCAGTCGCACAGAGAATACAGGGCGCTGTACTGCAGCCTGTTTATCAAGAATGTTGTTATTCAAAGCGCTGTGTTTTCAAATATTTCTCATTCTTTCTTTTCTGTTTTTTATTTTTTATTTTTTTTTGTACATGCATCACTAGCGGAGGGCCATGCGGACGGCTCCGCAGAAAATGAGAAACCGAAACAACGCAAACCAGGCTAACTTGATCCAGAGCAGCCCCAGGACGCGGGTCAACCGATACATCGGTCGACTGATCGAGGCCCGACAGACCGAGTCGGACACGGCGGACCTCAACTTCCTCACACTCATGTATAAGTGTTCAGACCGCGAGCAGAGGGTGAGGGACCGGAGACTCGGCGGGAGAATATTGTGTCTGCACAGTTAGTGTGCGTTCCGGTCAGACGTCGGAACATGGAGGGATCTTTGCGAGAAATAAAAGGCCGTCTTCCAGATTATCACTCGATAATGAGTTGGATAACAGTGTGAAGCACTTATCCTTGCAAAAGCTTTTTTTTTTTTTTTTTTAGCCAGCTCTTTCACAAGAACACATTAAACACCATATATGAGTCATTGAGTGCATTTACATGCTCACTAAAAATCTGATCATTGCCCGTTAAGCGATTATTGTTTAAACAAACAAACACTTTATCTGCAATGCGCTTTTTTTTTTTATTATTATCCTCATATACCTGTTATTCTGATTTCTTTCCTTCTTTTACATCTGCACAAACAATGTTCCAGAAAACGGAAGTGACAGTGTCACAATGTGAGCTAGAAGGTAGGTGTAAACAAACATGAGGTGCAGCTGCGAAATACCAAGGTAGACCTTCTTCAGCAGTGAAGAATGAGACAAATATTAGGTTCAGTGATGCTAAATCAGTAACTTACATTATTTCCCACCTGATTACAGCTCATGATAAGATCATAGCTTCCATTAGCTCCCACTGAGCTACAGCTAATGATAAGACTGTCATTTCCATTACCTCCCACGTCTGAACGGCTAACGCTACAGTAGGTCCCACATTAAGACGGCTGACGCTAAGACTGTGTTTTCCAATAGCTTTCGTCTTAAGGCAGCTAATGCTAAGACTGTAACTTCCATTAGCGGCTACATTAAGACAGCTCACATGAACACTGTAACTTCCATTAGGAGAGCTAACGCTAACACTAAAGGCATCGCCATGTTCAGCAAGATGAGGCCATTAGTTTGAGGATGTTTGAGTTTTTACATCAGTACATACGTGCAAATTTACCGTTATTTCTGGGCTATAAGCCGCTGCTTTTTTCACAGGCTTGAACCCAGTCATTAAACAATGACTCGGCTAATTTATGGATTTTTTTTACAGGTTAACGAGCTTCATGCCCCCAATACATGGGTGATGCGTTCAGGTGCATCACGTAACTCCAAGCTTTATTTCTTTTAATGTCTTTTTTTAATTTAATTTGGTGGGTGCAGCTGCAAATGACGGCTGGACGGCTCGCTGCCTAAAACCATGATTCAGATAGTAGACCATAATGGCAAACCCTGCAAACGGAGTAGTTGAGTAGGTGCTAGTGTAAAAGTGCCACTAGAGGGTATCCAGGGAGCGCTTTAAAGTTGGAAAACCTAGTATAATGGAATATATATGGAAGGCAAGTGAAGAGCACAAAGCCATTCGTCTTAAGTGGGTTGGATTAAGCATCAGCCTGCAACCTTTGTCTACATAGGTTGACCGTCTCGAATGAAGATGTATGAGATTTAATAAGACAAATAACTTCTTGTTTTGCCACTCCAGTCAATGGAATTCTACTCCATGCTACACCTTTTGATAAACTGGATTTATACTCGCAACAAATGGCAGCGATAACTGAGCAGTTTACAATACTCAAAGTATATTTAATTGTTGTATACCAAAGTTTTAAGAGGTAAAACAAAGTATATTTGAAAATGTAAACATAGTTTAAGCTCAAAAAAGGCTTTTTTGTTTGTTTTGGGGTTTTATTTTACAATGTTTCGGGGACACAAACTGTCAAACTACTGTATGCACCTGAAATATACTTAATCCTTTGATGATAAAGGAGACAGTCCACCTTGATGTGGCGGATTTCACCGGGATTCACTCCCGACGATTCACTGGGATTGTTGCATCACTTCCTGTTGTATTCCTATTGGTCGTTCTCATCTTTGACCTGCAGCAGCAGTCACATTGCGCGGTATACAGGGAAGACAAGGTCTTCGTTACAACTTGTGTCTCTGAACCTCTCAAACTGTATGACATAAGACGATTACGCCACGATTGCCCATCTTTGGTCTGTGATACTAAAAAATGTCTCATTCTAGTTTTCTTGGACCAATTTTGCACTTTGAACCAATGTTGAAGTGACAGTATTGACGCCGACTGGCCTTCCTCTCTGGTTCCGCACAGTACCACCAGGTTCCTGATGAGTACTTCACCAGTGCGGTGGTGCTCTCGCTGATCCTCGCTGCCTTGTTTGGCCTTGTGTATCTTCTCATCATACCACAGTACGTACGACGAACGCTCCTCTCCCTTCATTCTCTCTCTCCTGTCGTCGGCTCGTTTTCTATGCTCTCCAGCTAACCCCGCCGCTTCTTCCTGTTTCTCCTCCCTCTCAGGGGCACAGTGGTTCTAGTCCTTCTTGTCTTCTGCATCTGTTTCCTGGTAGCTTGTATCATGTATCTGCACATCACTAGAATACAGGTAAGTACAAGAACTCTCCCTCCTGTTTTCTCTTCACAAAGTTAAGGTTTGCTTATTGTCTTTTTAGATCAGATTAGCTGTTGTCAATCAGTTTTTGCTGACATTGTGACATTTTGAAGCTTTTCTGTATCAGTTTAACCACACGTGGTCTATTTTTAAACCACTCTGATTAAAACAAGCTCGATAGACTTTTAATTTTCAGTCCTTCACTCACCTAGTTTCCTCACACTGATGGATTTCACTCACTTTCCATGTTTATAGACTTGGGAGTGAAAGGTTGCAAATGTATTACTGTGATTAAGTCTAATTTTTGGGGTATTTTTATGACAGTCTACATCATGTAATTTACATCACTATTTATCAAATCATGAGCAACTTAAGTATCTGTATGTTTGCAGCTACTAAGTCGATTCTTTAAAAGAGAAAATAATACCTACTCCTTTATATCTAAATTTCTATACTATTTTCTTCTGATATTTGTGATTGAAACTTGAAGTAGACATATGTTGTTGTGTGTGAATGCTAAAATATGTTTTTTTCTAATACAGTTTGAATAAAAGCTTCTAATTAAGGTTTAATTGTAACGGCTGAAAAAAGCAAAACCAAAGATGTTTAAAAAGATGTTTAGCTTTAAACAACTTCCATAGACACAGTATGTGCTTACCACTGAAGACACTGGTATATGTGTTTGTTTCAGTCGTTAGTTTTAAAGATAAAAAAAAGCGTTATATCTTTGTTTATTGTGGGTAAATAATCTAGAATGATCCGCTGGATCAGACAAAACTACAATCTAGATTTCAAAAGAGCTTTTTTTACATTTCAGTGAGTCTATACATTACATCTTGTTTTTCAGATCAGGATGTGACATACCGATTATTTGTTGTCATCTGCCTCATCATTTCTGTTGATGTTTTGGTGTCTCAGTGTTTTCCCGGGTGCCTGACCATTCAGATCCGCACGGCTCTCTGCATTCTCATCGTGCTATTAATCTACGCTGTGGCTCAGGCCTGTGTGGTAAGTCAAAGTATAAACACAAAAGATTTCATCCAGGACAAAAATCCCAACTTTATCTGACCCGGATGAGAAGGAAAAAAGTTTTAGAACCAGTGTATTTGTTTGTTTTGTTCTATGCTTTCGTATCGGAGTGCAATTAGACATTAAACTGAATAACTAGGTTAGTTTATATAAATGTATGTTTCTGTTTGCCTTTGAGGTGGGCTGCATGCCCTGGTTGTTTGGAGGTCCCGACACCAACAGCTCCATCCTCATCATCGATGTGGACAGCGGTGCTAACCACACCATGGCCGAGCTGCCCTGTGACGGCGCCCGCTACGCCTTCCTGTGCTGCGTGGTGGGCACGCTCACCCTAGCGCTTTTCCTACGTGTCTCCTGGCTGCCAAAGATGGCGTTGATGCTCCTCCTCGGGGTGCTTTACATCACCGTGTTGGAGCTGAGCGGCTTCCGCAAGACCGCAGGGTGGGCTGCACACGAAACCGTGCAACTTACACGTCCGTCGCTTTTTGACACTGACTGATGTGACTTCAGTTTACATCCACATTATAGAGTATCTTCCCCCCCACTAACATCCAGATTATAGAGTGTCTTGCCCCCACTAACTTCCAGATTATCGAGCATCTTTCTCCCACTAACATTCAGATTATAGAGCATCTTTCTCCCACTAACATTCAGATTATAGAGCATCTTCACCCCACTAACTAACTTCCAGATTATCAAGCATCTTCCTCCCACTTACATTCAGATTATATAGCATCTTTCTCCACCAACAGCCAGATTATAGAGCACCTGACCCCACTAACATCCAGATTATAGAGGCCCCCTCCCACTAACGTTCACATTATAGAGTATCTTTCTCCCACTAACATCCAGAATAGAGCATCTTCTTCCCACTCAGTGATGTCATTTCAGCTCACATCCAAATAACTGAATAACTCATGTAACTATTAATACCATTAGTAAATAATGCCAGCGTAGCAATACACTCACTGTGTGTGTGTGTGTGTGTGTGTGTGTGTGTGTGTGTGTGTGTGTGTGTGTGTGTGTGTGTGTGTGTGTGTGTGTGTGTGTGTGTGTGTGTGTGTGTGTGTGTGTGTGTCTGTGTGTGTGTCTTTCATTGCCCAGCCTTTGAAGCATCACACACATGCTTATTAATCCCAAATCAGCAGACTGTGAGGGTCCGATGTGGGGGCGGGACCAGAGTCTTGAGGTTCCGCCCACCATAGCAGACCCCTCCCACCAGAGTTCTGCAACTCTAAAAAAATAAATGAATTAAAAACAGCTTCCATGCTTCCCTTTAAATCCCTTTAAAACTTCTCCTGACTGAAACCTCTCCCGAACACAGTGGGGGGTCCGTCCGGCCCTCCTCTGTGTGCATTGCCCTGTGTGGTCCGGTGTGGCGCTGACTCGTGTTCTGGTCTCCTTCACAGTGGGGGGTCCTTCCACATCCGGGGTTACGAGCCCCTCCTGTCCCTACTGCTATTCGTCAGTGCTTTGGCCCTCCACTCCAGGCAGCTCGACCTCAAACTCCGCCTGGATTTCCTGTGGGCTGTGCAGGTCTGTGTGTTTCCACTCACCATTCTCCTCCACGATTCTCAGATCACCACTTTTTACTTGTTTTACCTTTTTTTGTTTACTCAAACCTGAGTAAACATTGCATTCATATAAATAATGAAACAGTTCATTATTACTGAAATGTAAATATTACTTTAAAAAAACATTTCTAAATTACAACAATCAGTATTTGCAACATGTTACTTTCATGTCTGAGTACACTATGGTAAATAGTCATGAATTGTGCTCAATCACAGATGAAAGTATTGTTATCAAAAAGTACTCAGCTAAAAGTACTCTTCTCAAACTTCCAACACATTCACTTGAAACATTTTATTTTCAGAAATTTCTCAAATAAGTTAAATACTTTTTTGAGGAAGTAACTCGTATGTACGTACTAAGTTTCAGTAACTTGTATGAGTATAGTCATGTACTGTAAAAAATACCAATAAAGTAGCATAACATACTGCCTAGTTAGAGCAGTGTATTTTTAATGTCTTACTTCCATATATAAATACAGTTAAACACACATTGATAAGACACATCAATTGCAAGACTTTTACTAATAACTACTTACTTTTTATTTTCAAAGCCTAATAAAGTAACTTTATTACACTTATAATTGGAGTATTTTGGTTTTGGTTAGTTTTATCTTCACTTTTTGATGCACAACACTGGTTTATGTGTTTTGTAAAGGTGAAGATGTGGTTTTTCTGGTGAAGGTTATGTCACTTAAAGTTATGGTAGTTAGAGAATCTGATCAGACTGACTGACAGATGGACTCAATAACTGGATGATGCACACATATCAGACCAACTGTTGATCAGCAGTGTCTTCAATTTTTGTTCTAAGAGTAAAACTTTCAACAAAACTGCAGGAATCCTGTTCGTCCAGATTCGATATGTATAAACTGTCTGGTTATGTGAGGAGGTTATGTATTTATAGGCCGCCATCTGTCTGTTCCTCACCAAAACAAGGATAAGAAGCTTGTTTTGGCTTTGTGTCAACTGGCACTGAGTGTCCTACATAGTGGGAGAGAAGTGTTGAAGCTGAATTTTAAACCATTTAACCCTTTAACTAGCTGCGTTAGTCATGCTGATATACCCGAGCCTGCCCATCCAACTGCGAGGCTCAGCAGCAGCGCGTGGCGTTAGCCTCGGAAGGCTTCTCGCTGCCCCCGCGTGGCGGGAACCCGGGGGAAGCAGCTGACGTTTGGCTGTGCTCTTGTTTGCTGCCGCCAGGCGGAAGAGGAGAGAGACGGCATGGAGAAGGTGAAGCTGGACAACCGGAGGATCCTCTTCAACCTTCTGCCTGCACACGTGGCTCAGCACTTCCTAATGTCGAACCCCAGGAACATGGTGAGCCACGCTAATACACAGGCATGCAGACAGACACACAAACAGGTAGATGGCCCACAAACAAAACGGCTATGAGGAGAAATGAAAGGACTCGTTTTTTTTCTTACTCATCCGGTCCTCTTTCTTTGATTCCCATTAGGATTTATACTATCAGTCCTACGCACAAGTCGGAGTCCTCTTCGCCTCAATCCCAAACTTTAATGATTTCTATATCGAGCTGGACGGCAACAACATGGGGGTGGAGTGTCTGAGACTGCTGAATGAGATTATCGCAGATTTTGATGAGGTATTTTCTCCTCGAGATGCGCTTTCTCCTCAGTTCGTTTGCATTGTGTGTTGTTTGGTTTTGACTTGAACGTGTGTTTGGCAGCTCATGGATAAAGAGTGCTACAAAGACATCGAGAAGATCAAAACTATTGGCAGCACCTACATGGCCGCTGTAGGTCTCGTCCCCACCATCGGTACCAAGGTATCAATCAATCAAATATTTGGATTTCTATTGTGGTTATGATTGGGACTTTCATGCAAAGGCTGATATTTTTTGGGTAAACTTCCCCTTTGTAGGCCAAAAAATCAGTTTACGACCACCTGAGCACGATCGCAGACTACGCCATTGAGATGTTTGACGTTCTGGACGAAATCAACTATCAGTCGTACAATGAGTTTGTCCTCAGAGTGGGTGAGTCTGCACCTGGAACCATAAATCATCCGACTGCCGCTTTGTTTAAACCGAGATGCTCAGAGATGCTCAGAACCTGCACTCCTGACTCAGCTTGGGTTTATGTGGCTGTACAGGGATCAATGTGGGCCCAGTGGTCGCCGGAGTGATCGGAGCACGCCGGCCTCAGTATGACATCTGGGGCAACACGGTCAATGTGGCCAGTCGGATGGACAGCACCGGAGTACCCGGGAAAATACAGGTAGGAGGAGTTTAGGCGCCAGCTGAGGAAACGTCTCTCTCACCTCAATAACAGCAGCTAGTGATTTGAAAGTATTGATACCCAATGTGCCTCGTTGAGGATTGATATTTGTGTTGAAAGATCGATTTTGGGACAGTATTTATTGAAATTCAATACACAATCATGGCAGACAACAAATGACAATATTTACACTTCAAGCGTTTTTTTTTTTTAAACTCATTTCTTGGCGGTGCTATTGCTTTTAGCACCCCAACCATCCAACCCACTCGGTGCCGTCAATGTTTCATGTCTTCGAAAATGTAAATGGTGTAATAAAAAAAACCCACGGTGATCTGTAAGTTGTAAAGCACATGGTGAACTGAGGCGGAATATTGTTAGAATTTAAATTTCAGGTTTGACGTGTTGTAAAACAATACTTCATTAAATATGAAGTTGTTGATATATTGATACTTTGTTGCATCAAAAAGTCATATGTAGATTATAATGCTTTTGTACTCGAGATCAAATCGTGTCTTTGTGGCCCTTGAAGTAAAATCAGTTTGACACCCCTGCTTCAGAGCATCATCCCGTGAGTTCTGCTGACCGTTCCACGCTTCTGCCTTGTTGATCCAGGTGACCGAGGATGTTTACCGGCTCCTGAACATGAACTACGACCTCGTCTCCCGCGGCAACGTCAGCGTGAAGGGCAAAGGTGAGATGCTGACCTACTTCCTGGAGGGGAAGGTGCAGGGCGTGGGCACGGCCACCACCTCCTCGGTGATGCGCTCGGTCAGCCTGGCGCGCCGGATCCACTCCTGCGGCAAGACGAGCGTCCCCACCAACCTGGGCAGCATGTCGTCGGCCGCCAGCCTGACCGCCGCGCACACTGGCATGGGCAGCAACGTCCAGATGAACGCCGCCAGCAGCGGCAACAGCCAAGCAATATGTCTGCCCTCGCCACGTGTGCCGGCGGTGGGCGAGGAGGACGAGGACTTGGAGGTGACGGAGATCCGGATCGAGGCGGCAGCGGCGGCGGCGGTGGCGGACGTAGCGGTGTAAGCAGGACTCCGGTTTTAAAATCCTCAGCGGAGGGGTGGAGACGTCTGTCCAGGTATTTTTATTTAGTTATGTTCTAATTCATCTTGAACAAGCGACTCAACCCAGGAAATGCTCCTCCCGGATGTGATGAGAAGCGACGACACAGACAATCACACTTGCTTTTAGGGATTTTGACCTGCTTGCCACTCTTTGGATGTAGAGTGAAGAGACAAATACCCCGATCGCCCTTGAACACCTCCACAACTCTTGATTCCAGGTGTTCCTGGGTTCCGTCAGATCCAGGTATAACGTGCGTCTTTATTCCTTATCGCGGCACATACTCCATGTACGAGGAGACGTGTGCACCCACATCCAGAAAAAAGACTCTTGCTCTTTGCTTTTGCACTGTCTTTCTGATTCTGCCAAGGATACATTGCATTATTTACTGTGGGAAGTTGTGTTATTTTTCTTTATTCTTTTTTTTTCTTTTTTTTTTGGGGTGTAGCATGCATGTGTGTACCTGTGAGTGTGTGTGTATACATGTGTGATCAACTCTGAATTGTAACAAAACAGCACAAAATCTTTCTTTTTTTTTTTTTTTTTATACTCGAAAGCTCACTGTATGAAATATGCTTTTTATTATACTATCGTAACAGTAATAGTGCATGACATTTTTTTTTAAGAGTTGACAGCCATAGTAATGACGCTCCCTTTGAAAGAAAACCAAAGTACTGAGCTTTTTCCACAGATCCTCAGTTTTACTGCCTCAACAGGAGGTAACACTAATACTATCAAAAACGTCTTTTTCAGCCACTTCTAGGCAAAAAAAAGGTGTCTGGAATAACAAATTTCCCTCTATTACACTTGTTTAAGGCAATGTGAAGCATTGAATACTCACAAATGGGGTTAGTTTGACGGTGCGGAGGCAATGGAGGGGACGGAAAAGAGTCGGCCATTGCGCTGGGTCTGATATGAGCCGTCAGAGTCAATGCCAAAAGTGTAAGAGTCACGATTGCACAAAGCCGTACGTCTCTGCAGGATATGGTGCAAACATACGGTATGTGTATCCATGTACATGTGCTTCGGACGGCCATTCACCCACAGCGTTAAGCACACGCATTCTAATAAGCACACAGCTTCCACAAATGCACGCCCTTCTTTTAGCCGCCATGTTGGATTGCACCCATGACCACAGGAACTCTGTGAGCGTAACATAAAAAAGATGGGAAATGTGTGTTCAGTCGCTCATTTCTTCATTGTAATGATGCTTCTTGACAACACATCTAATACAGTTAGAAAATCTCTTTATTTATATGTTGCACGGCGACACATTTGTACTGGACATGTTTTTGTGTGATGAGCAGCAGATCCGGATTATAGAGCATCTTCCTCAAATTTGGATTACATGTAGATTGTGGAGCATCTGTGTCCCACTAATTGATGTATGTTTAACTATAATCTACATTGCAGAGCATCTTCATCTTGAAAATGTATGTAATTTAAAACTATAATCCAGATTATAGATTATCTTCATCCCACTAACTTCTGCAAACCACAGTCCACATACTCAGCCCTACTGCTCATCCCACAAATGCCTGCTCTTTACAAATGTGGCACCATTTAAGGGAGAATTATCCACGTTTTTTTCAAAAAGACAAGAAGCTTCGTTCCATCAAAGAAATAATCCAACAAACACAGATTTCCTCTGTTTTTATGCCATGTTAGCATATACGTTTTACATCTTCTGATGTTCAAGCTCCACTTTGAGTTTTCTTTTGATGAATATAAGCTTAACCGCATCCCACACACAGAGTCGACGATCATAACCACCGCGTAGGACTTTCACTCGATCTGCAAAAGTGTAAATACGTCATGTCTCCAATGTTTTGCCTTACTCAATAAGCTTACAGTGATTGCAACCTGCCTTTTTAGATATATTGACTTTGATATGCAGATCATACTTTTTTTGTAAATAGCCAAATGCTGTAAACTATGTTGTATCTTGTACAGTGTAAAGTTGGGTTATTGACTATTTTGTAATAAAGACAATATTGGTGCATAAAATTATCCCATCTTAGTTGTTAGAAAGGTTTCTACCTTTTCCAGGTATGAAACATTTATTAAAAGAACACAGATGAACATGGAATTGAAATACATTATTTACTAAACACCCTAGTGCGTGGAATTCTTTTTTAAAAAAAGGCAAATAAATAACTTTCTCGTGGAAAATCTGGGGCAGACAGAGAAATCTAGCTATTGGCCACAAGGGGGTACAGAGAGCCATTTCCACATTTTACGTTACCCATATTTCTGTTTTATGTTTAACTGAGTGATAAGAAATCTACTTTTAATTTGTGGTCATGTAAAACAGGCTGGTGTGACCATACTAGCTAACATAACCAGTTTAGTTTGTATTCTCTTACAGAAATATAATGTAACACACAGACAGGTTTTTATTGTTCAAAAACATTCAGAATTCCATTGAGTATTCTTCATTCTAATTGTGTGAAAACCTCCTTGCACAAGAAAAGTGAACGAACTTGAGGCGAAGCGGGTCCTCATCCAATATGGCGACCATGTTAATATGTCAGCTCCATTCGGTAGCGGCACTCAATTAAGTGCTTATATATGTACGTATGTATGTATATATGGTTTCCTTTCTGCCCTGTGACACAGAGTTTTGGGCTCAGTCTCGCTTCAATGGTGTAAAAGTGTGAACTTACCCTTTACACAGCTCAACATTGGAAGTATGTTCATCCTTGACCTGAAAAACAGCTCATTCAATCCAATTTAGTTTAGTTTTTTTTTAGGATTTAATCCAGCGCACATGAAAGATATCTTTCTCCCAGAAACTCTTTCTCAGCATCAAACCGGCCCGAACAGCAAACAACAACATCCTCCCCGGAGTCACCGGGGCTGAGAACAGGTCAAAAAGTAGATCAATGAAATCCATCGGATCAATAAGACATGGAAAAGAAAACAAGAAAACAAAAGGGGAGAAGAAGTCCAAGCTTACAGCTGTTGTTTCCTGGAATATAATTAACTGAGCCGTAACTTCAGGAAACTAGAGTCGCGTGGAATTTTATTTCCAAGAAATATAAATTTTTCATGCACTTTACACATAAATGCAAAAGTTACCTGATAACTGGAATTACTTTAATGTTCCGTTACACAGTCTCCTTTAGAAAAGACATGCCAAGGATTTTCTTTTATTATAATTATTATTATTATTATTATTATTATTATTATTATTATTATTATTATTATTATTATATACAAATCAAATTGAATTAAGTGGGAAAATGTAAAAATCAAAATCTGAAATAAACCTGAAATCAACACAATGTGCATTAAGTGAAGAACAAAATTAAAATAAATGAATAAAAAAACACAATATTTGATTAAAAAAATCATTCAAATAATGAAAAGATTTGAAAAAAAATGAGTGAATATCAATATGAAAAGAGAAAAAAGATTGAGCAAACAGCAAATAAGTGAAGAAAATAATGTTAAAAACGTATTTAAATTATTAACAAAGTCGACTGATCAAAGTACAATATTGAAATAAATTTAAAAGAAAAACATTTTTTTAAAGCTGCCATAAATCCTAAGAGCTTGATTTTCTCAAGCAGCGTGTTTTGAAGTCGAAGGTCAGCAAGTTAAAGTCTGAACAAAGAGAAATCTGAGACTTAAAGCCCATTAAATGTTTTATCTATCTCAAATGGAAAAGTTTGCTTGTTTTAACTACTGTTGAACATGTTTGGGAAAGAGTGCAGCGATCAGGAGGAATCATCAGTAATCATGCACAGCTGGTCTCAATGATCGGCTGATGAAACAGCAAACAAGAGGAGAACTGCAGGAATCAGAAGGGAATCATCAGGACGTCTCGGTCAAATGGACGTGCAAAGGCAGTATGTGAGTGTGAATCCTCTTTTCGTGAGTCTTTACAGATGATGCATGTTTGGATTAGTCGTGTTTTTTAACTAAATGAATGCGAATGATGGAAAAGAAGCTGCATCTGGAGCCCATCCAGGAAGAACCGGAGGATGAGACTGAAAGAAGCAGGAGAGGAGCGGAGGAGGATAAGGAGGAGGAGGAGGAGGAGGAGGAGGAGCAGCAGGAAGCGCAGGGGACCTTTCCAAGCGAGGAGGTGCTGGATGAAGATGAGAGTCAGGACGACGACGTCCCACTGGGAGTGCGGAGGCCTGGCCGGCGGTCCCGTTCCCTCAGTAAAGACGGTTCCAGTGAGATGGAACCCTCCGGCGGTCAGAACGCAGATGGGCGAGAGGTTCCTGTGTCGGATCCGACCGAAAGTGCCGAGGACGCAGAGGAGGACGCTGCGGCGCCTGTACAGCGGTCCGCATCGGGACAGAGGAGGAGATATAGAACTACCAAGAGAGTCCAGGTAAAAGGAGCGGGTCACACGCCGACGGCGTCGTCAAGTGAAAACGTGAAACCTTCCTCGTGTTCTAGGTGTCGGTTTTACACGACAACTTTTTGAGAAAAGGCTCCCAAGGTGGAACTTTTAGAAAGCACGCAGGCCACGTTTACATGTGACGCTGACTCTGATTGGCTATCATGGCTTCACGCTTCTTGTTACACTGCCCCCTACAGGATTGGCATGCTCATAGTAGCTTTGAATCAGCAGTATATGCGGGTCCGTGTAAATGAAGATTTTTATTTGTAACCAATCAGGTGTAAATGAAGATTTTATGGGGGGGGGGGGGGTATGCAGAGGGGGACATCTCAGTTTTTGTAAAAACCTGGGTATGTGCAAACGTGACCTGACTCTGTGGAAAAATGCTAAAAATGTCAAACACTATCGACTCTGTATCCGTGGAAACGAGAGGAAAGTGCAACGTTTCTGAAATGCTGCTACTGCACATGTGCAGTTCTTCCACTCATGCTCTGTAGATAGACAATAACAACAATGTTTGCCTCGAGAGTGTCATGATGACTCCCAGTCCATATCCCATATAAACTTGGCGGGTTTTTAAAGTTGTGAATTCACCTGCAACAGCAATCCATCTTCGTTGTCTGTCCATAGGAATGTCGTTGTACTCACTGTTAATGTTTAGAGCCTATTGTTGGACATCATTTTCAAAATTTTAAAGAAATGATATGTAGAATTTTTCTCGCTTGGATGTTTTTAATTGAAAATATTGGCAGTTTTTCCACAATTCTACGGTCTTTCATTATAAAGAATTTTAAAGCTCTAAATCTGACCGACGGATCTTTTCATGTCAGTGTTTATGGAAATTATCTCACCAACTGTTTGGGATGCCTGATGCATCTATTTATGACAAACAACACTAGACTATATCTGCTAAAACCAAACAAAGGGAAACATGTTCAATAGTGGTTGACCTACAAAATAACCAATTTAATCGCAAAACAAGTAAAGAGGAAATAAATACTTTCTTACCTAAGATCATTATATTCTTCCTGTGAAAATCATATGGTTTCTGGATTCACCA
Source organism: Lipophrys pholis (assembly GCF_963383615.2). Lineage (NCBI taxonomy): Eukaryota > Metazoa > Chordata > Actinopteri > Blenniiformes > Blenniidae > Lipophrys > Lipophrys pholis. Next base: position 51,231,339 of record NC_137635.1, read on the forward strand.
ATAGATCAGTGACTTCTTCTTCTTCTTCTTCTTCACATGGGCTCAAGAGCAGTTTGCATCCATACAGTTGCATTACCGCCATCTGCTGGTGCCATACCATTACCGCCACTCGAAAAAGAAAGAAAGCAACTGCAGGACAAGCTCAGTGACTTAATTCTGATTTCTAGCTTTTCAGGGTATTATTGCTAAATGCTCATGCAGGAGAAAATTGAAAGTGTTCGAACCATCTAAATTCTCCCTGATTTTAAAATGCATTTTGCGAGTAAATGCTGTGTGTAAATTTATTTCGTTCCCCCCCTGATCTTTGAAAGGCTCCCCAGGACGACCTGTTCCCACCGTGGCTCGTGGACTTGATGGTCAACATCGAGGAGGCTACAACACATCAGCTGGCGGTTGAGTAACACGACGTTGTTGGGCAATGATCTCGTCGAATGTAGAACAAGCTCGCCGGACGTGGCCTACATACCATACGACAGAGGCCGCGCCGATAGAAAAGCAGGCCGTCAGCCATGTTGACCCCTTTCTAAAAGTTACGAGTAAAAAGAAAAGTTTCAATTGATGTGAATAGTCAATAAATCATTACATTCCGCTTTCTTTTGTCTCGCTGTCTGCACCTCCTCCACGGCACTCTCAGCTCCAACGACTCTCCCACCTTTAGTATAAAAGCAGTGCTTGGCATTAATCTTCACCTGAAGTGATAAAACGTAGTATTTTTCTGCATACGTCCAGAAGCATTGTGAAATAAGTTGCCGCTAAAACATGGAAACATTGGGGTGTTGTTTATAACTCACTATTGATCTTTGCTTTTTGTGCAGTTTACATATCTAACACATGCTGTGACTCACTTGGTAGAGTGGTCGTCTCTCATTCAGACATTTGTGGGTTCGATTCCCAATTTTCCCCCTCCCTATACGTTTGAGTGTCCTTGAGCAAGACACTGAACCCCAAACTGCTCCCGACGGACACTTTGAGCGTCTTGCAGTGCAAAGTGCGTTGGGGACTGTTCAAGGTGCTTTTATAAGAGAAATCCATTTGATTTCTTCGTTAAATTGTTTTGATTTTTTCAGGATTTGTTTTGAAAATCGCTGGATTCCGTCAACCTTATTAAATCTCTTCCATTTCACAGCTTTAGCAAGTGGTGCTTTTTTGGCATTTGCCATAGATCGTCAAGACAAATACTACACCAAGGAAAAACAAGCTCTTTACTGCCTTCTTTCTTTCTGACAAACATGTTGTGATCCCAGCGGAGAAATCCATAATGTAGGGGTTATGCAATGGTAAAGAGGGGAACGATCCTGTTTATCTGTCTGCCAGATAAGAAGAGACTGAGAACCTTGTTTGGGCAGGATGAATGTTTATCGTTTTTTAACACGCAGCCTCCATCGTCTCACATCCTCGTTTGGATCGCCCTTCATTTTTCGCCTCACGTTTGATCGAGGCTCAGTTCGAATCAAGGCGATCAAGTCGCTTTTTTGTTTTCCCACATCAAAGGTGAAAGTGGCTTGTTTTTGAAGTACCATCACTTTACGTTCCAGCGTCAATATTGACGGACAGACCTAGTGAACCTGGATCCTACGCACGTCAAACGGGGTCGCGTCCAAAATATTTAATAGGCTCTCCGCGCTCCGGGAGTCAATCATTAACGTCGCCGGGAGGCCGCGGTCAGGTACAAATAGCGCCACTTCGGAGAAATCCCTTGAAAAGGAGAGAACTGCCGGTACTGACTAGATCTGCAGAGATTTTCCCGGAGATGCTCAGATTGCGTGAGAAGCTGAGTTTTGCGGTGCTCGCGGCCGCGCTGGTGTCGGTGCGCTCGTCCCCGGTGGTCGGACCGGAGCCCATCCGCTGCGCGCCCTGCACGCAGCCCAGCGACTGTCCCGCGGTGCCCGCGGGCTGCGGGCAGGTGCTGCGGGAGCCCGGCTGCGGCTGCTGCATGGCCTGCGCCCTGGAGAAGGGGGCCTCCTGCGGGGTGCACACGGCACACTGCGGGGAGGGCCTCCGCTGCAGCCCCCGGCCCGGGGAAGCCCGGCCGCTGCACGCGCTGACCCGGGGTCAGGGGGTCTGCAGCGAGGACCAGGACCAAGGTACAGCCTCCCTCTTTAAATCTTATTTCAATCATGTAATACTGTGTAAATGATAGGAATAATAATCCAAGTACTTCTTGCGTACAAGTAAGAAAGTTCTGAGAAGTAAACAACAGAGATTCTTCAATTAAGTTTAAGTACAGATGTTTGTTTGTTTGTTTGTTTGTTTGTGTGTGTGTGAAAGTCCTTGGTAAACTTTGTAACCTCCCTTTAAGCACTTGTTAGAACCTGGATTTTCTTGCTTTTACTAAAGTTTTTTTTCTATTTTAACTTAACTACTTACATTCTATAATTAGGTATAAGAAAAAGAGAAAAAAAACAATATGTATATATATATATATATATATATATATATATATATAATTCTTATTATTACTTTTTTTTAAACTTTTTTTTTGAGTGAAAGTCCTTAAAGTATTTCTTAAGCATCTGCTTGAACCTGGATTTTCTTACTTTTACGCATTTTTTTTTTTTTTTACTTTCTACTTTACATTCTTTAATTTTGTATACTTTAGTTACAACTAAACAACTTAAGTTAACGGGGTGGGGGCGGGTGAATGTCCATAAGTCCAGGTTCTTAAGTACGTAAATACTTATATTCATTAATTAGGCATAAGTACAGATATTTGTATGAAAATACTGGTGGAAGTACTTGTTCAACTTTCTGACTTAAGTAAAAATTTAAAAAACACTTACATTCTCACCTTAAGTCGTAGGCTACAGATACAAGTTTTATAAAGAAAAATTTGTTAAAGAAAGCGCTGGTGTTGAAAAGTGCTTGAGCACTAAAGTGAATTATTTTTTCAAACTGAGTAGTACACATCTTAATTAGTCCTCAGCAGTAATTTAAAAGTCATTTCTTATTTTAATTGAGTTTGCTCTTTTAACAAAGTTTACATGGATCAAGGTACCGTCAGCCATCAGAGAGGTTTACACATGGATCCACCAGATTTATAATGTTGATTATGGAGGATTCATTTCTGCCACTGAATGAAAAAAAAGGATTTAATTGAGATTTCCGCCCTTGTTGCTCCAGAAGAAGCTGATGGAGTCTCTGATCAAGGCTCCCTGCACTTCCTGTTGGGTCTGAACCTTCCTCTTGACCAGCAAGACACTGCCGAGGGCCAAGAGAGCATCAAGGCCAAGGTCAACACCATCCGCAGCAAACTGGTGCAGCAGGTGAGAACACGTCCGCCTGAGTTCTAGAACTCTGTGGTACTATGACACACTAAGACTCTGACGTATTCAAGAACACCGACACACTCCAGAACTCTGACATACTTTACAACTATAGTACATTGTAGAACCGTCCCACAGTCTCCAACTCTGACCTGCTCTAGAACATTGAACGCTGTAGAACTCATATTACACAATTATGACACATTTTCTGAACTCTGATACACTCTGGAAGACTCACACATTCTAGATTTCTGACGCACTGTGGTATGAGGACACACTAAAACTCTGACACTCTAGAACTTTCACGCACTCTAGGACCCTGATGCACTCTAGAATTCTGATCAATTCTAGAACTCTGACACACACATACTGTGGCACATGTTGCCCTGATACACTCTAGACGTTTTACACACTCCAGAATTGTAACATACTCCAGAAGCTTCTCGAACAAAGGCACACTCTAGAACTGTGACACACTCTAGAATTATAACATAGTCCAGAAATTTCTAGAACCCCAACACACTCTAGAACTCTGACACACTCTATAACATACTCCAGAAGCTTCTAGAACTCTGGCACGCTCTAGAATTGTAAAATACTCCAGAAGTTCATAGAACTCTGACACACTCTAGAAGTACAACATACTCCAGAAGTTTGTAGAACTCTGGCACGCTCTAGAATTGTAAAATACTCCAGAAGTTCATAGAACTCTGACACACTCTAGAATTACAACATACTCCAGAAGTTTGTAGAACTCTGGCACGCTCAAGAAATGTAAAATACTCCAGAAGTTCATAGAACTCTGACACACTCTAGAATTACAACATACTCCAGAAGTTTGTAGAACTCTGGCATGCTCAAGAAATGTAAAATACTCCAGAAGTTCATAGAACTCTGACACACTCTAGAATTACAACATACTCCAGAAGTTTGTAGAATGCCGACACGCTCTAGAATTATAACATAGTCCAGAAATTTCTAGAACCCCAACACACTCTAGAACTCTGACACACTCTATAACATACTCCAGAAGCTTCTAGAACTCTGGCACGCTCTAGAATTGTAAAATACTCCAGAAGTTCATAGAACTCTGACACACTCTAGAAGTACAACATACTCCAGAAGTTTGTAGAACTCTGGCACGCTCTAGAAATGTAAAATACTCCAGAAGTTCATAGAACTCTGACACGCTCTAGAATTACAACATACTCCAGAAGTTTGTGGAATACTGACACGCTCTAGAACTCTGACACACTCTTGAACTATAACATACTCCAGAAACTTCTAGAACTCAGACCCACTCTCAAATACTGACAGGCTAAAAGTCTGACAGACTCTAGAATTTTAACATATTCTAGAACTCAGACAGACTCTCGAATACCCCAAAAGCCTGTCAGAGATACATCTTTCTCTGTATTTTCTGTCAAATTACTCGCCGCTCACTGTGAGTTTGGAAGAAACAAGAAGAGATGTGGGAACTAAATAGCTACTTGCCTTATAAAGGGTGAAGGAGATTTGTTTATTTTTTTGACAGACATGTCCCAACTGTCTCCTTGTCTCCTCTGAAAGATAATGAAATGGAGGTAATTTGTCACTGTGTCCACAAGGTGGAGTTCTTGTGCGCGAGGCATTGTGGCTTTTTCAGGAGAGATAAGATGAACCGAAGCGGTCCGACAGTGGCATTGTGGTGAACTTGTTCTCACTGCGTTGGTCTCTGCTCAGGGTCCCTGTCACACCGAGCTGCACACGGCACTGGACATGATCGCCAGCTCCCAGCAGAAGCTCGGAGACAAGTTCACGACCTTCTACCTCCCCAACTGCGACAAGCACGGCTTCTACAAGGCCAAGCAGGTAGGAATCCGTCGCATGGAAACGCCCATCCACAACATCCTGAACGGGATCCACGCTTAAATTACGGGGTGATTTTGTTTGCTTCAGTGTGAGTCATCTCTGGCGGGACCGCCCGCTCGCTGCTGGTGCGTCTCCTCCTGGAACGGGAAGAAGCTCCCGGGGTCCAGCGACCTGGTCGGTGACTCAGAGTGTCACCAGGAAGTCACTCACTAGAAGACGGACTACCTCGCAAACACACTTCACACACGTGGCCATTTCCTTTTTTTTTTTTTTTTGTGACTCAACATGAATGTAAACCTACTCTCAGAGTCACAGGATGTTATTCCACAGAGGGAACTTTCCTCCCTTTTTATTTACATGATGTATGTATCATGGTTTATTTATTCACGTCTTGTATATTCTCACTGTGATTAACCATTTGTCATTTTTAGATGTTTTATATGTTTGCCAGTTGTAAATAGGGCGACTCTGTTTGTGTTTCTGACTAAATAACTCCATTGCTCCAAAAAAAAAAAAAAAACAAACAAACAAAAAAAAAACACCAGTCCGAAACTCTGCCAAGCCCCATTTCGGAGTCTTCAGAATCTTTTTTTTCTTCTTCTTCTTCTTCTTCTTCTCCTTTTTTTCTTTCTAAGATTCATTCAAAAGTGGAGCTTACACTTGGCACGAAACAACACAGCCGCTCATTCATCCAACCTGAATGTATCTCCACTGGCGTTTCCTCAATGGGTATTTTGAGGGGGGAAATGCTTCCGAGTGCCGCAAGTATGTGCGCGGCGGCCGAGCACAAACATATCAGGGCTCATCCGAGTGGCTGTGAGGTTAGGGGACGGGTTATTCAGCATTTTGTCTACCTCTGCTAGTCTCTGCAGGCCCACATGGTGAGCGGAGGACTTCTGAGAGCTCCTCTCAGATACACTTCTCTCTCACTTATTAAAGGGACTTCGATTAGCGTTTGTGTTTGAGCGCTTCTAGTATTTATTAAAAAAAAATTTTCCACTCATGTCTCGATGTTTTTGTTTGCCGTGGAGGCCATGCAGTGAAAACCAGGAATGCTGCTATTCCTATTTTTATTTGAGATGTGTGTATATATGCATATATATATATATGTGTGAATGTGTATCTTCAATAAAACGTTAATTAATCAACCAAACATCTATCTTGGATTTATAACGTGCTGCAGGTCCTTTCAGTAGACAGGAGCGACGAACTCATTAAGGATGTCTTATAATAGATGGAGAAAGAAAAAGAAAAATAAAGACTCCCAGATTATTTTAAACTGCCTTTATTAATTAAAAATAGACCTCTGAGGGTTGCATTGTACATGCAAACAGCATTAAACCCAGACAAGTGCTGCAAAAAATATCACTGGCTACACAGAGAGGAGAGATACCTCAAATGTTCAGCTTATGCAAGGTGACAACAAAACAGTAAGAACCACAGTGTGAATAGAAATGTCCCATCGTGTGCACTGTGAGTCGCAACCGCCGCCTCCAGCCCGTCGGGGAGCGGGAGAGCGGCCGGGGAATTCATATAAAAAAAAAATAATAATAATAATAATAATAAAAAAAAGGCACTTGCATGCTTACGTGACCACACACAATGGAACATACGAGCAACGGAGCATATAGGTGGTGATTTACAAGCATGTAACACATATGCCGTTTTTTTTTTTCTTTGTTTGTTTTTTTTTTTTTTAAATTGTGCGTAAATGAAGAGCGTCGTGGTCACTGCGTTTTACAGTCAAGGGGGGGAAAGAAAAAGAAAGGCCTCTGGTTCGTCTTCCCGGGAGCTGTGCGCAATGAGTCAGAGACAACCCCCCCCCCCCCCCCCCCGCCCCGCCCCCCCCAAAAAAACAGCTTCATCCCAGGAACAAAAAGTACAAAATGTGCACAATTTCTACTTGAAAATTAAAAAAAAAAATCTCTTCTGTTCCCCTTTTTGCTCCGCCTATGAAAAAAAAAAAAAAAAGGTCCCACAGGCAACAGATAGAAAGAGCAAAACATCCATATATCGGTCGAGTCATCTCTTGACCTCTCTTCCAATATCCTCAGTGTCTCCATTTGTTTACAATTCTCCACGTTGGCTCCCTCCCGCCCTCGCCGCCCGCTCTCCTCCTATTGGCCGTCGGAGTTGTAGTACTGGGCGTCGCCTCGCTCCTTCCCATCGAAGCCTGGCAGAGGCTCTCCGTATTTGTCCACACACCAACAGAAGCCTCGCTTTCTGCCTTTGGACGGACGGCACTGAAATTGAAGGGAGGGAGAGAGAGAGAGAGAGAGAGAGAGAGAGAGAGCGAGAGAGGGAGGCGCAGACCCCAAGTTGAATACGCTGCATTATGGGTAACGAGCCACTTTAGTCAATGAAGTAGAACAGCAGAGTTAAGAGGCATTAATGGGCAGATTGTGCTGAGTCGACGCAGCCTTGGCTATTCAGCCTGCTGTGGTATTTTGAGCTGCTTTTATGGTCTACCTCCTGTTACACACACACACACACACACACACACACACACACACACACACACACACACACACACACACACACACACACACACACACACACACACACACACACACACACACACACACACACAGGGAGCTTTAAGGTAAACAGAAACCTGGTAAAATATTTGCTTAAGTCCCGTTTGTGAACAACTGTGAAGCGGGATCTATTTTCAGAAGCCGGTGGCCAGTACGAATCATCTGTTGCTGATTATACCCCACAGCTCCAAATTATGGGTACTACAAATGACTTACAGAGTCTGTGGAGCTACCCAAGGGCTGTTATTTTACTGCCAATTTTACTAAAGGTCAACCTCCACTCCAGTAAAACATGCAGCCATTGGTTTTCAAAAGGGCTGAAGCCACTGTGCTGCAGCTCCACGGAGGGAGCTGGAGATGATCAGGAGGGGACACGTCCTCCTTTTTGCTCAATATTTACAAGAAACTTAGTGAATCGGTCATAAAAACACACGCATTTTTTTATTCATTTATTTATTTAATTTTTTCATATGAGCTGCGGTAAGATAAGAACTCCGTTGAAGTAACCCAAATCATCCAACATTTGCTTAATGCACCAACCCATTCCGGGCATTTACTGTTAATCGCTGCAGTTTGGTTTTAAAATATTGCGAGAGTGCACGTTGAGCATGTGTCTGCCTCTCCTTGAGCGCCTGAGGGCTCAGCGTGGTACGCCGGGCGCACTCTGCATAAACAAAGACAATGAGCCTGGCGTTGCGAGGTTGGTTATGAGATGATTGCAGGTCAAGGAGAAAAACTTCCATTAAGCAGGAGGCGCTGCTATGTAATAATGCCTCGCTGATGCAGTGGCGCGGGAGCCTTAAGTGCCTCCATATGAATGCGTCAGGACCGCTCATTTATTACAACCCGATCGTGGGTGAAGAGGAACCACGTGAGCGCGGGGATGGCTGCAGCTCTATTTCTGTGTCTTGCCTACTCAAAAAAAAAGTCCAGCAATTATGGGGCGAGCGCATGGGGTGCCGGCGGCCACCTTGACGTCTGTCTCCCTGGGAGGGTTCCCGTTAAAGCGGCCCTCGTCCCGGCCGTCGGCCCCACTGGGGTTTGGCCCCTTGCGGCTTCCTGTTTCAAGCAGCCAGCGGCTCGGGTCTACCTCACTGGTGTGGCGGTGCAGTGATGAGGCTCTAATAACTACCGATGAATGCAGGAGGACAGCAAGAAATCTGTAATTGGGCTGCAGGAGAGCCAAAGAGCCGCCGTGGCGCAGCGTTTAATCTTTATTAACGTAAAGCAAAAGGCTAACTTTGTGTTCCTATTCCGATAAATGCTCCAGCAGGAGGTGATTATCTGCAGCCTTCTACCTGTTTTTTCTTATAGAAGCCCTTCTTGTCACAGTTGGGGATGCGGAAACCTCTGGGGTTGAGGATGTTGGTGATCTTGAGGCTGCTGAGGATGCTCTCCATCTCCCTCCGGCAGGGACCCTGCAAAACATCCAACACAACGAGACGTTACACGAGGAATAGTGCCAAAACTCGATCAATTCCGTCATTGTGCATCTCTGGACAACGAGGTGGAGAAAGACAAATGCAAGAAAAAGATTTTAATTCATTGTTAAGACGGTGATCGAACTGAACAGCTTCAAACTTTGCCTGGATGTCACACGTCACACTGATGAATTTTGCATGAATGTGCGAGAACCTCATTTAGTCATCACACGTGATAAAAGCGCAGCGTCTGCTGGACGTTTTCACGGCATTAAATGAGTCCTTCACACCCACATGTCCAAATGACCACTTTTTGTGAATGAAATCTGGACTCATTTATTCTTTTATACTCAAAACTAACTGGAACCAGAACAGCTTCACTGGAGGCATCCACACAAGTTTTGATAAACTAGAAAATTACAACCTGCTTTTTTTTTTTCTTTCTTTCCCCAGGAAGTGACGTTATTCTGAAGGAGGAATTCCAAATAGTGGAGTTGAGGGAAAAGCAGCACAGAAGCAAGATGCTGCACAAATTGAACTATAATTTGGAATGCTAACAGCTAGTTTTACGCTCTGCCGGTAGTTTAGGATACACCTTGTTTGGGTTACCAGACCAACATAAGGCAAAAAGAAAGAGAGAGACTTTGGACCGTGGGAGGAAACTGGAGGAACATGCAAACGCCGCACAGAGACGCCCCCAAGCTTGGACCAAATGTCTTGCTGTGAGGCGATAGTGCCAACCACTTCATCTACCGCACCGTGTTCCTACAGAGAAACCTGCTTTGCAGGCATCCTAGGTTCTCTAGGAAATAATATTAAGTTACATGGCTGCATTAAAAAAAAAAAACTGTTTTATTCAGTGGTACGAACTTAATGTTTTCATGAGGACATAATTTGCCTAAGCCGCTTCGCCGCTCAGCTCGGCCTCAACAATGGTGCTGGCGATATGAAAAGAGGCGAGAAATTAATTCGGCCGCACTTGAAAGTTTGTGAAAGCTGCTTAAAACTGTGACATATTCCACAAAGGGTGTGTGTGTGTGTGTGTGGGGGGGGGGGGGGGGGGGGGGGGGGGGGTTCTAAAGGAACCAAAAAGGTTCGTCTTCAAGTCCAAGTTCTCCACTCACTAATCACAGCAGCCAGTCGAAGCCCATTACTAGAGCGTGCTCACTTCTCTGGCCAAGGAGACGATGAAAATAGCAGCAGGGCTTCCCAACAGGCGCTCACGCGGGCCAATCCATCACTCTCTGGCTCCCGGTGCGCCCGGCACGCGGACGCCTTGTGGCTAAACAACCGCCTGACCCGGGTCAGCCACAGGGCCACGGTACCCACTCGTCTGCCATGCCATTCTCCCGCTCGCGATCCCTGCCAACCGTCAGCGCCGCGACCCAAAGCATTTCATCACCCGCAGGCGGAGGAAAACACCAAAACACAGAGGAAGAGGAGAAAAACATTCCTGCCGTCCTCCCAGGACGGAAAAATATCGGTTTTCGGTACTTACATACTCGGGCTCCTGCTTGGTCTCCAGAGAGAAGTTTTGCTGGTCCGTGATGAGCGGTCCCGGGAGATCCTCCATCTTAAAGGTCTGGGTCCTCTTCTGATGGTCCCGGCGGAGGATGTCGGACTTGACGGAGGGGAAGAAGGGGAGAGGCGGGAGTCTGAGGGGTCCAGCGGGTCTGTGGGTGCTGGACGGGGTCTGAAGGCCGGAGCCGGTGGAATTTCGCTCCTCCTCCAGAGTCTCGGCGTTCTCCACTAAAGGCAGAAAACAGAACAGATTGGTGGAAGATTCATTCATCCAGGTCACGGTCTACTCTGAGGGGCCTTTCACAATTGAATAGTTCAGGACGTGGTTTACATTGGGGGGGGTTCCCATGTTCATTTGGTTCGTTTGGCGTGCAAGCAGCACTTTTGGGACCGGATCAAACCGCCTGGAAAATGTCAAGCAATTACAACAGCTGCCCGTTTGGGGGCACTGTTGCCTGAAACAAGCGCTGATGAGAGAGGAAGTAAAGAAAAAAACACGACTCATTGATTGGTCCGGACCAAAATCGAAAGTACCGCCGCTTTAGCCCGTGTTGGCTAGGCTAATAATCTCGTGGCTAATGGGTTGCAACAAACAACGGCAACATATCCTCTTCACACCAGATATCAATAGGAGTCTTCCTCTACTTCTTCCTCACTACTCCACGTCTGCTCACGAGATATTTTCCAACTTTTTCTTTCTGTGTCTGCTTCTTCTGATTGGACCCAGAATGCATTGCGCTCTACGCCACGTCCTCTCACCCCGCCCGCTGAAAAGACCGCTTGCATGAGAACCGGGATCGACCTTTTCAAAGGGACCAGAAATCGCTTGTTAGATGCGGTTCAGAGTTCAGGGGAGCGTTCGAAGCGGCCTTTCCTAGAAACTCCCTGAAGAGAACCTTGATCCAGATCAAACAGGGAAATGTGAACGCCGCCCTTTAGTCCCTGTCCACTATAGCCAAAGCGATCTTTTCTCTCCCTCTTGTTCTTAAAAAAGTTCCTCGTTCACACAGGAAACCTCTGCTTCCACGCAACACCATTACAACTACTCAAAATTATGTAGTACATATGCCATGCCTATAGGAGGCGCTGTTACGCTGCCACAGAAATACACAAAAAATGGTGAAGAAAACATGGACCATGCAACAATGGAGAAATCGACCAGTCTAACATATCGTCTTATTAAACTACACAGCTTCAGTAACTTCTGCAGCTCGACCTGGAGCACGTAGTCCGCCATTGTTGTTGTTAAGTGACGTCGCGGGGTCAAGATGTGAGGCGATGACATCATCATTTTCAGCAAATGCGCGTTTCGCCCGCCCACACGTCAAAGCCGAAGTGCCGTTTTACTAAAACGCCATGCCGTGTGGATGACGCGGTTACAGGAAATGCTGTTGCCAAGACGACAGCGACTTAAAACCGTTGTGAAGGCAAGGGTCAACAAGATCAGTTGACTGATAGAGAACAATTGGTTCTGGTTTTTCAGAAGTACTCTCTAAACATCTGAGTTCTTTGAGAAAATACCATTAATGAGAGTATACACCCTACGAATACAAAAGTAATGAAGTAGCTGGAGTAAATTGTACATAAATATTGTTAAAATTACACGTTTGGGACAAAACACTCATAAAAGTGGACATTACTGCCAAGAATTCAAAAAAGATACTAATAAAAGTATAAAGCAGTTAAAGTACAGTATTTGTAATTCGTTACTTCCAAACCCTATGATTTCAAAAGTAGTGAGGTAGATTACATGGTGTGAGTCACACTTAAATATGAGTCAAGTAAGTGTTTTAAAAACTAACTCATAAAAGTACCTGTTAGTTACAGTGATAGGAGTATTTGTAATTAGTTACTTCCAAGCTGTAAGTATTCACAAAGTAATGATGTAGATTACATGATGTAAATTGTACTAAAGTATGAGTAAAGCGCAATAATTTAAGAAAAATGCTCATCAAAGTACATGTTAGTTACAGTTGTGGGAGTATTTGTAATTAGTTACTTCCGTATTGTATGATTACATTATGTAAACTGTAATTAGCTATGTAAAGTTCCTTATATTAAAAAACACCCATAAAAGTACAAGTTAGTTGATGATTTGTGAGTAATTACTTACATCCAACTTTTCATTGAAAAAGTAATGAAGTAGATTACATAATCTAACATGTACTAGAGGATGAGTAAAGTTCCCCATGTGAACAAGCTCATAAAAGTACACATTATCTTGAGTAATGCAAGTATTTGTAATTAGTTACTATGATTTTAAAAGTATTGAAGTAGATTACATTGTGTAAATTGTACTTAAGTATGAGGAAAGTTAAATCTTTCCAAGAAAATACTCAAAGTACCAAGTTACAGTCCTGTATTAGTTACTTCGCATACTTATGATTTCAAAATTAGTGAATTGGATTACATGATGTATAATGTGACTAAGCATGAGTAAAGATACATATCAAAAAAAACAAATAAACATAAAAGTACTTGATACTTCCAGTAGTGCAAGTAATTGTAATCCGTTACTTCCAAACTTGAAATAGATTACAAGGTGTTAATTGGACTGAAGTATTGAAAAATTACCTATTTGAAAAAAAATAAATACTCAAAGTAGTTATAATACTGTAGATATTTGTAGTTAGTTACTTTATGCTATTATGATTTCAAAAGTAATGAAGTATATTGCATTATCTAAATTGTACTAAGTGAACTTATATTTAGGAAAAACACTCATAAAAGTGCATATTTGTAAATTGTTACTTCTACACTTTGACTTTAAAAGTAGTGAAGTAGATTACATGGTATAAATTGTACTAAAGTATGAGTAAAGTTCTTATTTGAAAAAAGTAAACAGTACTTCCAAATTTTATTATTTGTAAAGTACTGAAATAGATTACATAGTGTAAATTGTACTAAAGTATTGAAGTTTACATATTTGGGAAAAAATACTCAAAGTAGTCACAGTACTGTATTTGTGATATTACTTTATGGAAATAATTTAACTATATTACAATATTGTAATAAAGTATGAGTAAAGTTCCTCATTTGAAAAAAAACAATCACATAAGTGCACGTTACTTCCAGTAATATGAGTATTTGTACTCCGTTACAGTGACTGTGAGCTCTCCGGTGCTCTCCCCGGTTACCTGGCAGTTCATTGGCGGGCGCCGCGGCTCTCCCGGGCGGCCTCCTGCCGGCCGCCGGCCCGCAGACCCCGCGGCCCTCCAGCAGCGCCTGCAGCGGCTTCTCCTCCCCGGGCCGATGCTGGCAGATCAGCCCGGCCCCGCACCTCCCGGTGTACACGCCGCACGGCTGCCCGGGGCGGAGCGCGCATGTCAGGCAGCAGCCGCAGCCCGGCTCCCGCACCTTCTCCGCGCAGTCCTGCGGGAGCGGCTTGCACAGGAGCCGGGCCCCCGCGTCGCACGGCTCGCAGCGGATCACCGGCCCGGCCGCACCTGACCTCCGGCCGCACGACGCCAGCACGAAAGTCACGCAGAGTGCGCGGAAGCACGAGTCCATGTTGTCATGTGAGGAGCAGGTAAGAGCGGAGGCAGCGCGCGGAGGGACGCGGCATCCCCATATATAGACCCCGGGGAGTGAAGGCACACCCCCGGGGAGCGCGCCGTGTGTGCGCCGCATGGCCTCCAGCACGCCGCTGCAGACCTCCGCAAACTGCAGACACACTTTTTTATCGCAGCTGGCACATCAGCAGAGTCCCTATCAATAAAAGCTATTATTAAAAAGTCAGAGAAGCACATATATTTAATAAAATCATCATTTTTAAAAAGTCAAAACATCAGGTTGAAGTTAAAGCGTCTGCAATGCACATAACCGTCCACAGGGGACGCCAAAGATCAGATGAGTCTGGAATCAAGACATGATCAAAACTTCACAATTTATCACTAACTCCTGAACTTGATCAGCTTTTCTTGGTTTTGTTGTGTTTTTATGCAAATTTTTATGCACATTAAACAATTTTTTTTTGTGTGTAGGTAAAATGTCACAGTAGTGTGTTTGTGTGTAAGCGCTCTGGTCATGTTATTGTGCTTGAGCCTATATTTAAAAGTCATATAATGTGACTTATATATGTTCAATGTGGGAGTTTATAGCTACAATTGATCCCAGTGACATTAGATTTTCAGAAGTATTTTAAGTATATGATTTTACAGTGTCCTTGAGTGCCAAGAAAGGCGCCTTGAAATCAAATGTATTATTATTATGAAGTATATGCATGCAAACTACAAGAAAATACATTACTGATCATAAAGTGTTTCATTTATGAGGTACGGTTTATGCGTATCATACATTACAACCCCCCAAAAAGTGTTTTTATTGTGACTAATCATTCTTATTCTTCTTTTAAAACACACAAACCTTTGTAAACTAATGTATTCCTTCATATGTGTTATATGTATTACCTTCACAACCTGTTCTTGTGTGCTCAAAAAGCAAGAAGTACCTTCTGAATATTCAGTAACTGTAACCACATTACCCATTTAATGATAATAATCAGTTACCAACACATTACTGGTAAAAAAAAAAAAAAAAAGAAAGAAAACAAAAGCGGTGGCATCACAGTAATCCATTAGCATTAGCCTGGTACATTTTTCATGTTATTTTCAGGACGACTGACAGTCACATGAGACAGGGCTTTGGTGAAATAGTAACCTTTAGCTCCAGCAACTGCTAACGCTAACATAACAAGTGTAACTTCAGTAGCTGAAACTGAGGTGGTTATTTCTTGTTGGTATTGAATTACTAAGCTTGGGTCCCAAACTCATTCACAGACATTGAGAAATGTCAGATTACTGTGGTTACTATTTCACCAAACCCCTGTTTAATGTGACTTTCATCGGTGCTGCAATAGACCACAGTCATCTATTGCTTTAATGCCTTGACTTTTGGTCACTGATTAGTATAACTCGGTCAAAGTGACTAAAGTCTCAGCTTGTTACTTTTAATGGTTCCTGAAAACAGTTTCAGAGCTGCTGTCTTCCCCATCTTCATTTTTTTAAACTTCTTAAAGTAAATTGAGGAAAATTCCTCAGTAATTATTTATTTTTTTCTCTCCAGACGAGCGATCGCACTCGCACAGAATATGTTTCTGTGTGTTTTTTCACCTTCCTGGGATGTGAATGTGAAATGTGTAGCTGGCGCGGAGCCGCCCACTAACAGGCCGCTCTGCAGCGGAGCGCCCGCTCTCAGGAATGCCAAACATTTGTTTCATATGCTGGGGGAAAATAAATGGAGGCTCCCTCAGCCACCTGCGCATACTCAGCATAGCAGAGGGCAGAGAGAGAGTCGCGTACCGGAGGAATGTCGTCCCGCCGAGCCGCCACTCAATAAAGCCGGAGTGTGAAGAATGTGGACGGGATATTACTGGCCCACTGCGGCCGCCCGGCCCGCCCTAATCCCACCGTTTTTCCACCCCGTTAGGACGATTCGGACACATTCGATACGGCTCTCACAGTGAGCCAAAGATCTGGCTCTGCAATGCAGCTCAGTGCAAGGCAGAGGAAGTAATCCATTATAAATATCACTGGGGCTCAGTGGTGGTTTAAGTTTCTTTTTTCTTTTTTTGGGAAATAATATATATCACAAATACTCACATTACACGTTAATAATACTTTTACCAGGTAAAAATACTTTTAAGATCATAAATAACGACGGAGTATGCTTAAATATAAATATTTCAACTCTTGCAGTACCGCTCTGTACCACCAGATGGTGCAGTGCATTACTTACACAAGACGACTCACTAAAATTTTACATCCTGCACCTTCAAAAATCAATACAATTACTTTTATACATTTTTGAGATTCAGATTAATAAAAACTGCTAACACAGCTAAAAACAGAGAAAGGCCAAATAGTTAAAAATGAATAAAATTGCTTGGGGAAAAAAAGTCAAAGAATAAGCTACTACAGCTGATAAACTATCTAATTTGGCTGAAAAGTATTTTGAAGAAAGCTTAAATGATTAGATAAAGTAAAATAGAAAATTATCAAAATAGCTAAAAGAGTATATTCAGTTAAGATACAGTCATGTATATAAAACAAACCTACATATGAATCTGTATGAGCTGTGTTATCTTCATTTTAATGCTTAAACATATTTAAACATATATTTAAATCTAATGTGCATGTATGTATCCTATTACTTTTGTGAAGAAATCAATCTGTTGACACACCTGAAGTTGCCTAATTGTTCTTGTTGAAACAATAATCAAGGTACCAAAACCCGATCAAGTTATCAAAAACTCTGTTGACAGACTCTGGCCAGGTTTACACGTACCCCCGTATTTACAAAAACTGTGATATTTCTCTGCGTTTGAGCCTTGCATTTTCACACAAACACAGCTATGACACACCACAAACGATTTCTGAAAACTCCGGCCACAGTGGAGATTTAGTAAAACTCTGTGTCTCCATCTAAAGAGGGGTAGATGAAGATTTACATCACAATATGTGACGGAAGTGTTATCTTTGTCATCTTTGTGTGACCTGTATTTACAGTTTGACTGCTGTGATGATAACGGCTCCCATGAAATCATCGCTTTTTTTTTTTTTTTTACATTTTCTGATATATTCTAAAGCCACATTTAGGAGGTGCTCTACCGCACCCGGAAAAAGGCAGAATTGACTCGCGCCATTCGTGACGTTGTGCATTCTTCAGGAACCTGATTGGTTATCATGCTTCATGCTTCTGGTTACACTGCCCCCTAGAGGTTTGGCATGCCCATAGTAGCTCTGAACCAGGCGCAAATGCCAGTCATGACTTTTTTTTCTTTTTTTTTGTAAACGATCAGGTGTAAATGAATTTTTTTTTTTGGTAAACATAGAGGGGGGGAAATATACATTTTTGTAAAAACCCAGGTACATGTAAAATGTGGCCTGAAGCTACAAAGAGATGTGACCTGCTGGTTTAATCTCGGCGTCTCCTGGGCAGCTCATTGCCAATCAACAGATTGGGAGCACCCGGTGCTTCAGCAGATTATAAAAAGCTGGAGGAACTTTCCTGCCCGAGTTCACTTCACGCCGCTGCCCTGCCAGGGTCGCGGCTGCTTGTGTTTGAAAAGGAGGGAGCGGAGTCAGAGTCAGAGAGTCGGTGTGGGCAGTTAGTGGGAAAAGTCAGAACCCAAGCAAATGTATAGCTGACCCTCACTGTTTGGGAGTCTTCGTTATTTCTGAAAAGCAAGGACAATGCTAGTTAGGGTGAGACTCCGAGTTAAGAGTTCATCAATGTTAAATCCTCTCAAGGCCTGTAAATACAACATGCATGCTGTTTATTACAAAGATATCCTGCCGGCCAACAGCAGTCCGTGACCAATTTTGAATTATCCGATATTATTTAGTCCGTAGTGTGCTTTATGGGGATAGTTCATCGTCGAGGGGGCATTCACTACTTATGAGGGAAAAACCTCGTGTTTCTCTCTGTGTGGGGAACAGAAACTGGGAGCAAACTACTCTTGTGGGGTCTGACCTAAATTGTAGGACCCCCACACACAAGATATGCAGGTTAAGATGTGGTTTTATGGCCCAGGTCATACTTGGGATCAGTTTATTCCATTCACAAAGGAATCGCAGGAAAACTCATCAAAATGACATTAAGAACAATCATAAGAAAAAGAAAAAAAGAAAAAGCGGCACAAACAAATACACGGACCAACAAGACACAGGGACAGACTGAGGGCGTAAATGCCCACACTGATGAGACACAGCAGACAACAATCAAGGGTAATCAGGGGAGGAGAGGGAGCGCAGAGGAGGACATGAGGGCGGAGCAAAAATACACAAATCACGAAACGTGACGAAATATAAACCATGAAAGCCAAAACTGGAAACAGGCTAGGAGAGCATCAAGGATGGTTTGATTGTTTACTTCATGGATAATCCCGGGAGATGAAACATCTTCAATCACACTTACAGTATAAGACATACAGGGCGTGATTTCCTAAGACGCTGCAAAAAGTGTGCCAACGTCTCCATTTGAATTTCTCTGAAAGATATTGCATACAAACAGGAGTAAATGAGGGATTTGCATGCATTATATAGACGTATTTTGATTTGATTCCTAATATCTCATTGGTCAGAGACAGTGGACAGGGGTTAAGGTACACTCCACCATCATCTGCATACGAGGATCCATTTCTTACATACAGCTTAAATGTTCAGGTCTGATCTAGTCTGTGACACTCAATGTACCTTATTTTGATAACACCACTTTATATTATATTGTGGTAGGACTTAAATGAGTTAGATGTAGAAAGTGTTTCCAGAAATCCATTAAATAGTTTGTATCTTTCAAAGAAGCAACTTTTTTTTTGACATATCTGTTAATCTTTTCTGTGATTGGATGGTCGCGCTGAAGAAATGCCGGGGATCACCTGAATAAATCATATATTGATGTAAAGCTCTATTTCTCTGTTTTCTGCTAGTTTTTGATTATAATAGATATTGTAAATGTTCTGAGTTATGGGAAGTCCACATGCCGAGATCCATCAGTCATAATAGGACAGGAGTAAAGGATAGAGGAGGTCTGTGTGGTTTCCTTGTATTTATTTCTTTATGGGGCAAAAAAAAAAAAAGCAAGGGCACTGTAAATTTGAGGGTCAGGGTGATTTGGGGGGACCCAAAATAACCACACCAATTTTCATGAATGTGAGGACTGAGGTGTGGTTTTTAGTACAAACGTTGCAATTGAGTTACGGGACGGGGGAATGCATTTTGTCAATGGAAAGACCCTACAAAGAAGGTCTCATGCATCCGTCCTTCAGTGTTGGATTGGGGAAAAAAAAGAGGCATCACACGACCAGTCTGGTACCTTGACTCCATTTCTTGCCCACTCAGGAGTCTCATGACTACCCCCCCCCCCCCACCCCCACCCCCCACCCTCGTCTGAGGTCTTTTGGAGGAAAATGTCATCACACATGAATCGGATGAGAAAGTCTCTGTTGTGATTAGCACAGTAATCTTTTTCCTTTGATCCAACAATTAACAGATTATTAGAGGTGGTAAGAAAAAAAACTTTAATCTGACTTAAGTTTGAATTTTTTATTTATTTATTTTTTTGGTGGGGGGTGTGGAGACGTCGTGGCCCCTCGTTTCTGGAGGCTTGGCCCCCCGAGGCAGTCCAAAGCTGTAATTAGGCCTGAGCAGAATGGAGGATGGAGGCAGAGCCTGACGGATTGCAAGGCGCTCGGAAGTGGGCTGAGAGTGGCGCCGCTGCCGCTCACTTTGGGCCCCGAATACCCTACACCCCCCCGCCCGCTAGGCCACCACCCTCACGGTAGCCCCTCCTATGTCTCTGCTTCTACCAGACATACATTTGAACACGCGTATAAAACATTGATTTTCCCCCCTCTCCCTCCAGTCACTTTCAGTTTTATAACTACAATTAACTGGGTTATATGGAAAGCATGAGTTCAATGTAAACATAGAGGGTCATTAAACTCTTTTAAATGACTAAAACTGCTTCGTTTTTTTGTCCTTTTGATAGGGTTTGTCATGCTAAATGATTAAAATACAAACGGGGGAACGACAGCACATGTAATTTTCTGGCCTTCTGTCATGCTTCTTTTTTTTATTTATTTTTTTTATACCCCCCTTACTGACACCGACGCACCATTACTCACTCATAAACAAAGACAAATTACAGCCAGCGAAGGAGGGAATATCTTTTGCAGATGCAGGATATACAATGCTCCATTTACTTTATAAGTGATGGTGGTCTGTGGTTTGCGTGCTGAAGCGGGGAGAAAATACTGAAAGTTATCAAGGCTGCAAGCGGAGCTGTCAGCAGAAAAACTTATAGCTGTGTCTGACCACATGTGATTTAATGAGACGCAGCAGGAGGGCAGGGGCTTCGAATGACTGCAGCACACTGTCCTGGGTCAAACCCCCCAAGACCCCCCAGCCCCCCCCCCCCCCCCCCCCCCCCCCCCCAAAAAAAACAAGAAATACAATTTGTTTTTATAAAATTCTTAATTTTTTATTCTATCAAATAAGAATTTAAATATGTTTAAACTAAATTATGAAAATTATTTTTTAAGCGTTCAGATGAAAAACCTTGACGTCGTTAGATGTTGTGCGAGAAAATGTTTTAGCATCTCGTACAATACAAAAGTAAAACTCACTGCTTCTAACGGGACATTTTGTGCAACTCTTTGAATTTGTGTGTGTTTTTTGGGGGGGGGGGTTTCCTGCAGGAATAAGAGAAACAACGAGAATGTTCTCGAATCTTAGTTTATTTGAGCAGATGTAAGCGATAATGAGTGATTGAGCATTTCAAGCAAGAAACAAGGGATTATTTTCTACTTTAACAAAATCCACAAAGCAGACACTTTTATCTATCCTCTCCTGGAGTTTGCATCTTGTTCCTGAGCATGCATGTTGGACTAATGAGGAACTGACGGGTGCAATTGTGTGTGGCGGCCTCGAGTGTCGCCATCAAAAAAAGCTTTGAGCTGTGCTCCCCCTCAGATTACGTAATCCCACACAAACCTGACTGTGCTGAGCAAGAGTCTTCTATAATTCTTTTGGACAATGGGAGATTTCTCAAGACCTTTATTATATATCCTGTGTTTTATGTGCGTATATAACACATTTAGTGTTGCTGATTTGACATTTTTTCCTCAGTCGGTACCTCCACTTCACTGTAGGGGGCGACATTGAGAGAACACATGTTGTTCTCATTTAGAAGTAAAAGCAAATATGCAGGGCAGGTTTTGTTTTTGTGTTTGAGTACGGTAAAACAATACATTTATTCCAAAAACTAAACAATGTAAGAACCATAAACCTCACTGGAATGTGTTGACACACCTAATATCAGCAGGGATCAACCCGAGCTCCGGACTCAAACCTGGATAAAGTCTTCTTTACCACCTGGAGGAAAAAAACATGCATGACAAATATGTTAACCCGACTCAAATAAATGTGTCTGGAATTGAACCATGGCTATTCTTGTCCTGTTTGCGAGTACTAACCACTTCACCAACAAACACCTATTTGAATAAACGGATGAATCAAAGTAACTCGACCCCACATTCAATTGTTTCACGTCGATTTGCGGGTGACGTTGGCTTGCTTGAGGTTTCTTTTCACCTCCATAGTTCAAAATCCTCTTTGGAAAAAGTTCAGAACTTTGGTTTGAAGCATTCAAATTATGAGCGCTGACATGTGAACTGAAGTCGGAAGCAGAAAAAAAAGTGGACAATGTATTTTGAGAAAATCGTTTGTTTTGGGAAATGTTGGATCTTATCTGTATGAATATTGAGGTGAACCTGCCTAAGCAGCCGACCGTTGGAAAACTTCCCACAGGTTAATGTTCCCCAACACAAAGCAGGAGAAAGAACTGTCATACTCTAGATCTGGCTTTGGATCTAATTTATTTCAGGCAGATTTGTTTCTACTCCATCCAGTCTTTGACATGTTTGTGGACTACCCAGGGACGACGGCCACTAGAATCTGGACCAGTTTATAAATTCTGGTCTCGAGGAGTCCGTGCATTATTACACCGGTGGTCATAATGTTATGGCTGATTGCTGCACAGCCGCCATCTTTGACTCTTTATTGCTGAAATAATGATGTAAACAGAGTTATATCACAAAAGGGCGGGGGCGTCATCGGGCACCCTCTCCGCTGGGTCCACCCTCCAGTTAATTGGGTCGGGGTCCAGTGTGCAGTCAGGACACCAATACACCAGAAACTCTTGTTCCTCTCTGTGTACGTCGCAGTAATTTGCTGCTTTGGCTCGAAGTTGTCAAGCGACATGAGAAAAACAAATTAACAGACTTTCTGCATCACTAAGAAACTAATGATCGGGGGGTGGGGGGGCGGGGGGGGATGGCTGGTGTGGGCATCTCCTCGACCTGGCCTGAACCACCGTGCAGCCCGATATGAAAGCCCAGCGTTTTGTCTGCGGAGGGAATTTTTAGATTCTGCCGTGTGCAGAAAGCCAAGCAGGGGCCTCAAATTGTGCAGCCATCCCAGAATGCACTTTCTATTTTTTGCGCTCCCCAACCTTTGTTCTGCCTCAAGAGGGAAGAGATGAACCCTGCCCCTCTAATTAAGTGGCCATAAAAACGCGGCGGAGCCTCGGTGCTCAAGGATCGGGAGAATGGGCTCTGGGCCTGATAAACATGCCCTTTCACCCCTGGATTATTCACTAAATGAGACTTAAACAGGAGGGATGTATGGAGTTTATTGGAAAGCCGGTAGTGAGTGTGACAGGTTTAATCAGTGTCTTCCAGGGGTCAGTGCTCGGGACACAAACGTCATCGTTGTAGAAGGTTGTAAACAAACTGTAACTCTGCGTGTGAGCGCAATTTATGTCCGTTTTAATCAATCTGTCATTCACCAGGATCTTTCCGCTTTTATGATTCATTCTTATTTGTCTGTATAGATGTTTGGGTTTTAGTAGTGTTTACATAGGAATCTTTCTATCACTTTTATTCCTTAATGGAACCTGCATATATCATATATATGATATATGTATTTGATAAATTTTTTTTGTATTTTGTCTTCCTGTAACCTGTACACACACATGTTGCATGCTCATGCATTCATATTCATTTTGATTTTCCAGTGTCCTTTTTGATTACTTTTATTCCTCTTTACCTTTGTGTATCATGGTGGATATATACATTGTGTCATTGCAGGTCGATTTTTGAGTATTTAATCGAATTTTTATTTTTTATTTTTTTTTGGTTAATATTCAGTATCGATATGAATGAGAGTTGATGACAATTTAACTTTGAACTCAATAATTGGCTAAACTGTGAAAATATTGAGGTGAACAGTAAAACTGAAGAATGGACCTCGATGCAGAATTGAGTGAGACCTGTGTGCCTGTGTTGCACTATTATCAGCCTTGTGAAATATTGTCTCCCCAGACAGGTTAATTTGTTGACCCACAATGTTTCTCGCCTTTCTGGATTTCCCCACGCTTCTTTCATTAAATAACTGAGGGAGGACGGGCTCTGGGCTCTGGGCTCTGGGCTCTGGGATCCAGGCTCCGGGCTCCGGGCCAACACCTGGGCCCTCACTTCCTTCTTGCCCTTTTTTAATGTGAGTTTGGTGTGTTTAATGTTTACATGTTGGAATATATGTTGCTGCTGTTTGAATACATTTGTTAGATAAATATTTGTCTTTTATCTGAGTTATTTTAATCTTTTTAAGACATTTGTTTTGATAAATTTGTCTGTCAATCGATAACATGATAATGATGTTTTAGAGGCGATGATGCACAGCCAATCCGTTTACAATGGGAGTGTTACAGAGCGCCCTCCCTGTGAACATCAACCACTTTCAATATCAATCAACATTTAAAAACTGACTTTGAATCATATCACTAAAACTCAAAGTTCAAGAGCTCGGTGTGGCTCGCTCCCTCTGCTGGCTGAAAACTGAACTGGATCTTTGTCTTTTCTCACACTTTAATGCCGTCTCACCCTTTTCAATACTTACTGAATATAATCTGTGTTAGTGCTGCAGAATTTGTTCTTTCAACTAACAAACAATTAAATTACATAATGTGTTAATTGCACAATAAAATTTTCTCTCCTGTTTAAAATCCAGTCATTTTGAACTTGCAGAGCATGTAAATGCTATTCATCATATTTTACAATATGTATACTGTAGATGCTGGCATTACAATAAAAATGAATAAAATAGCCCAACAATAAAATTATGTAGTAAAAACCCTTATATGTCACATTTATAAGCTAAAAATCCACATTCCCAGTAAAAAAAAAAAAAGCTTTTACCAGTAATTGTGGGTTTTTTGGGGGGTGGGGTACAAAGAAGCCCTAAAGGTTTACAGTCGTCTTCCCATGCAATGAAAGTAACAAGCCAAGAGTTTCTGAGTTACTAATTTCATAATCAGTCATATTCCTCACAACAGAATTACTATCACAACAACACGCTACCACCTTTTCTGGATTATAAGTCATATTTCTGGCAAGTCATAAGAAGTATACCAAGAAGCTACTTGTAGATCAAAATATACCATCTGGGACCACTAGATGTCACTGTATCGCAACAGAGTGTTGCTACTATATTGCCGAAAAACCTCAATCATTACCGCATTATACTGACAGAGTAACATGTCAACTAAATAAAAGATACCTGGAAAAATTGGAACAAACAAGTGTGTGAATTGAAACTAGTTTTATATCTAAAAAGTAGAAATTGAGCCTAACTTTTTTAAGGCTGTTGCGTCGTCTTAGGGGATTAAGTGAAAAACGTGTAATGAGATCTGACACTTTGAAAATGTGTATGTGTTATGTGAATACATTTATGATAAATGACCTTCAAGTGAACTGTGAAGAAAAAAAACCCACCAAGCACAACCTACCGTATTTTCTGGAATAAAAGTCACACTTAAGTTGTTTGGCCGTTCATGCTTCTTATTAAGAAGTGATTTAAATATCAATATTTATGGGACATACCATCAGTGACCACTAGTTGTCACTGTATGACAGCAGAAAGTTGCAACAGCAGCACATAATAACTTCCATTATTACTGTATTGAACTGAAACATTTTTCCCAAAGGAAAAAATGTCCACATACGATTTTAAAGTAAAAGCAGGAAAAAAAAAAAAAGACATTTAGATCTGGACATGGACAAATCAAATATATATTTAACCTCTTCATGACAGATTTCTTGTGTGACTTGTAGTCCAAAAAATACGGCACTTCTTCATCTTGTCCGCTGGTCACTGCGGAATCTACCTCGCAGAGAAGCGACCCGTCGAAGGTTCCATGTGGTTTATTTACAGAGCACATCAAACAGTCCGTACACAAATAAAGGCTTCACATGTAGCGCGTCGTACAAACCGGAATGAGGATGTGAGAGATAAACATGAGGTACAGGTCATATCAAAAAGTGAGAATAAAAAAAAAAAAAAACAGCTTTACGATGGTCGTAGGTCCCTCCATAGATATAATTCAGACATACAAATAAAAGCGCTCAAATAAATGATTTCCTTTTGTCATCATCTCATATACAACAAACCAAGTAAAGGTCAAGTGTATGTCATTGACAGATGACTAGTTGAACAAATTAATTTGTGCAATTCCAACGATGAAGTCCTTTTTTTCTACCCAGCATTTGTTCTTAATATAGCAGCCTTGTTTAAAATGTTTTTTTTTATTCTTTTCTTAAGTCCATAAAAGATTAAAAAAAAAGAAAAAAAATGCCTTTGATAAAGTGGAAACCCAACCACTTGTCCTATGCGTTTTTAACCTGCTTGTGTCAGTATATATTAGGGTTTTACTTAAAATATTTTCTAGGATTTCACTCTTTTCAACACACACACACACCTTTTATCCAAAGTGGTCATACTGGATTACACCTTACAACAGAGATGATTGAAACGCGGTAAAACAGAGCCGCACGTACAGTTTTAAAAACATTTACATTGCATAGATAAAATAATATAACATGCAGTGTAGCCAGTCCCAAAGTTCAAATTATATATATATATATATATATATGTATATACCTTTGCTACACTGCTTTTGCATGGTTTTAACTCCACTCTGAAGCAGTGCATGCTGGGTAGCCGCAGAACTTTACAAAGCTTAAAAAAAAAAAAGAAAACATTGTTTTGGTTAAATATGAAAGAAAATAAAATCACATAACATAAAAAAAAAAAAAATCTTGATTTGTCCTTAAAATGCTATGCACTAGTAAGAAAAGCAGCCTTTGTATTACATACTCAAAATATATATTGGTAATTATTATATCTACCTGTATGAAAAGTTACAGTTTTAAACAACTAGAAAAAACACATTTCTTATATTTATATATATATATATATATATATATATATTTTTCATCTGCAGTTCATAATGTAACTAGAAATACAATAAAGAGGTTTATAGTGTGTGTGTGTGTGTGCGTGTGTGTGTAACATCCAGTTTTGAGTCCAGATCGTCACGCTCTTCCCGGCTCCGCCGTCTTTTCCACCCCGAGCTCCGGCCGCTCGTCACTTACTCTTCTGCGAGCCGATCATCACCCTGGACACGAAGTTGACGATGGCGCTGGCGGGCTGCTCGGGGTCGTGCTCGGCGAACAGGTGACATATGTTGTCCGTGGAGGTGCCGGTTTTCCTGGCCACGAAGCCGAAGATCCTGCGGAGGAGTTAAGAGGCATTCGGTCAGGGTAAAAATAAGCGCTTTGGCGGCGCCCAAATTGCAGCTGTTGGCGCAAGTAATAATGCACCTACTTTGCTGATGGGCAGCCATCTTTTTTCCACCTGCGAGCAGAGAAAAGGAGACAATAATGTTTAGCGACACTTGTACTTAACACACCGAACCCTTATTACCTCAAATTAGCAGTGACATTGTGAGCGGTGAGATCTTACCCGTGTTTATTCATTTTCGACTGTCATGCGAGACGACATGTTTGAACATTTAAACAAACTCTAATCGTACTCACTTTCTATCTTGAGGGTCCAGAGCACAAAATATGACCGTGTTGACGTTGTAATGCCGTCTGAAAAAGAGCCTTAACGGAGAGACAGAAAGTGGCATCAAAAATCTTTCCAGTGAGGATGAACTTGTTGACAAAATATTAAGGATAAAAACTCAGAGAATTATGTGTTATACACTCATTTTTCAGTGCGTCGGGGCCAAACAATGTGAAGATGGGAATCGATCGAGCATGGTTTATCCACGCTTTTCAAACAGTTGGTGGATATCAGGTTTGGTAAGTCGCTGTAGTAACAACATGCTAATACAGCAAAAGTGAACCACACAGAATATGAGATGTGAATTTCATTCCAGTGAGGAGGGAAAGACGACAAAGGAACACGAAAGGGTGAAACCTTTCAAACTGATCTACATCTTGAAAGTACGTCTCCGTAGAGAGCCACTTTATTTACTTCCACCGTATTACCTGCCAAATACTGTCCTCGTCGAAATTGGGTCCACAGATGCTTGCGAATGGAAAAATAAATATACTGATTTTGTCGTATTTATTCATAATATGTATATTTTAATTATATGTTGGCCGCTGTGCATGCACAGAAGTTAAACTCAGACCCCTTTTTGAAGGCAGGCCGTATTTTCCATGACACCAGAGAAATCGCAGAACAGGCTTCCCTGTGCACCACTGGAATATAGCGAGCGACGGTAATCAATTATATTTGGGGGGGAAAAAAAAAAAGGTCAAATCTTCCCTCGTTATCTGGATTTCCAAAACATTTCAAAAACTTTAAACAAACAATAGAAACCCATAACTTTTCCAGGGCCTGGAACTTGCATTCTCAATGTCCACAAGTTTTCCAGGTTTTTCGTGACTGTTCGAACCCTGCAGTGTAGCGTCCAATATAGGATTCGGTATAGGGGTCATGATGACGTACAGCATGTGAGTATGTGGCATAGGGTACTGGGTACTGCAAGGGGTTTAGAGTATAGTATGTATAAGGTATGGCATGATTTAATATAGTACGAACCCCCATGTTATCACATCCTAGGACTGTGTGAGGTACTCACTTCCTCTGGTTGTCAGTGAGGGTGATTCCTTGAGAAGACACTTTGAAATGGACCACAGTGGAGGTGGGTGGAGGGCTGGCGCTCAGAGTCATGCTGGTCGCTTTCTGCACAGCCTGGACGCCCGTCAGCGACTCCATCTCCACAGAGCCCAGGTACCACACGTTACAGGCTGCGGCCGCAAAAACAAAAAAAAAACAAACCCGTTGACATGACACGCACTCGTGTGAGCGACTCAATAAGTGCAAGTGACACAATGCATAATGGCAGGGGCGCGGAACAGAGCTCATTTCCAAAAGTGTCCCAGAATTACACGCCGTCAGTGTTTTTGCTTGTAATCCCATCATCTGTTTGTCCGCGCGTCTATTCACAGGCCGATTACCTGCGCCCTGCTTCAGCAGCTCGGCGGCGGAGTTTGTGACCGACTGTGAGGTATTCTCCACAACGTCTTCCAGAGGATCTACGAGGAAGAAAACAGCAGTGAGATTATACAGCCCAAGAAAAAAAAAAAAGACACAACTGCACAAAAGGAGCAGCCACAAAGCTGAAGTCATGATTATTTCAGCTACATCAATTAGTGTGTGTGTGTGTGTGTGTGTGTGTGTGCATGAGTTGTGTTTACCTCGATCAGGTATAATGAGTTTACAGGGTAGGGCCAAAGGAGTGATCGAATGCTGGCAGACCAGTGCGGTTAAGCTTCCTGTAAAACACAGTGTGAAAATGAAATCATATCTTTTATTTTTAATCATTAATGACAGTAACACTGCACTAAAACACCTATTTAATTACAGGATGGAAACTTTCCCTTATCCACCACTCATTAAATGCCCGAAAATACAACAATGACAGCGTTGCCTATCTTGCATTGTGCCTATATTATTATATTTTATATTTTACTTCTATTTTATTCCATTTCAATCTTTACAATTCATGTGTTTGGCGTTGACCGGGCCTTGAGAAATGAATTTCGTAAAAAGGTGTACTTGTATGACAATAAATATCCTTGAATACTGGATGTTCTCTAATACCACAAAAGTCAGACTTAGAATAGGAAACGGGTGCTGGACGCTAAATCAAAATAGATATGTCGGGTGCACAATAACTTGTATTGCCAATATATTATCAGATTTTAAGTACTCTATTTGGAATTTGATTTGGAAAAAGCACCTCTTACTTCCTGCTGGTGTACACAGTCACTTTTGAAAATCTTACCAAAATAACAAAAGAAAATGACATACTATCAGAGTGACAAATTGGGGGCACGTTTGGAATATCCATTTAGATATTGGATGACTGCAGTGTCGGTGAGTGGTTACTGGTGGTCAGAGGGGCTGATGGGGCAGATTGGCAGCCTCACTTCCGCCAGTCTGCCCCAGGGCAGCTGTGGCTACATACGTAGTTCACCACCATCCAGTATGGAGTGAATGAATAATGCAATGTAAAGCATCTTTGAGTGTCCAGAAACGTGCAATATAAAACCTATGCATTAGTATTATTCTTATTTAAGCTGTGAAAAATACTAAATATAAATTAACTTGATTGGTTCAACCCTTTTGTGGAAAAGAAATCTACTTTTTAACTTTTGTGACTTGAAATAGTATTGACATTCTCTTTTGAAGTAATATCAATGCATACATAATTAAATAGGCAGGAAAGTAGTTTTGCACTGCGCTTGTGCAAGTTAGGACCTGCCACTAGAGGGCAGCGTTGTTCACAAAGTCTTGCCATTTGCTGCAGTGTAGCCAAACGGCCACTAGGGGTCACTGTTGACAGTAGAAAAAAAGGAGGCACTCACCGAAATAAGGCTCATTGGGGCAACCCTTGAGCCTCACACCCTTCTGTGTGCACTCAATCAGGAAGTGGCGAACCAGTTCATTGGCGAGGTCTCCTCCTGTGAGGAAAAACAGTGCAAACACAAAGAAAGGACACATTTCTGCCATTAATCACAGTTTCTCCCAAGACTCACTGTCACTCTGCATTATTTTTTCCCAGCCGTGAAGAGTTACATAAAGCATATTAAATCTCTGCTTTCAGTCTGAGAGAAATGTGTTCACACAAAGGCTCGGCGAATAAAGCCCGCTCCTTACGATGGGTTGGGTTTCACACTTGGAAGGAGTTGGATTGCCTGCAGCTCGCAGCGTGGATGGAGGTTGGACTGTGTCATGACGTTACCACAGGGCAGACAAAAGGGCAGGCGTGAGGGGTGGAGAGGGGGGCAAATCAAACGGTGTAAGGAGGGGCCCATGCCAATCTGTTGCGCCTCTTTCATCTCATTTCAAAATGCACCTTTTTGAGGAATTAAAATTGTTGTTGGCAGAAATTGAGTGAGCTTCAAAACTGCTCGTTCCATTTCCTGTAACCCTTTCATAGTCGGTTCAGTAAAAACAGATAAAAAACTAAGTTAAGAGATTATCCTCTATATTAGCACCTCTCTGGTGGAAGAAATTTGTTCACAGGGAAAAAAAAAAAAAAAAAAAAGTTGAAGCTTACAACAGAAATGAGTTGAGTCATCGATTGAGCGATGAAATTACAGTCAACAATCGGCCTTTGTTTTGCATTCTGAAAGATCCAGAGAGTGTTTGACCTGATTATTCTCCCTGCTTCATAAATATGTGCACAATGACACAGAAGAAGTCACTGAGAAAACGAGCAGGTTCACAGGGAAAGAACGACTCTGTGCAAAGTGAGTTTTGTGGGGCAGCTCCTCAGATAAATGCCCCGGGATCAGCTCTGGCTTATGGACCGTGGCACACCTTTTGTTCCAGGATGAAACATTAGCTGCACATCTAAGACTATCGGGCAATGCAGGGCTGCTCGGCTCGGTTGTGGCGACGATGCCCAGGAGAGAAACAGAAACACAAACGGCGAAACAGGACTCTCAGGTTCCTCCGTGACGCAGAGTCCACAGCGGTAACTGAAGATGGCTTTGTGTTGTGGGACTGCGTTCTGCGTGATTTCCCAGGATGTCTGCACAAGCCCGCCAACCCTTTAACTCCCACCATGTCGCTACTAACAGGATCATGCACCTCACAACAACTTCTCGCAGCTCAGGAGCCACACGTGGATCTTATTTTTATTTCAATTGCAGACTAATCTTGAGAAATACTCATATCTAAATCTAAAATGATACAACATCCACAATGGCTAAAACCAATCAAATAGCTTGATCAGCAAAACAAGAACATTTTCTTAAAATGGCTGATAAACTGAAACAAAGAAACAAATCAAACAAAAATGCAAGAAAGACTAAAGCATGCACTACAAACATGCAAAGTGAAATGGACAAAACAACTAAAACCACTAAAAAATGTAAAAATGAAAAAAACCAAAGTGAGAAAGAGTTAAAATAGCTAAAGCAACTAAAACATCCCAAATTGATAAAAATAAATAAATAAATGAAAAGCAACTAATATCACTAAAACTGCAAAAAAAAAGAAGCTAAAATATCCATGCAAAAACTTAAATGGCTAAAAATGTAAAACCGCTAGAATAGCAAAAAAAAAACCAGTTAAAACTACTTGAATAAATGTATGCGCTGAAAAAAGCGTCAAAAAAGCCAAAAGGCTTTACAAGCAGAAACAACTAAAAACGTTAAAACAAAAAAAATCTACCATTCTGAATTATGATTCTAAAAATTCATAAATTCTCTTTCCAAGACCGTCGCCTATGCAATAGTAACTATACTAACCAAAGAGGACTTTTGTCACTAATACCTGCAGTGTGGTTATTTCAGACTAAAACATAAACATTTTATTATCGACCGTCCAAAGATAATCCCGTTGATGATTATATGTTAACTCTTTGATGGAATGTAGCCTGTTGAATGTTGTGAGGTTTCTCGTCTATTCCCGTCTGTATTTGCAGTACCTTTCTTGCTCTGTTGGAGGACCGATGGCGGCGGTGTCGCCACCTTCATAGCCAGACCATACGCCCCCTTAAAGGAGTGGCTGTCCCGCACGATGAAGCAACCCGGCTCCTTGTCCTTCAAGACTGAAATAGCTGAAGAGGAGAAACATAATAACAGTGGAGCAGCTGCAAGAAATGTTTCTTTTCTTTTATTAGTTTGACAAAAAAAGTGGGGTGCTGCGAACCGACCTTGATCTCTGGAGATATCTGGCTTGTACCAGAATTTCGATGTGTCCTGCACAAATTTTACTGTAACCTGCTTGCTGGCCAATACATCTGGAAGACATTCAGGAGAAGAGCTTTCAATACAGCTGGATTATAGAGCATCTTCCTCCCGCTAACTGATGTAATTTGTGAGGTGTACGACGTGAGGAAACCGTCGTCATCATACGTTGGCGTACCTGGCAGAGGGGAGGCCGTGCCCGGTATCTGAGACGACAGGTCCGGCAACACGTTGGGGAAGGGGATACTCATAGAGCTCCCACTGTGCGGACTGGAGAAGCCGCTGAGCGCCGGAGAGGCTGTCCCCAGCGAATGCTCCCCATCCGAGGCCCTCTTCTTCTCAGGCAGGAGCGGGGGCTGAAGCAGTGGGGTCTGTGTCCGGTGCTGCCCCCCGTCCATGGTGGCTACAACTTCCCTGTCCATGTGGCAGTCCGTGCCGTAGCCGAGGCCGGAATCGACCTGCTCGTGGAAGCTCTGGCCGGGGCTGCGGCTCAGAGCGTAGCGGGCCATGCGGCTCCGCTGGCTGCTCCGGGGGGAGCTGTGGGCGTTGGGGGCAGGGTGGATGTGGGGGTGGTGCAGGGGAGGGGAGTGGTGGCTGTAGTCCATTGACATGGTGTGTGGCGGCGGGGGTCTGACAGAGGGGTAGCTGCTCAGGGACGAGTGGCGGGTCACGACGAGATGGTCTGCTGGCCACGGCTGGGTCATGGACGAGCTGGATTAAACACCACACCAAAGAAAACAAGGGATTATTTCAAAATTAAGAGTAGGCAGGTTAAAAATCCGTTCTGCCAGAAGCAGATTTCTACCTGTCTGTCTGTTGAAGCGTCCCGGCGACGGAGGCAGAGTGTGTGAGTGTGAGGGGCCGGTGAATGCTGATGGGGTCCGTCGAACCCCCAACCTCAACATGACCGACATCCGGATATTCCCGAGTATCTGTGTGAGGCACTAAATACACACACATTCAGAGTAGATTAAATGAAAATGAATCTTTTCCCATGACCAAAAACCTTGACACATACTTTAGATCTAGATAGGATCATACACAAAACAGAATTTAAAGACATAATGAAGCTATCAAATTTCTATATATGCCACAAAAAATGCTTCAAAGTGAAGGGAGGCATGTTCCAGATTTCATTGACATGTTCAGAAAACAATCAAACTTTTCCTGTTGGTGCAGAGTAGAAACTCTGCCTGACGTCACTGTGAGGGGGCGGGGCTTAAGAATTCAATCAAGCCTTTCTATTGGCTGTGGAATTAGGATATACCCTCCAGTCATCCTGTATATTAGATTGTTTCACATGAAGTGAAAAGAAAAGTAATTAATAATATTAAATCATTTGACAATCACTTTTTGACAGATTAGGAGGTACATAAAAAGTTACCCTAAAGACAAAAAGCAAAAACTAGGGAAATGACGGTCATACATTTTTGTGATATTGAATTCATTTAGCTTATATCTGCAATTAAACATTTCTTTTTTTATTTAGTTTTCACCATCACCTTGTCTTTGTCATTTAAACATTTGGTTTATTTTCATTTTGACTTGTGAAAGACTCTTAGTTTTAATATCCACACTTTTTTCTCATTCTTGTTTTATCATCTAATTGTCTGTCGATCATCTGAAAAGCGTTTTTAAAGGTACTAATATTTTGCAAGAGCGTTATAGTTGTTAGTTGTTTTTGTTTTTTTTAATTTTGGAGGATCTGCATAACAGAGAACACAAGAACAATTTTCCGTTTTCTGGAAAATATTTAGAAACTGCACTCAATTTCACCTCCACAACTAGACGTCATACCCTGAAGAAACACGTTTTTATCCTTAAAAAAAAGCAGTTTTAGTTAAAAAAACCCTCCTGTGCAGGCCATGACCACAGGAGACATTCTTCTAAAACCCAACATGAAGGGCAGACAGGGGTTAGGAATCTCCCTGCTTGTGCAAAGACTTCTTTGTTTTCAGGCTCTGTCTAAAGAAAAACCTCAAAAATTCCACCAATAACAAAGTCAGTGTCATTAAGAGGGACGCAAAAGCTGCTGTCATGAAAGACACAAAGAGTCCAACCATGTAGGTACACAGATGACACAAAGGATTTTATTTTATTTTTTTAAAGTGAAAAAAGACCTGAAACCAATATTTTATTGGAAAACCACTGGAAAAAGTGAGAAAATGTCACGTTTACAAACAGTGAATGGCATATATGTGTGTGAAGCATACACCGAAAAATAGATTTTCTGCATTAATGAGAGAAAATAAGTTCAGGTAAGATTAGGAAAAAGATTTTGGAATAACTCTGAAACCCACCGTGGTCCATTCTGAAATGTCCGAACGACTGCACGCTGCTGGGCGCTGACCGCAGCGCGGTGAATTCAGACATGGTTTTCACTGAAAAGTAACAGAAGCACATGAAAATAAGATCTTTATTAAAGCCAAATGCGGTCACACATGATTTACACATGATCAAAGGCTCAAGAAGAACGGAAACCAATCAGCTTCGTCCGCTACGTGGACCAGAATTCACAATATTAGTCATATCAAAAAACAAATTTTTTAAGGCACCACAGATCACCTTATACTGAAGAATAATCTCAACATAAAATATACTTAAAGAATACAAAGTAAACATTATGCAAACTGGAAGTTTTGGGGTTTTTTTGTGGCCTCCTTAGGTTCTCAAGGACATTGAGATATATATAGCAAGTTTCAATCTGCACAATCAACAAAAACATCCTGCAGATCTTCTTTAGTTTAGCTTATTTTGAGGGTAATGTTGTTATAAGTTGAGTCTGTTGCGTCTACATGGACACTATCAGTTTTTCATGGCCACTCGAGGTTCTCAGATTGCAAGATTTTCATTGAGTTTCCTCGGGGTTGTGATCAGCCAATTCATCACTAGGCGCATCTCCTGCTCACCGTAAGGTGTTGGTGGAGAGATGGGGAAGGCAGGAGTGGGCGGAGTCATGTCACTGCCCGCCTCCACCCCGCTGTCCACGTCCGGACCCTGAGCTCTGTAGTCTGCACTGTCGCTCCTGAACAGGATGGAGTGCTGCGGCGAATAACACACGTACGTCATGTGAGGCACCAACGCACACAAAACACATAAAGAGTGTGTTTTGTGTACAGGTGCTTTACTCACCTGGGACTGGGGCAGAGATGGGGAATACGTCCGCTGGCCCCGGTACTCTTCGGACTCACCCCACCCTGAGTTGCAGAAGCCTGGGTGATCCATGATGTCCCTCCCTTGGCAGCTTATACTTCGTGGGACCCCCACTCGCCCCTCAGTGGACTGGACAGCTGAAAAATCAAATAGAATAGAAACACTTTATTAATCCCAGAGGGAAATTCTTGCACACATGTAAACACATTCACAGAGTTCACTCATTTGAAGAGGAATAAAGTTGAAAAACATTGGAAAAAAAAACCCAGTTGTACAGACACTCAATACATTTTCAGTATGCACAATTGTAGTCACGAAAAATCAACAAATCCAACCCTAACCCTAAAATAGACTGTCGATAGACTGTAAAGACATCAGTCTTGTAACAGTACTTTGAATGACTAGTCGATGGGACGGTGAATATGATAATGGAAGAACCACCTTGCAACAAGACAGTGGCAGCAAACTGCTCATCATCGCCCCCCAAAGTGCAAAAAGTGGTACTACTTAAAACTGTAAAGATGTTTAACATATGTGCTTCTGGGTTCGGATGTCACTATTTCTTTCAACCTAAACCATAATGGAGTTTATAGATTATAATAATAATATTAAATCAAGATACTTTGTGATAACTGTGTGTGAAATCCATCTTCAATTCCTGTGTCTATTGGACTTTAGAGGAGCCAGAGCAGATTCATGATTAACAAAAAACAAAAAAGTGAAGCCACACACCTACCTACGGACAACCAACCAAATAGATCCACAGAGTGAAAAGTACTTAACTAATGAATACAGATATTATATTTTTAGCTGTGCATCAAACAGTTAATCTACATGCTGTTGAGATTATGTGGTATACAGAATTAGTGGAAGGACATCTTTGACTATCTGACTCTAGATAGAGTTCCAGTTTGTTTTTCTTGCCTGAGAAGAATTGACTGAAAACAAAGTGAGGAACGGCCGAAGCGTCCCTTTGCAGAGAATGTCCTCACTATGTTTTAACAAACACATTGTGGTCCACACTTTGTACCATGGACAAGAACATAAACACACACCCTGACGTGTATTTCTTGAAATCACATAGAAAACACGTTCAGAGAGAACATGCAAACGTCCAGTCGTTCAGCAGGTTTAAACCTTCTCGGTGTGAAGCAGCAGCTCTAACCACTGATCCAATGTGCTTGACAGATTTACAACCTGACAGGAGGACTCATGAGTTTTAATTTGGTGAAAAGACCACACTGCAAGGGAACAGGACCTTATTTTTTATTAAATTTTTGTTTTAAACTCTGGTAACGTTTTCAGAGGACAGCTGAGGAATGCCAAAGTTTGGTGTGTGTGTGTGTGGGTGTGTGTGTGTGTGTGTGTTGCCACTTGGCACCGGGCTGTTAATTTGAGCCCTCCCACTGAGCTGTGGCCTCTCAGCCATGAAGAATGCTAATGGTACAGAAGTGCTAATGCCCAAGATCATTACTCAAAAGAAGAGCGGGAGAGACATAACTTTGGTTAAATAGAAGAGCCTCATCTACATCATTTCCACCATCTTTCCATGTAATATTTCTCGATTTCTGAAATTAAAACACGTTTGAGAAACATCACAGTTATTTCACGTAGTTAAATATGTCCTGCATGGGGTAATTATGGTAGAGACTAACTTTTAATGAAAGGAACTTATTACTAGGTAACTTCTAAATATGTTTTTTATGCAGTAACTAGTAAAGTAACTCTACTTCTTTTAAAGAAATAACTCATTATTGTAATCTTTTTTAAATTAGTTCAACAAATTTCTAATTTTGATTTGCAGTAACTAGTGAAGTAACCACTAAAATGCAAATGTTTAACTAAGTACCACATTTTATTAAAATCTATTTATAACTTCCCTATAATTTTGAAGACACTTTTTTTTTTTCTTCTGGATCTTCTGATCTGGATACCACCAAATATTAAATCACTTTATCCATTCAATCTGCTTTTTCTCATCAAAATATGACCACCAGTTCTTAAGTTATACTGTTAATCGACCAACCAACTGACCGATCAACAGGAATGAAAACATTGAGTCTTGAGTATTGTAGGAAATAGTGATAGAATCAAAGCAACTCTTCACATTTCTTCCTCCAATAGACTAAAGTGTAAAAACAATATGTTGGATAACATTGATCTTTGTGGTTTGAGAGCAGCTCCCTTAGCAAACGTCCCCTTTGCCCCATTTGTCCTCCTTCAAAACACCATTTCAGACGTGCAAACCAGCAGCTGTGCCGAAGTGCAAATACAAAACGATCCAACGCAAAAAAACGGCTCGAGTCACACGGACACTGAGTATAAACAAATCCATGATAAGATTATTCATAGAATCATTTCCATATCCTACTTTAAAAGTGAACTTCCTCCAGTTTATTTTGAATTGGCAGACTCATAGCCTTCGGTGTTTGTTTCTTGCAACCGGGCTGCAGTGTAGTGGAGATTTGTGCAGACAGGTATGCTTCTCGATGCAAGCACAGGGAAAAAAACAAAAAAAACATTGCCTGCAGGCTCTCTTGTTCCCCGACTGGAAATTCCGCAGGCCTCTCCATCGTGTGCCCCCATGCAAACACATGCACACGCCGTGAGTCACACGCCCGGGCTGCTCTTGACGGAGTTCAAGCACCTTTAATCAAGTCATTTAAGCAGATGGCTTCAGCAAGCGTCGGAAACGGGTAATTATCGACATTATTTCAATGAAAGATGAAACTGTGCGAGTTTCAGAGTATGTTTTGTAGCCCTTGTGGAGCTGCAAGAGAAGCCGAAAAATAAAAAAAATAAAGTTAAAGATTTCAGATCCATTTCACAGATTATAGTTACAAGTAGCTGTGTACAGAACCGTATGTTGCAGTATTTTAGGCCCATGAACTTTGTGACCGAATATCTTCATGGGATGAGTTTCAACACGAACCAGGAGGAAATCACTGGTGGAAATCTACTGTAGATACTTGAGCCAATATTTCATACAACCTGTGTTTGCCAAACAAAAGCGAACAACAACAAAGGAGGCATTTCACTCATAACTCAAGATCTTGCATAAAAAAAAACTTCATGTTGCACAACAAGACGACAAAACCAAGAATCTCTATTAAAGATGACTACTTCGACATTAAATAAGTGGTTAGACGGAGCTTAACGCTTAAATACACGGCAGTTAAGAGGTTTGTATGTGAGGAAACCGATTGTGGGAAATAAATGTGCAGCTTCCACAATGCGAACGTCCTTAAAGACGGCAGTGTTCAGAGACTCCGATGACAGCTGCTCGCCCACTCTGCATGTACCATACTGATGTTCTACTCAGATACCTCTGAAGACAAGTCTGGACGGCGCCCTTTCCCCAGGAACATCTGAAAAGCTGGCAACAACCCTGCTATTTCTGCCACTAAAACACGCCAGGTGGGAGAGAGGGAGGCAGGGAGGGCGAGAGGGAGGGAGGGAGACGTGGGCTTTAGGTAACACCGGAGAGAAGAGGAGGCAAAGCCAAAGCTGCTGGGGAAGAATTTCCAAGGATGAAATACCCTTAGCAAGTAATTTCAAGTTACTTTACGGCTTGTTTGCTACATTTTTAAGCGGGGGTTGTGTAAGTTAGTGGAAATGGGGACTGCACAATATTAGGGGAACATGCAATATACAATTATAGCGACCGGTTTCGCAAAAATAATGTGATTTGTGTAAAATACAAACGCTAAGCTTCTCTATCATAATCAAACATGAATAAACATAAATCGTCATAGTTTAATCATTCTTCTCTGATACGTTTACACTGCAACACTAAATCTGTATCTATCACAACCCGACTGATTAGTTGCTTCTCTACAAAGCGGTGGGATCAGCCACTGACGATAAAAAGTAAGTAGTTATATTTCCTTTGATGTTCTCGCTCGGTGCGTTCTGTCTTGACAATGTGCACATTGTAGCGTGAGCGTTAGCTGAGCTGTCGGCGCGCTGTGATTCAGTCCAGTGACTGAGTTACTCATTGAGCTCAGCTGAAGGTACTCCAGTTACTCAGTACAGATTCTCAGCCGGTCTACAGATCATGTCTATGCGGATGACTCATCTGTTTACATGAGAACAGTCACTCCTTTTCATTCACACCTTCAGACCACTTCACATCACCACCTCCTCCGACTGTCCGACTCTCTTACCTGTCTGCTGCTGTGTGCTTTTCAGGGGCGCTCCATTATTATCGTCGAATCTACGACCGACGCCGTTCGAGCACTTGACGACCGAGCCGTTGACGTGCGTCCCACCGTTCCTCTTAATGGAGCTGCTGTGGTTCGACACAGGCATGAAGGTGGGGTCCAGGTCCATGATCAGCTGATTGAGCTGGTCGATGGAGTTGTCGATGTCTTGCGTGAGAGACTTGAACTCCTCGTCCCGCTTGTTGTTGTTGTTATTGTTGATCATTGCCTGCTTTTCCAGAGGCGCAGTGTTTCTCACGGCGTCTGCCGCCAGGTCCTTGCTCTGGGCCTTTGGGTCAGTGGACAGCCCCACTTTGGTCGAACTGCTCCGCTGCTTGCTTCCAGGGTATCGTTCCGTATCGTTCCCATTTTCAGGCATGTAGATGAATTGCTGGGCAGCTACCATCTGCTGCTGGCGGACCCAGGACTGCGTGGAGTAGCTTCCCTGTCTGTAGACTTGCTGCTTGGGTGGTGGCACACCGCCCGGGTTGGAGGTAGCCACACTGTTGCTCCTGGAGCTCAGAAAGCCCCTCCTGGCCTCAGCGTAGGATCGATCGTATTCCTCAATCGGAGGAGGTACAGCGTGGTGATGAAGGGGGTGCTGGTTCGGGCTCTGATGCTGAGAGTGCTCCTCTCCACCGGGACTCCCAAAGCCGTCGGACAGCAGGGAGTTCTGGCTGCTCTTGTGGCACGACGACGACAAGGTCCCTAAACTGTCCACGCTGTGCAGATCATGACCAGTGATGACCTCGTCATCGAGGATGTCCGTTTCCCTCTCTCGAGGCCGGGGATCTCCGTTGATGTGCACTTGCGCCGGGACGATCTGCTGGACGCTCACACGAACCGCTTGATGATCCATCTCCTCCAGGGAGGGATCCTCCAGACCAAACCCGCTCAGGAGGCGCTTCAACTGGACCTTCTCCTGCTGGCTGGGCCCCTGGTTGGCCTTGACGGTAGCGGTGGCGGTGTTGTTGGCAGCAGTGGTGACAGGTGGTGTGGGTCTGTCCGCCCACAGAGAGGTGCTCGACAGGCCCGAGTCGCTGCTGACCGACAGGGCGTGGTCACTGTGGTCTGGGCTGGAGGCAGCGGAGGTGGTGCGGGCTCCTCGGCCCAACGTGGCCTCTCCTCCTCCTCCTCCTCCTCCGCTGTTGGTGCTCCTCTTGTTAGCCGCTTGATCCTGCACTAGGCCTTGAGAGCGAGGTGCTGCAAAATAGAAGAGATGCAGCGCTTCATACAGTCAGCTGGTTTGGGAAAAGACACACAAACACACCAAAGACTCACACAAAAAGGACAAAAAAAAAACCCACACAGACAAAACAAGACTCGGAGGGGACATGTACAGTCACGCCACAAACTCCCAACACTCACACTGTTTGATTGACAGAGTTCACTTCTAATCACAACCTCACCCAATAAAGACAACATTCCAGACGATACACACTACAAATAACAAACACAGACAGAGAAAAAAAAACACATGAATCATGTTACTGAGATGTGTCAGAGAAAAATTTGCAGTCCAATTGACTCTAATAAGAGCTTACTTCAAACAAATACACTCATCCTTCTCAAATCTCCCCTCTGGCCAGCAGGTGAACTGTCAAAGAGCTTGTTTAGTAGTAGCAGTAGTAGTAGAGTTACATATAATTCATGCACAGGTTATAGGAGAGATGTTACGTCTTGCCGCAAGAGTCTGACCCTTGCATTCCTCACCCTGCTGTGATTAAGCCACCCTACTCCCTCCTGCTTGCCCCTTGACCTCGAGCATATGTCCAAACAGCTTCCTTAATCCTTCAAAAGTGAAAAAAGAAAGAAGTAATTTTGTTGTTTTTGAAGGTTTTTTTCGGCCTTGAATTGAGAGAAGTACTCCGAGTGCAGCGCGTTGCCAGGTCGGTGAAACTGCTGTTTGACTGTCAGCCTCAACAAAAGAAAAAGTTGGAACATGACTCCTTCGCTTGGCCCTCAACCTCCCGCCTCAAGTCTTTGCCTTTCAGTCAAGCCATGACCAGAGGATCTGAATACCAGACACGCATTATAAAAGCTCGCCCTCCTCCTACCTCCTTCTCCAAGAGCTCCTATATGTATGGCCTCCCCCCTCCATTGCCCTCCCCTCCCCTTCTCTTCCCTCTCAAACATGCTGGAGAAATATGCATCCAGCCTCTGGAGCAGCTCCAGCTCAGGCCCCCCCCCCCCCCCCCCCCGCCTCCCAAACAAATGCCTTCTTGTAACATTCCTTCCAACAAGGTGCAAGCAGGTTTTTAACCTCTTCACCCCGATGCCGGTCACCTCTCCCTGTCATCTCTGTCAGGAGGCAGTCTGATTGTCTCAACAGAGAAACGTCTTACCTTTTCTGACCCTGCCAGGTAAGCCTGAGAGACAATCCCAGAGTTTGCTGGAGGACAACTGGAAGAGGAGACGACACCGCGATGCAGCAGCGGGTGAGCAGACATGGCTTCCAAGCGGCAGGTAGGGGGGTACAAATCAAGACAGTTCGAATAAATCGGCCCGCTTTCTTTCTCTCCAAGAAGGTGAGAGTGTTTGCACTCTACACAAGGAGGAAGGGGGGGCCTTGAGATCACCAAATAAGGGCAGAGGAATGTAAACAAGCGGGGCGGGGCTACGGGGTGGAGGCGGGCCGGAGGAAGCTCGTAACCCGACCTCTTGCCCTGCATCAGGGGGACTACCCCACCGGGCAGAAAAGGCGGGAGGAGGGGGTATCAGAGAAGGAAGGCGAGAGATCAGAGAATGAAAACAACATTCCTGCAAGCTGGAGACGTTTTCACCGTGTAAAAAAGGCTCTTTTTAATTAAAGCGAGCCTCTGCAGGGAGCTCCAGGCAATCTTCAAGTGTTGTTCTTTCACTCTTCTGTGTGTGACACAAAATTACATGCCTGCACTCCTCGTGCACAACACCGGCCAAGAAAACAGATGTGCCACCAAACCCAATGACGGGGTTTAAAAAAACAAAAAAAAAACCTGTTTCACGTATTGGGAACACTCAGAAGCATTTCTCTCAGCTCGCGGAGAGAAATCAAACCGTTTCTATGCAGCATTCATCATGTCGGCTGTTGTGGTGCAGTCAGTCCCTAAATAATCCAACAATTACAGTGCACAGAGAGGCGAAACCACAACTGTTCCTCAAGCTGCTGTGGAATCGCAGGAGGAGGTCTGCTCGCGTCTGGCTATGCAATTATCCCCGGCCTTTCCATTCCTACCCGGTTACTACCGTCCCGCACCCCCTGAATACCAGGGAAGTGAGTCAAAAAGCAGAGTCCTCGTTTTCGTACACATCCGATGTGCAGATAGCAACACGGGGGTGTTAAACCTCTAAAAGTCCTCCGTGCAGTTTGTACAAAACTGTTCACACTGAAAACAGTGAAGGTGAAACTACTGTGAAATATTTATCTTGCTCAACCCTTTGGTGATGAAGAGTGCAAATCCAGACT
Organism: Lipophrys pholis; assembly: GCF_963383615.2. Classification (NCBI taxonomy): domain Eukaryota; kingdom Metazoa; phylum Chordata; class Actinopteri; order Blenniiformes; family Blenniidae; genus Lipophrys; species Lipophrys pholis. The sequence continues at coordinate 51,274,351 of NC_137635.1, forward strand.
GAATAAAGCCTCAAAACACTGGTCTTGAACTAAAAAGAATGACATAATGTGATTAAAATATTAATTAAAATAACCTCATGTCAGCTGTAAGTGACGCGTCCCATGTCGGTGACACTTTAAATTTAATTAAATTTTTTTTACCTGATGTAAATGAATCGTAGTTCAATCAAATTTTTGAATCTAATCTAATTTTCATCCACTTAATATAACTTTTTAAATAGGTTTTATTGTATCTTAACAATCTAATACATTTATAATTGGCTTTTAAATATTTTGGTCAAATTTTATTGTATTAAAATAGCTTTTAACTGTCACTTAAGCAGCCTCTAATTAAACCCAAATTTAATTTAACAGATTTTTCTCCCCCGTCCTTCATTCGTTCATGTAATCTTACTCAAACGTATTTACAGCATGTAATCCACTTCCCTAATTTTATATGTGTACGTTCACATTTTTAATGAGTATTCACGCCTTTTGTCTTTGTTGCTAATGAGTTGATTCTATTAACCTTACAGTTGCTTTGAACTAAAAATAAGCAATGAAATACAGTTAAGAGGTGAATTATGGAGAATAATTTGTTCTCACTGAAACACTACAGCTACTTGCAAATACAGTTTAAGCAGTAGAACAGTAGAAGTACATGTGTATAAACTAATATTTTCACCTCTGAAACACTGTTTGAACTATGAAATCAATTAATTGTGAACTATTACAGTACATTGACTGATTAATGTGTATTCAAAATGTGTTATTGTCCCAAAAGCAACAAATAACGTGAAAAGAAATATGAAATTGTCCCCATTACATGAACATATGTCCACAAAGAAATCCATATGAAAATACCAACTATGAATGAATAATGACACATTATTCAATGTTCATTTCTTCACTTATTGACATGTACATAGATATTCCAAAATGTTCCATCGGTTTGTCAATAAACCGCTTCCCTCTGATGTTTTTATTCTTACTTTGTGTGCCTTCTTTTAGTAATCCTATTTATCGAATTAGATTTTTCACTGTTGCTATATTGGACTTTTCCCACCCAATTGTCCTCCTTGGACAAATACAGATTTTTCTGATAAAGTCTGATCTGATCTGATCTTAATATCCGTTTTTTGATTTTTACACTGTGGCCTTGTTTACACGACGACGTTTTCAAGTGAAAACGAACTCGCCTTGCGTATTGGGTGTCTGTTTACACGACAACGTCGCTCTGAGCCACTCAAAACACAACTTTTGAAAAACTGCTCCAAAAGGGGGAACTTAGTCTGTTTCCATGTAAACAGGAAATTGCCTTTTTTTTTTTTTGTTGAAACGCTGCTACTGTGCATGCACACTATGTCGGAAGTAACTAGTTTGTCTGTACATGCCTGAGTAGATGAACAATAATAATAATGTTTCCCCCAGAGTGTCATGACTCTATCTACTCGCGAATGTTAACGATTAAAGCGCATTGTTCTGTGTGTGTGTGTGTGTGTGTGTGTGTGTGTGTGTGTGTGTGTGTGTGTGTGTGTGTGTGTGTGTGTGTGTGTGTGTGTGTGTGTGTGTGTGTGTGTGTCACTACAAAAAAATAACCAATAGCACCAACTCATGGCCCAACACACAAACGTCGTTTTCAGCATTTCTGTCGTTTCCGTGGAAACGGACATCATTTTCAATATGTTGCTGTGTAAACATAAAGCTGTTCTAAAACAAAAGTGTTTTTCACTTCAAACGATGTCATGTAAACATGGTCTGTGTTCCACAATGGGACATAAACTGTATAAGTCCAAATACAAGTTATTTCAATAAAATATGTGATACCTCAACATGCAAAAAGCTAAAACGTTATTCATATTCACACAGATTCATTTTCACTGACTCATACAAAAGAAAAGCAAGAAACGATAAAGGGAAACTTTTCTTCTTTCAAATACAGAAACTAAAGAAGCTGAGAGATCATGAAAGAATCTAAAACGTGGAGAAGTTGGTTATTAAAATAAAGATTTTACTCTTTTGTAAGATTCTTACTTCATTTGGAATAGTTTGAGTTCTTCTGAGATACAAAAAAGTCTTCATAGATAAATCTGTGTGACCTCACATGGATGGAAACGACTGGAAAATTCTGAACAATTCCACTTTTATATATCGCGTAAAATAGATGAGAAGTCACTTGAGAGACAAAACAGACTGACTTTTCCTTAAAGTCAACAACTTTCTGTGACAATAAACTGAAGAGAGCAGCCCTTCCCGGAAAAACAATCATTTAAAGTGCAACTCTAACTCACACACAACACCACACACACACACACACACACACACACACACACACACACACACACACACACACACACACACACACACACACACACACACACACACACACACACACACACACACACACACACACACACACACACACACACACACTCTAAAAGCTCCAAAAGTAAATGAGCTTTTCTTTCTGCAGCTTCAGCTGACTATCGTTCCTAACAGCGGAGACAAACTGAGCCTGCAGAGGACGGCTGGTACGGAGATGTAGAATTCCAGCAGAGCTCGCAGCCTTTCCTCTCACATGTAGTGTTTACATGAGAAAACAAGGCTGTAAATATCCCACATGAATGCTTTGGGGTCAAGGCAAGTCTTTTGTTGACGTCTCGGCTTCGCTTTGATGCTTTCCTCAAATTTGAGTTTCATTGGATTCCCAGCAGTGTGTGTGTGTGTGTGTGTGTGTAAAACGATTTTAAATAAGAATTTTTATTTATTTATATATATTTTTTTTTAAAAGGAGCTCATTCTCATCAAGCCAAGCTTATAAAAACACTGGAAGAAAAAAAAATAAAAGAGGGTGGATCTGCGTTTTAATGCCTCCACCACGCAGCTCTATTCTGGGAGGTTGTTGTGAATTCTGTGGTGGACTGGAGAGCAACAGCCACTGGTGTGTGTGTGTGTGTGTGTGTGTGTGTGTGTGTGTGTGTGTGTGTGTGTGTGTGTGTGCGTGCGTGCGTGCGTGCGTGCGTGCGTGTGTGTGTGTGTGTGAGATGGTAAGCGCGCCTATTCATTTCAGGAAACAAGAAAACAGAAATGTCCTGAGAACCAACTGCTCTTCCTCTGAACCCAGCATCCCCCCCCACATACAACACTCCTCCATATCACACACACACACACACACACACACACACACAACTCTGATAAATAGCGACTGATTTATAGAGTTGTGTGATTACTTGTTTAGAGCAGAACTCAGAAGTACAGAGACTTTAACATCGTCTAAGTGTTTATTTAACAAAGTCATATCGTTATTGCAATACTCAATAATGTGTTACTAAGTCTACATGTGAACATGTTTGGCCAATCAGATGGAGCCCCACTGCCCTACATCATGTATTATAAGTATTTATATATACTATATATGCATACAAACACATACATTTAACTGTTGAATGTAAGCTGTACGCAGTGAGACACATGCAGGGACATATTAAGTAGTGACGCTCTATAATCTAGATATTAGATGAAGTTACATCAGTTAGTGAGAGGAAGATGCTCTATAATCTGGATGTTAGTTGAGAGACAGACACAGAGATTTTTGTCACTAATTTCATAAAAGTTAAACTCAGTCAGTTTGTACTTGTACTACAGTTTTGAAAAACAAGCTGTTGACGCATGTGGAAGTAAATGCAATGGCACTACAGAAGCTCAATGACAGGGTCCGCAGTCACGCTATGACAAGAAAACGGTGAGTTTGTGTTCATGTGAAGGAATTTACACGCAGGAGGTGTTTTTTTTCTTTCTTTTCTTCTTAATTACACCTCCCGGTGTGAAAACAGAGAGCACACTGAAAGGCGGTGAAGTAATAAGAAGAGAGAGGCAGGAAAAAAAGTACATTTAAAGTCTGAACAAGCCATGGTCCACGTACTGCTTTCATTCAGAAGACTGCCGGTGTTGTGAGAAGTAAGTGCTGCGAGTCGTGCGGCGACAGTACCTTCCCCGTCGCAGATGTTCTGGTACGAGTCCCAGCGGGTCAGAGGGTCCGCCGTGTTGTAGTCCACAATGACGTCGGCTCCGTTTTGCCACCTGTCGGCACCTGGAGCCAAGAACAACACTGACTGTGAAAAAACTTGGCTCAGACGCGACACACTCAATAGAAACAAGGTGCAGAACGTCAACTTTTTTAATAAAAGAACATGAGAAGGAACTTAAAAGCGTTCTGCTTCTTATTGACTGTGGATGAAATCACTGTGAACAATAATGTCTTGTAATGTGGAAGCCTGACATTCAAGCAAAAATAACTACCTTGTGTAAAAGTTGGGGGGGGGGGGGGGGCAATGTAGTATCGTCGAGGGATTTTCAAATATTCACTGACATGTATTTATTCAGGCTTTAGGTCTTGTTCAAGGGGAAATGTAAAACTGTTGCGTTTTCGTTTCAGAAGAATTTTGTGTTTACTGGGCAATGTCTCGAAAATGAAAAGGCCGAAACGCCTGAAAACCATGCAGTTCGCATGCCGGGCCACAAGTTGGCACTGTTGGTGTTTCACACATATGAGAACAACATGCTATTAATTTGAATTTGAATGGACATGTGCAGAGGAAGTATTTACTATGGCATGTGCAGTAGAATAGTTTGCATGAAGCGGGGGATGAAGCAGGGGATAAATGACCGTTTTCAAATTAATGGACTCCTCAAGAAGCAATTGAAGTTTTCAGTTTTCATCAGAAAATGTCACAAAAACAGAGACCAAGTGTCTCATGTCTTTAAGCCCGTCCAGATCTGGCATTTTTTGGCCGATCGTCCACACGAGGCGGCGTTTTAGAAGCCCCAAATTTAATTTGAAAATTTTTTTTAACACAAGTCACAGAGCGGGGAAATTCTAAAACCCCAACTCGGCTGTTATTTGTGGACGACAAGGACGATCATCTGTGGAAAAAAGATGACGTAATCGCCCCGCCTCTCTCTCCTCCACCGTGGGCCGCGATTCATCTAATAACCACAACAATGGCGGACTACATGCTCCAGGTGGCGCTGCAGCAGCTACTGATGCTAGCCGTAGGAGGAGCGGGGCCACAGACTTATACAACTCCGAGTTATATAGAAGTCTATGAGTAGGAGTCTACTTCTAATTTTCTATGTGCTTCGTGTCTTCTTTTGCGTTTTTGGTGTATTTGGTGAGTCACAGCACCCCTAAAGGCCTGGCATAGGTACTACATGCCCTGAAGCCTCGTGCTGAGCCGTGTTCATAGGGACAGAATTTTTTTTGAGAACCCCGGGGGGAGAACAAAGATATTTTTGGCTCGTGTGGATGTGGCCTGAGTGAAAGCGCTTTGGTGCCTGTTCACACTTGTCTTTAGCGCTGCGCACCCGAAACGCCAATGTTAACGCCAGGTCAGAACGGGCCCTATTATGCAACATTAGATGGTCACATCAAGCTTTGTTTTTTTTGTTGTTTTTTTTTTCTATACCATATTAACAAGTTTTCAAAAGATTTTTCAGCCAAGGGGAAAACATATTTAGAAAATACAACAACTAAAGGGATTTCTCTACACTCTCTACACAGTTTCTATGCAGCTGCTCGGGCCATGTAGTGTCCCTCCTGTTGTGCTCCGGGGGCAGAAGACGCTGTGCTGCTGTACCTCTCTGTCAGCACACACTTCACACTACATTTCCCCTCTGCAGTATCACACATCCCCTCACACCAGGTGGGCCGAAGGGGGAGGATAGATGGTGGTGGTGGTGGGGGTCGGGGGGCACAGCAACAGGTCAGCCCAGAGGATACATGAGAGAAAGCCCCACCTCGGCTTTTACAACTTCTGCCAACATGAAATACTACGCAACGAAAGTACCTGGGATTTTTTCAGGTCCCTCGGAGAACACCAGCTCCACTTTTCCATAGTCTGGAAATCTGGTGTCTGAAATGTCAGAGCACACACACACACACACACACACACACACACACACACACACACACACACACACACACACACACACACACACACACACGCACAGACACACAGACACAAAACGACCGTAAGATATACCAGCCACTTTATTAGGCACACCTTTTCAACCACTCGTTACCACAAATGGCCAATAAACCAGCCACATGTCAGCAGCTCCGTGTGTTTCTGCATGATGGAGAAAGGTGATTTAAGTCACTTTCACACTTTAGGGTAGTTCTGAGTATTTCACAAACTGCTGTTCGGCTGGGCTTTGCACCCGCAACCATCTCCAGGGTCTGAAGTTAGGAACAGGTACGACCAAGGAATAAAGTGGCCAATGAGTTCACAAAACAGGAAAACCACAAAATCGGCACATGAATTCAGAGTAGCTTAGTTTCACTGTTGATGTGTGACAAAAGGCCTTGGTTTGGTCCAGTGTGTATGGTAAGGGCCATTTAATCATCATGAAAGATCAATTTTAACAGAATGATTAGTCAGAAGAGTCAGAAAATACACCAAAGAGGTTGTTACCCCTCCGATCCCGTAACTCTAGCAAATCGCAGCCTGACCAGCGCTTAGTTGCAACTCTGCTTATTTTATCATATCAGATAAATATACAGATATTTATCTGATATGAAAAAATAAGCAGAGTTGCATTATATACAGATATTTATCTGATTTGAACACAAACGTGAGCCTATATCCACGTGGAATAATGATTTATCTTGCTCTGCATTAAAATATATTCATATCAATTATTTTGGATTTTAATTACCAATTAAATTTGGTGGAGGATAACAATAATGTTAAACGCTTAAACAAATTTTATTGAATTTATGAAGCATTGTGGTACTCTTATTAAAAAGATAATTATTATTATTATTATTTCATTATTATTATTGTTTTGTTTTTGATATTTTTATTTACGTCTGTTTGAAAAACAGCTATGAATTTGTCTTGAAAGAAATGACAAAATATAATTTTTTTAAAATATTAAGTTATTTCTTAACATTCTGAATGTAAATCATCAACAGCCTTTTATTTTTTTCTGACTCCTTAAAATAAACATCCTGATAGAAAACGAGGACTACATCCCTAAATGTAGGCAGGACAGAGGACTGGTGTTGTCGGTCTGCAGCCTGGATTCTCTCAGTACACGTAACATGTTTGGGAAAACAAGATTGTTGGTGTAAAAGTCTAAATTAAGTCCAGATTGAGGCCTGCAGATGACGTGTGGCGCTGGAGGAGTTGTTGTTAACCAGCGCGGGGCGCGTCAAGACTCGCTCTGGAAGGGTTTTTCTTCTCTACCTTTGTTGGCAGCCTCCATGTCCTCCTTTTCAAACATCAGGTTGTAACCCTGCACCGCTCCCGTGTGGAACTGGAGCCGGAAAATCACCTCGCGCTCCGAAGTCACGTCACTTTTGTGGTAGCATTTAATCTGCGGAAAACAAAACAAAAGTGTAACTGAAGTCGCATTTTCTCCCAATACCTGTACTTTTTTTATTGCTGGTCATACCATGATGTCCCCTTTCAGAAGCTGTGCAGGCTCCAGGGTGATGCACACACGATCCCTGTGGCTCAGACCGATGTGACTGAAACATAAAACGTTGAGAACGTCGATAAGTTTGGAAGCAATTACACAGATTTACAGAAAGACACAAAATTAACATTAAGCTAATTTAAACAGCTGTAAAGTGCTTTGAAGTCAACATCAATGCTGAACGTGCTGCAGCACATGTGTGAGAAGGAAACTTACTACACTCCAGACGAGTACACAGCTTGCATCCCCTGGTAGACCTTGATGTAGGGACGGCACGCTAAAAAAAAACAAAGGCTGAATGAATGTTTGTAATAGTGATGTATAATACCACTGCTGATACTGATCTAATACCCATTCAATACAGATACCGATTAAATTCGGATACTGATCCAATACAGATTCAATATAGATACCAATCTAATACAATACCGGTCAGACACCGATCCAATACCGATACTGATCCATTATCGATTAAATACAAATACTGATCTGATTACTGATTCGATATCCCAATGACGACAGTAATCCAATGTCCATTCAATACAGACATACCGAGCAGATTCAGATACCGAATAACCATCCGATACCGATTCAAAATTGATACCAATTCAGTACAACACCGTTCAGAAACCGATCCAATACCAATACTAACACTGTAATACCAATACCAAACCTTTGGACAATAGTCGACTGTGTGAGCGTAGCCAGAAGCTTGAAGTTCTACTTCGAGGTTGTATGTGCAGCAAAGAAGTTCATCACCATAAAGCTCAGGAGCTGTTGTCATGACATTTTAATTCCATGACGTAAAGGAAAACCTTTGTTGTCTCAGTAAAAGTAATGAAAACAGTCATTTACATGCAAATTGAGAATTCCCAGGGTTTTAATGGAAAGTGGGAAGCCCCCCCCCCCCCCCCCCCCCCCCATTACATACACAACCTCCTTTCTGCTTGAGCATGCGCGCAAGGCACTGGAAAAAATAAGTAGTGAAAGGTATAAACTCCAGATAAGACTCTATATTGTTTATGGCTCCAGCTCTCATGTGGTAACTTGTGGCAGATTGCTTTTGTTGCAGGGATTGAGTTTTCACGGGGACTGGCAGCTGTGTGTAGCCGTAAATGTTATGAGTTTAACCTCTGGTGGCGTCAAAGTTTGGGATCCCATGAAGGATGACGCAGTGCAGGAACAAGGGGGAGGCGTTGATCTTCATAGAGCCGCTCAGTAAACTGTTGAGGATCCAAACGTACCTGATAGGAAAGCACAGAAGACTATAGCGTTATTGTACAGCACGATACAAGCGTTTCCACTCGCATATTGACCGCGCAAAAATATACATTTGGCCTTAAACAACTAAAATCTTGTCTCATGGGGCTGTGACACCTTATGACTAAACGGCACCATTTTTGAAGCAGGGTCACACTGATCTAGTACTTTGGATCATCAAACAAACTCTCGATTCCTCATTGAGACGATACTGGATCGACATTAGTAGATGACTCATTAAACACTAAATTTGTTTGACCGTCACTCAAAAAGACACTCGCTACACAACCTTCACTTCGTATTTGCACGACTTTTGCTTCACCCTGTCAGTGACGGCTCTCCCTCGACATCACAAAACACTCGCACGACATTCATGCAACGCTCGCTCGAAATTTGTACGACTTCCGTTGAACATATGCGCAAGTTTCGCATGTCTTTTCGCTGGAAATTCGCACAACGCATACTCAATATTCACAATAGTCATTCGCTCAAAATTCGCAAGACGCTCGTTCGAAATTCGCACGACGTTCACTGGAACTTCACACGACATTCGGTCGACAGTCGCAAGTCGTAACTCGTAGTTCGCACAACATTCATTGCATTTGACAAGTGGATCGTCTCTCACTCTGAAGGTTGCAAGTTCGATTGCCCATCTCTCCCTGTCCACATGTCAAAGTGTGAAGCAGGATACTGAACCCCAAAATAGATGTATCAGGCATTGAGTACCTCTATTGGTGTGTGATTGGGTGAATGTGATTCCCAGTGAAATCCATTTCCCATTTAAATCTCGGAAACTGAGCCTTCTTCCCATTTCTGTGAACCCTTACCTCAAATTCCAGCCTGAGATGACCTCTCCTATATGGGAACTCTTTGTGAAATCACTATCATAGCGTGACGGCTACGTTTCGGAAAATGACCGCATGTGCTTTCAAATTGAGTGAAACGGGATCGATGCTACTCAAGTGTCTTTTTACTGTATACATGAAGGTATTCTGATTAGAATGAGGGCCAGATGAATACAAAAGAACTCCGTATGGCTCTCCAAGGGAAACAAAATCCACTTTCCAGTCCCTCTGAAGATCAGTGACTGTTGTCATTGTTGGAGAATTATATGCGATAAACAAGGAGATACGGGTGTTGGGAGAAACCAGTTTCACCCTGTCGGTGGGAGTGACGATAAACCGAAGAGATACACGGGGTTAGGATTACACCAGGTCACCGAGGGATCCCGTTCTCTTTAAAATGATGAACAATGACTTTCTGCTTAAAAATAGAAAAAAAAAGACTGATGATGTTTGACGCTCATCCGGGCGGCGGGATCTGAGTGTTTCTTAAGTCAAAACAAAGTGCCTCTCGAACAGCGCATTGTTAGATACGGTGCTGCCAAAGATCATCATAAAGTCATGTTTTACTGTAAATTGGGAGTAAATGATTACTATCACGAAATAAGTATCGCAGTTACAGAACTGTGTGATGTCGATGAACATGAAAACAGTTGTAAAGCTGCTGTTTCTCTGCAGGGAACAAAGAGCTAACTGTTAGCATAAGCCAAAGCTGTTCTACTGCTATTACTACTATTAGTTACTATTTCACTAAACTCTTTCTTTAGTGGGGGAGGAACGTGTCATAATCCATAAGTAACTCAGACTGGCAAAATTATCATATAGGCTCATGCCTTTCTAAAATCACTAATATAATTAGCAATAGCAGCCCTACAACAGGTTTTTTTTCTGTGTGTTGTGTTTCAAGGGTTTCTTTTTCAGTTAACTCCTGTTTAAAGGACTAGGAATGTCTAAATATTCCTGAATGCACCCATCTCTCCCCTATAGTGAAATTAAAGAGGATTAACAGGAGGTAACATTAGCATTAGTATGAGCTATTGTCCAAACAGTTTCTATTTCACTAAACTCTTGTTAACTGGAGGATCGAACTAACTCTGTATTCTTGATGGCAAAATAAAAGATGTGCAACTGCGAATACAATTACGTTTCCTATTAGCATTAGCTGCTACCTTCACAGTTTCTATTTCACTGAACTTCTGTTTACCAAAAAAGTAGCAAATCGCTTTTTCACCAAAAATTCAACAGAAACATGAAGGTTGTCCCAATATAAGTGTCCATAACATTTTATTTTATGAACACGTATGAATTGGCAGCACTAAATTGCACTGAGCTTTCCTTTCCAAGAGATGTCTGCTTCAAGAAGTGCGAACACCCGGATTTTAGAGCATCTTCCTCCCACTAACCGTTGTAACCGGTAAACTGCATTCGGGTACTCTGTGTCTCGCATAACACATTGTAAGATGTATGTTGCCCAACAGAAGGGCGTGCTTGTGTTTTGGGTCTTACCGTTTCTGCGAGGGTGTCATCAGAGCTGAGACCTTATCATCGTAGTATTTCCTCATTGCGAAGCGGTCCAGTGCCTGATCAGCACTTTATAAAGGGAGAAACACAGACACGCACACGTTAAACACTTTTGGGTAATTATGACTCAAGAGGCAGATTACACTCTGCTCTGTAATTGAATAGCATTAACCCCAACTTCAATTAAGCGGGACGCAGACGTACGCACACGTAATGAACACGAGCGTTAGAAAGTAAGCAGGGCGACCGAAGGATTCCAGCAGAGAGGAAGAGAATGTCAGACTTAAGTAAACACAGAGGGAGGGGGGGGTCAGAAGAGGATGGCGAGGCCGGACGGAGTGTGTGCACAGCTTGGCTATTCGGGCTCGTCTAAAATCAACAGGCGCTGGAGCCTTTTCACCACGGCTCTGTTTCCCCCGCCGAAGCTACTCCGCTGTGTTGTCAGCATCTCTTCCTCTATACCTGTTTTCCGTTTGTTACTTTGACCACGCTGAGCCCGTCCATCACACTGCCCACTGCGTGGAGGAATAACGCCATTGTTTGGAGCGTTTCTCGCCTGCGAAAGCTCGTCAAACTGAGCATGAGAGCACTTCTGTATCTATTTTGCAGATAAAAACAGGATCGGAGCTGCTGTCTCTCCGTAATACTTATCAAACCACGACAAGCTTTAGCAACTGGGTGAGGTGATATTCAATAAACTCCTGTTTACTGGAGGAGAAGCATCTCAGTAATCTTGAACTTAGTCAAGATTTTATTTAATTTTTTTAAAAAGCAATGTCTAACTATGAGTAACTGCAAAAAAAAGAAAGGGTAGCCCAAATATAAGATATCAAAACGTGTGACAAGAAAATTACCGTAGTTAAAACTAGTGAAAGTCCACACATTGAGTAAATTCTACTTGATAGATTTAAGATTATACTGTAAATTCAAGGACTGAAAATAAGTAAATAACTTTTAAATCAAGCTAAATAATCTATAATGTCAAAAAAAAAAAAAAAAGATTTTTGGCAAGTGCCAAATAATTCTCAATGTTTCGTTGTTATTCTACCAGTTACTGTTTCCCTAAAACTCTGTTTACCTGAGAATTTGCATTACAAATATCCAGTCCAATCCAGATTATAGAGCATCTTCCTCCCAAGAACTGATGTAACTTCAGCTGAACTGAGCTTACGTTTCACCGCAACTCTACAATAATAGAACTATGTTAAGGGTGATTTCACCGAGCACATAGTTACATGCCGTTTACTGTAATTTGTGAAGTAGGTAAACTTTTCTAGAAGTAACTGTTAGTTTTACGGAAAATGCTCAAAGAGTGGTCTCCATGATGAATTGCACTTCCTGAAACTGACACTGTGGCCAGGAGGCACCACAGTAACCGACATGCTTCTAAGTTGATTCATGCAATTCAATACACGGTGATTCACCGCTTCAATCATGTGGTTTTCCTTTGAATGTAAAAGACTTGTCTTTGACTCACTCCAAATCACCTTAACCCCAAGTTAAAAGGAAGCAGATCAATCGGTCGCGGTTTAAAACGTCTCTTATGGTGAGTATCCATGAACTTGTGGTGTATTTGTGATGCTGTTTTCTGCCAGCGCTGACCAAATCGCCTCATGTAATGATCAATTTGTACTTCAGCGCAGAGGAAAAACAGGCTTTATAGGCCACGGCATGGTGACCGGGTGACACATGGGAGCAGTTACCTGGCTGATACGTCAGTGAAATGCACAAAGGATGAAATGACGACTCCAACACGACCCTTGCCACCCTAAAAAAAAAAAAAAAAAAGATGACAGGAGATGAATCATTGCACATGCAGCAATTGTGGTTTCACCCCAATTTAGCCTGTGTTTGAACTTGTGGTCTGAACCAAAGTAAAATAAAATAAAACTGTGTTTTATTCTGCTTCGCTTCACTTGACACAGTAGTTTTGAGAATGGGACCAGAGGACGTAAACCAAAACACTGAAAGCTGTTATGAAGCATCTTAGTCAGCAAAATTCCTCATATTGTTTCACATGAATGTCGATTGAGTCGTTTCCGACAAATCCAGTATATCAGATTTTTTTTTCGGTGTGTGTGTGTGTCTCAGACGCACCTGTCTGAAAGTGAGGTTTGCACGTTCTCCCTGTACAGAGGGCTTTTCTCAGTGAAATGACACAATACTGAGATTATAAAAGACCCCTTAACAAATGATTAAATATATAAAGCCACTGCTAACATTTTTAATATTTAATTGTACAATGGGATTAACACAGATTTTGATTTCATTTTACTTGGTTGGACTCTTGTTCTGGTAACAATTGATAACAATTCCATTCCATGAAATGTTGGGAGATGTTTTGTCATGTTATTTGTTTTTGAAATGAAACCACAAACACACGAGAAGAGAACAACGTGCTATAAACATTAAGGTACAATACTGGACAGACGACGAAGTTGGATTGTTATCACGGTGACTCTCAGCTCTAAAAGTCCCAGGAGAATATTGACCTTGAGTCATGACACTCTGGAGGTAAACATTGTTTTTTTTTGTTTTTTCAAAAAGTTGCATTTTCCCCTATTTCCATGGAGAGGGGCAACTTTAGAAAACCCATAAGGCAATGAAAGTTTTCCGTTTTCAATTGAAAAAGTTGTGTAAGTGGGGCTTAAGAACAAATCTCTTACTTTGTAATAAATAATTAAAAGATAATCAATAATTTCAGTTTTTTTCTTCTTTTACTTTGTTCGATCAAAATCGTGCTTCTAACCCAGCTGGATGTGTGGACGCTCACCCGGCAGTGGATCACCACCACATGTAGAGGGTCAGCGTTGAGCCAGCTCTCCATGGCCTTACAGATGGTGCAGATCTTATCCAGAGGTGGAGCGTGCTGATCTGGCCAGCCAGTATCCAGAGTCTAAAAGACGTCACAATAACATAATGTGAGCGGGGGGAGCATCTGTTCCCAATACAGGCGTCACCCACTGACTGTATGCTTTTCTAACCCAAATTAACAGAAACAATAACCTGCAGCCATAGTAGCTGTGATTAGCGTTAAATAGTATACCGAAGCAGTTAATCATGTTTTCTTCACAGCAACTAGGAAAGTACCTGTATTGTTTTTTTCTAGAAGCAAGTCGCAACTGCAATGATTTCCTAACTTTCGATAACTTGCACAATGGTTGGTGTTGTCTGACCAGACACAGCTGATCAATGAGGACTAACAGATAAGCAGCACCACAGTCACGAGTCACAGTAAACCAACCTTCGGGTTCATTCTGGTGAGGTCATGTCTTTTTTCTGACAGGTTGATGATCTGGAGAAAAATAACAAATCACAAACCAGGCGCGTGACTTTAACGCCGACTCAGCGATTCTCATCATGAGTGGCAGATATTGACCGTGTGTGGGTTTTTTTTGCACGCGTCTCTCCAAAGCGAGGCGGCGGGCACTGACCAGGTAATTATCCGCATGCTTGGACTTGAGCATTCGCGTCACATCTTTCAGGTTGTGCGAGTAGATCTCCTCCGAGCAGCCCCGCGGGAAACACACCGCTATGATGCGCTCTGTGATGTAGGTGAGATCCAGCTCGTATCCCTCCTCCATGATGGACCTGGAGACTTTCTGTTAGGGGGGGGGGGGGATCAAAGCAGAGGCAGATGAGGATCAAGCCCTTTTCCCGTTTGCTGACGGTTGGTAAATATTTGACGGTCAAAGTCCCTCGGCTTGAGTCACCGTGTTTCTGCAGATATCTTTGGAGGATGACACAACGCATGAGAGGATTTTTTGTTGACACACCAACGGTCAGCGGCATGTGTCACGAAAACAGAACAAAAGTACAACAGACTTTTTTTTTTTCTTCTCCAGCACATGGCAGATTATTGTGAGTTATCCGTTCGGCTCGGACGGCTACGGCACAGTCGCATCAGAAGTTTGGACTCCAACAAAAGGAAAGAAAAACTTTCAGAGGATACCGGCTGAAACCAGTTGTTGTAAATCCCGGGGAGATGGCGTGTTGTTGCTGTGACCTCATGTCCATGAACTTCCTGTTGCGGTGGTCTAGAGAAAACCCATCGACACCCCGCCACCCACACACACACACACACACACACACACACACACACACACACACACACACACACACACACACACACACACACACACACACACACACACACCCCTGCCTCACCACCACTCCCAGCAGACACATCGAACTCTGATATCTGCTCATCTCCGACCGAATCAAGGAAATGAGGTCATTTGATGAGCTACTTTGAAACATTTTTGCAAATTCTGTTCGTTTTTGGGTTGTCGTCAATCAAAGTCAACTCATCAACGATATATATCGCAAATCTGTCAAGGAGAGAATAGGACAGAAGAAGGACATCTTGTCAAATGTGACCCAACTGTGGACGTTTATGTTTTTTAATGTTTAATTGTCTGTACTGCTTTATCCAACTCGGTTGGATAAATACAGGAACCACTGGACCACCAGTTATTCATTTTCAACCGATTCATGAATGAATTCCGTCATCACTGGGGCTGCACAAAATTACCACAATATCCTTTTCACAGTATCAAAGCACATGAAAGAACAAAAATGAAGGAAAGATTGTGGAAAAACCACAAAGTCACCAAAGTGCTTCCCTTCTGAAACATTGCAAGTGGGAACTACAGATGCATGAGATGGAAAAGGGGGCGAGAGAAAGAGCACTGTTACTTGGTGGTATAAATACAAAAACACATGAGCTACACATCCTAATTGTATATCGTATGTTTAACTAAACTCAAACAGCCCAAGTCATCACTTGGTTTTAGAAGTTTAGTTTAGAAATGCTGGAAATTATGTACGTTTTCCTGAGGCCTGTACTACGACGCCGCATTTTCTCTTGTCGAGATAACTTCAAGGATTAACCCTGGGTTTTCCGTACTACGATGCTCGCTCACTTCTCACAGGGAAAAATCGCCCCGGTAACTTAAGCTGAATGTCTAACCTGCTCAAGAGCAGGTTACCTTCTTAATAAGATCCGAATGAGTGTAACAGCCCCGCCTCCTGACCAATCAGATCTCTTGGAAAAATGACCTGTCCATTCTTAAACGACGGTGATTGGTGCGCAGGTTGAGCGCTGAGCTGCAGCGGAGAGGAAATGAGAAAGTCATTTAGAGATCTTTTTGACATAATATAATAAATCCTGGTCACTGAGGCTTTGAAGGATGTTTTTGTTCTTCACGCGTTCCAAGGCTGTTTGGCTCCACGAGAGTTGATCTGGAATAATGAGGTTAACGATCACACCTGACAGAACTGCAGAAACATGAATTTATGGAACGCAGAACGACTCGTGCCGTCGTGGTGATGAATTGATATTCCAACACAAAACACACACAAGAGAAACTCAGCCTCAAAACAACTGGATGGAAAATCTAAACTAAAAGAAGAGCAGTGAGGAAGTTCCTGTGACTTCATGACCCTGTGGAGGCTGATGATGTTATTGTCCACCTGGTCACGCGTGTGCAGAAGAACCATGCGCAGTAACGACGTTTCAAAAAGTTGTGTTTTTCCTCCATCTACACAGAGACAGAGTCGGAGCGTTTTCGAAAAGTTCAACCTTGGGAGTTATTTTCAAAAAGTTGCATTTTCAGTGCCTCCGAGTACCGTTATTGTATAAACGGACATCCAAATTCAACAAAAGTTTCTCTTTTTCACATGAAAATAATGTGTAAATGCAGCTTGAGTTGTAAATACTGACACATTACGAGATTTAAACCTTCCAAATGAACAATATACCTAATTCACCAAACTGTAACTTCAACTAACGCACTTTGTATATTGTGAATTCTGACGTGATGATGACAATAACTACACTCTTCGTCGGGCTCGAAACTTCCCGCCAATACACTGGATACAGTTTGTATTTCACACCAACCGATGACCAACACATTCCTGAAGCCAGCAGAGACACAGTCGCCCTCCTTCCACAACCCCGATTGTTTGTTGTGATTAAATGATCCCGAGTCAAGAATGTGTTCGTCAATTAACTCCGCAGAGGACTGCAGGCTACGGCCCACCACTTTGAGGGTGGAGGGGGGCACAGGCGGGGAGCCATAAAGCTGGGACGGTGTAGCCGGGGCTTAAAGCGAGCCTCGGAGCGGAATGGCAGAGGCCATGTGAAGAGGTCATCGCTCGGGGAGACTGGTTTTTTTTTTTTCCCCCCAATGTGTGTGTGTGTGGGTGTGTGTGTGTGTGTGTGTGTGTGTGTGTTGGTGGCGGTGTTGGAAGCGCCGGGCGGGGGGGGGGGGGGATCCTCAGGGATTGTCGGGGCTAATGGCAGGGTTAGTCTATTTCCCCTGGGACTCCGAGGAAAAACTGTTGACTAATGGGAAATTAATGAACACATCGGTCGGTACTTGGCGCTCTGTGTGCATCCAGGCACAACTGATCCTGAGTGGATCAGACCAGTAAAATTATAACACGTCAACGTGAAAGTAACTCCAAATGTTTCCCTTTGGTTTTTGGGTAAAGATACATTTAAATTTAAAACAAATAAAAATATTTCCCCACAAATATATGTAATTTCAAGTTAATTATATCACCAATGATGCATCTTCATACAAAACACATTTAAATGTCTAAAAACTAACTATGTGACTTTCTTTTTTCACTTTTCAATGTGTTGTATTCTAGTTGTTCAAATCTACCAGATCAGATCTGCTGTCTGCCAGACAGAGTTTTTCTTTCTACAGGCTGTTGGTTGAAGTCCTCAGGACGCACCAGTCCTCAACCTTCATGTTGTCGCACACTTGATCTTCCAGCCTGAGTCAGTGTTGTATCCACATCAGTTACTTTTATATAAGAAGCGAAATTCATGTTCTATTTATCCCGTAGATAAAACCCGGAGGTTGAACTGGTTCAGGCCTCTGGGCCAAATGTTTGACACCCGTGGTTTAAACTCTGTAAATGAAAACGTTGTGAAAAGATAACACTGAGTTCGGACTCGTTACCATGACGATTTCACTTGAAACCGTTGTGTTTTGGGTGTCGGTTTCCATGGCAACGTGCACGGAGCCACTGAAAACACAACTTTTTAAAAAAACAACAACACTCTGACTTGGTCTCCGTGGAAACGGGGGAAATCGCAACTTTTGTAAATATCTGCTACTTTACATGCGGTCGTAGTAAATGGTTCTTCTGCACATGCTCAGTAGATGGACAATTATGACAACGTTTGCCTCCAGAGTGCCATGGCCCCGAGTCCATGTTCTCCTGGGACCTGGTAGTTCTATAGTTGAGTCACTGTAATAACAAGCCAACGTCTGTCCATACAAAATGTCTGTATACTCGCCGTCGTTAATGTTTATGGCGTATTGTTCTCTGCTCGCATGTGCGTGTGGTTTCATTACAAGAACAACCGACAGCACAAACTCCTGCTCTGGAACGTTAACTGCATCGTTCTCAACCTTACTGTCGTTTCCATGGAAACAGACATCATTTTCAAAATGTCTCTGAGACAATAATGCAAAAACGATGCGTTTTCACTGAAACTGAGGCGTTGGTTAGAAAGTTTTCTTCCTGTGTAAATTTAATGTCTATGTTCTGATCCGAACGAGAGGTAATCATAGTTAATATTGATTTGATATGAATAGTTTATTTCGGACATGTGGGAACAACAATAAAACAAAAACATAAAGTAAAAACACAAACATAAGAAGCAAAATATAAGTGACACATAAGTAACTAAATGAACAATGACCCGACAAGAAGTCGGAAGAAGCAAAGCTTATTGACTCCTCCCCTTTCTTCGCCTCAACCGTCAGTCATGCATACCCCTGTAGTTATTTATGTACGTGTTTACCGGCAAACTACATATTCGTATTTATAAGAATATTGGTAAATATAAATATGAATAAATAATATCTAATAAATCCACCTTAAACCCATGTCTACAGCTCGTCTTCCTCCCTGTGCTTTGTCAAAACTATTGTTTTGTACAGTTTTCTTTAATTGAGTCGTGCTCGACCTCCAATCCGTCCCACAACCTCACTCCACATTTAGAAAGACAAAAGGACTTTAGTGCGGTGAAAATCTAATGTGTTTGAACCTTGATTCCTCTCTCCAGTTTTAACACCCATTTCTGTTCAAACACAAGTTTTGAATATTTCTAGGAAGTTGGTTGTTTACTGCTTTACACAATATTTATGTATACCAGGTCAGTGAATTTTGATATTTCTGATTTTAAGAAGAGTGAATTTATTTGATCTCTATACCTTCTTTGATTTTATAAATTATTCTTATTGCTCTTTTTTGTAGAATTGATAGTGGCTGTAGTGAACATGTTGCCCCAAACCTCAGCACAGTGCTTTAGATATGGTAACGCCAGTGAACGGTATAATGTGTGGAGTGATTTGTGGTCCAGAATGTGTTTTACTTCATTGAGGACTGAAATACTTCTTGATATCTTGTTTTGAACATGTTTTATGTGAGATTTTGTTTATCATCAATTGTCACACCAAGAAACTTACTTTCATTAACTCTCTCGATCTCCACACCATCTACCTTTAACTGCGCTTATGTATCCCTTTTACTGTTGCCAAATATCATGCATTTAGTTTGACTTAAGTTTAATGATAACCTATTTATGTTAAACTACTTTTTAAGTTTGCAAATTTCACTATTGATAGTACTTAGTAGCGTCTTTAAATCACCCCCCAAACAGAAAATATTTGTGTCATCTGCAAAAAGAACTAATTTAATTACTTTTAATATATTAGTAACATAATTTATATAGAGCAAAAATAGGTTTGGACCCAATACTGATCCCTGGGGGACACCACAAGCAATGTCCAAGCACCATGATGAATGCTGCCCCAGCTTCACAAATTGGTTCCTGCTCTTTAAGTAACTTTTCACCCAGTGCAATACCTTCCCCCTGATCCCATACCGTTCGTGGTGATTAATATGTCATGGTTTATTGCGTCGCAAACTTGTTTTGATCTCTAGCATTTGTAATTTCCTCGATTGATTCTGTTACTACAAATGATGTTGAACTATTAATCCATAATGACTGTCAGAAATTATTTCACGTTTGTCAAAGAACTTGTCTCAATCTGTGAATGAATAACTTTTCTAAAATTGTGGAGCTTTGTGGATTTGGTCTCTCCCCAGTCTTATACAGCGGTACAACTTTGGCTATTTTCATTTTATTTGGAAGTTCACCGGTTTGGAACGATAAATTACAGATGTATGTCAGTGGCTCATCTCATTGCAGTTTGATTACTAATAAGGTATCTGACCTCATTCAACAAGAAATACTGACATTTTCTTGACGAGACAATTTTAGAGCGGTGCTAAATTGGTTTTAGAAGTGGTACAAAAGCTACATTTCTGAGCCTAAAGTTCTTTACAACATGCAGTAGTATATGGCTAAGATGTCCAAAAGGTAAGGAATACTCTGTACACAGTGTACAAACAAGTAGATTTGAAGCAGAACACATCAAAAGGACTTCTATAAATCAAGAAAATATGTATTTTATTAGGTTTCTCTGGTAGAAATCTTTGCATAACACTGAGTCATCATGTGAATCGACGCTCCTCTGATGTACATGTGTGCTTAAAACTGAACATTTTCAACATTATGACAGAAATCTGCAGTAATCCTAGTTTCACAGGGGCCTTATATCCAGAGCAAACACAAAGCCACCAGCTCTAATCCAGGCAAGTGTGGGAAAATAAGCCCATACCCACTACGCCCAGTAACGCCGCTGAGAAAGAAACCCCCTCAAGTTTTGTGTAAAAGTTGGGAGCCTAACTTTAGAAAATCTCTAAAAATGTCATCTGTCACATAATTCACTACACAACTGCTGAGCAGGCAACCACACAAAGTTTTAACCGATTTGAATAAAACCATAAACAAGTGCAGAGTAGCAACATTAGACGCGGCGTAAAGCCGTTTAAATATCAGTTTAATGTGAGTTGATCGCACATGAATCATTCATGAGCGACGCTGCAGTTGATCAACATCGTCTTCCTACTACAACCTCTGGGGCTCTCCCACTCGTCGCTTAAGACTAACACGAGCGACTTGCCCGAGCACGCACGGAGGATAATTGGTCTTTAATTTGCACTGACTGCTTTTGTTCCTGGTTTGAGGCGCAGCATTAGCTCACAAAGCCAGAATAAGCAGTGCCAAGGAACTCAAATCCAGAGGCCACCCATGGCACTGTGAGAGCCGGGCTGGCAGAGAG
Organism: Lipophrys pholis; assembly: GCF_963383615.2. Classification (NCBI taxonomy): domain Eukaryota; kingdom Metazoa; phylum Chordata; class Actinopteri; order Blenniiformes; family Blenniidae; genus Lipophrys; species Lipophrys pholis. The sequence continues at coordinate 51,295,652 of NC_137635.1, forward strand.
GGAGCGAGGGTGGGCAGAGCCACGAGTGTGTGTGTGTGTGTGTGTGTGTGTGTGTGTGTGGGGTGGGGGGGTGGGGGGTAATGGGTTGCCAGGTCTGCGGCGAGCAAGCCGAGACAGGTTTGCTAAGGTCAGGATGTTGGGGGATTAGGTGTGTCTGGTCCCCCCCACCCAGCTCCAGCCCGCTGCAGGTAAGCGTGGTGCCGGCGGCCACGTTAGCACACGCATGACCGCCGCTCACGACCTGTCTCCCAATTACCCATCAAAGTGAAAATGAATTAATCAAGCATTCCATTCACAAAGTGAGAAACCCCCCCCCCCCCAAAAAAAAAACAGGAGACGCCACGCTCCTCTTCCAGGTACCACCACGCCCTTCACCTTGTGCGGAATCTCCCATCTTGTATGAGCAGGTGAGCCGACGGGGAAGAAGCGAGGCGGGATCGCAGTGACCTCACGCTTGTTTTCATTTTTCAGTCTGCGGCGGCGTCAACAGTTGGCAGAGACTTTGCATGCTTATCCGTCACGAATGATTCCGACTCTTCACGGCCGTGGCAACCAGATCCATTTTTCAATATGTGTATGTGTGTGTGTGTGTGTGTGAGCGGGCCGGTCGCTACATGCCTCCACACCCACCCCGACTCGCTTTTCCAATCGGTGATTTCATCGTGGTCATCAGATTGTTTCTGTGCGTCTGGAGTAGAGCGCAGAGAAGAACTCATGTGTAGGGATAAACTCCGGGTTGTTAGTGAGAGTTTGACCTTTAACACCTTGTGGACCTCCCAACGGACATTTCATGACGGTTCTAGCTGCGGTTCCGTGTTAGTTAAGACTCGCTTTCATGCTGTTTCAATCCGTCTTCTTCAAAAGTTCCCAAAACAACCTGGAATTCCATGTAGATCTGGAAAATGCCGTAACTATATGGTTATATGGCAGTGCCATAACCATCCTG
>NC_137635.1:51301597-51389097 GCF_963383615.2 Lipophrys pholis
ATTTAATTATGAAGTTTTTAAAGGTACATTTGTAATGATTTTATATTTACAGCTAAAATAATTTAAAATCATCCTTTATGCATGACCAAGTCAAAAATAAATGTTATTATGAAGCATTTAAATGTACATTATGTCTTTTTTTTTGCTTAAATCATTTAACACCATCCTAATTGCAGACACAAACTAGATATAAATCCAATTCTAAAGCATTTAAAGATGCATTTGTAATAATTGTGTAATATGCCTAGCTTAAAATATCATGATCAAATCAGATGTAAATTTTCTTATAAGGTATTCAAATGTATAATATGGGATTGTTTTAGATGAAAGCATTTAAATGTAGCCTAAAGACACATTTAAATCAGACAGTAATTAATTATAAAGCATTTCGATGTATATTTTGTAATATTATTAGTTTAAAACATTTAAAATCATCGTAAATGTATAATCAAGTCCAAAATAAATTTACCACTGAGGGATATATATATATATATATATATATATATATATATATATATATATATATATATATATATATATATATATATATATAGGTTTTGTAATAACTTTAGCTTAAAGCATTGGAAATTATCTGAAATACATGATTAAATCACATATAAATGTAATTATAATATATCTAAAGGTACATTTTGTCATATTGTTTATATCATTCATTCAAAATCCTTCCACTTGTATAATCAAACCAGATATAACTGGTTTGATTATATACTGGTCTCTATATTAAATACTAAAGTAGGTACATTTTAAATATGTAATATCTATATCTTAAAGCCTTTAACATCACCAAAAGGTGATAAAATTAGTAGGTGCTGAATTATGATAGCTATTCAGTTATAAGCAAGTACATTACTACAAGTACGTGATTTTACTGATATTTAAGTACAAATTTACAGAAAAAAGAAACAGAAATAGACTCAGGTTTCAGACATGAAGCGCTTGATGAGTGATTATATTTGTAGTTACATCTGAAATGTAACAAATAGTGATTTTAAAGCACTGAATGTCCTGCAAATATCAAGCTACTGTAAATGTGCATTTCAAACTGTAATGGTAAAATGTGCTGTAATAGTAATTTTATTTTAAAATGTATTCTAAAGTGTGAATGAGCAAACAGATGCATTATGTTCATTACAATTTTATTTGAAATCACTCAAGATTAGCAATTTATTGGCAAAGAAATCATATATTGAAGCTAAACCTCAGCAACCATAATTGAAATCTGTAAAAAAAACAAGAAACAACAACACAAGATTCAAGCAGAAAAAGATAAGGACAAAAAAACAGCTCAACTACTTTGGACTTTTGAGACCATTTCCAAATTCAACATGCACTGAAACTGTGAGATTATCAAATAAAAAACCAATTCAGACAGAGTAAGTGTAAATGCTTAAGTGATCCAGATATACTTTTCCACCTCTTTCAGTTAAACTTGTATTATTTTACAGATTTTGACATTGAACAATGACAAATATAATCAGATCTCTGTTACATCATGAGTTTCAAAGGTATTCAATTACATTTTTTGAAACTCTAAATCATCATTAATTGCATTTAGATTAGGTTTAAAAAAAAATAAAAGAAACCCTCCCAAATCTTATAATTAGCATTACAAAAAACAGAATGTTAAGAGAAAAAAAAAAGAAGTCAAACAGCACTGGAACTAACAGTAATAGTGTGATTCTACACTGTGCATTAGCAGTGGTTACTAACTATAGGTGGTACTGGAGATGTTGTAGCTGTAGGTGGAAGTGTAATCCACGCTGCCCCTACGAGATCCGCTCCTGGAGCCGGCCCTGGATCCGGAGCGAGAGCCCGGGTTGGAGACGTTGTAAGGGCTGCTGATTCCTTTGGAGGAAATGGAGGAGGCCTGCAGCATCTTCATGCAATTGCTCTCCTCCACCATGCAGCTGTCCATGGCCTCTTTGTAGGAGATCTTCAGCTTGGTCTTGGGGCAGGTCAGGTTCTTCTGGTGGTTGCGGGCGTCCTGAAGCTTCTGGGCCGCTTTTCCGTCCACCCAGCCTCTGCGGATTGCCTCTTCGATGGTGATGCGCCGGCCGTTGTCGGGGTTCACCAGGCCTCCTGTGACGTACTGAAATTCCAAAAATCTCTGGCCGGCCTCGTAAGGCAGCCACGTCTCCTTCACTGCCTCGGCGGCAGACATCTTCCGCTTTGTCTTCACGTCCTCAAAACCAAGAAAAGCTTTCTGGGCGGGTTTCAGCTTGCTGGCTAAGCTGTCATCGATGATGCTTTGATGGACGGCGTCCTGCAGTGACAACCTCTCGCCGGTGGCCGGGTTGATGATGCCGCCTGTGCATGCCTGGGCCTCCAGGAGTCTCTGCGCTGTGATCGTGTCCACTATGCCTCTTCTGAGCCCTTCATTAATGGTTATCTTCTCCAGGGTCTCCGTGTCAAAGATGGCCCCCACGGGGCCGTGGTCATCGAAGATCTCGGGGGGAGAGACTGTGATGGAGATGCTGCTGAAGCGTTTACGGACAGTGGGAGAAGACGGCGTTGCCTGTGTGGGGCTGCTGCATGTCACCATGTCATCAACGTTGCTGGCTGTGATGTTCATCTCGCTGCTGCTGGTGTGGCTGCTGATCTGGTCAGCGAACTGGGTCAGGGACATTGTTCCAGCCCGATACTGATCGAAGGATTTTTTGTCAATTATCCCGCGATCCATGCAGTCCTGAATGTCATACTGACTTCCGGTTTTCCTATCGACAATCACCAAGCGTGCAGAGCCATCAGACCCCTTGATTGTGATCTCCTCCCACTCGCACTCCTGCTCCGACAAGTCAAGGAACGTGTCGTAGTCGATGAGCTCTCTGTGATAGGCCTCCCGCACGGACATCTCCAGTCCGGTGTCTGGGTCGACAATCACCACCCGCCTCTTACGGAGGACGTTGGTGCGGCTCTCTGATGATTTTTGGGCCTTCTTCTTGTCTCTGAGGGGAAGGAGTATCAGGCCTGTCTTGCTGTCTGTCATGCACCTCTCCTTAAGCTGGAGATATGTCAGGTTCTCCTTTGTATTGGGGTCAAAGAACCCTTTGGTGTCATCCCCTTCATAGGTTAAGATCTCATTCATTTCCTCATCAAAATATCCCCTTTTATAAGCGACAGAGACATCAATACGGTGGCTCTCCTTGGGGTCAATAATACCTCCACTGGCGATCTGGGCTTCGAGCAGTCTGATCCCATGGCCTTTCTCAATAAGATCTTTCTCAATGGCCTGGAAGAGGGAGATTATGTTTCCTGTGGAGGGATCAGTGTATCCTGTTACTGCTTTCTCTGCAGACATCAACTTCGCCTTAAACTCCTTTCCTAACAGGCCTCTGTTTACAGCTTCCTCCACTGTCAAGAAGACATTGTTGACTGGGTCAACAATGAAGCCAGAGGCAGCTTGGGCTTCCAGAAGCTCCAGGGTGGTCCCTCTCATGAGCAGACCATTCTTCATTGCCTGATAGAGAGGCAATATTCTGTCGTTGGCCTCGTCGTAGATCCCTGCAATGCAGGTGGAGCCATAGAGGTAGGACTTCAGCTTGTCTTCAATGTCTTTGCTGGTGAGTTGGCCTTGGTTCAGCTTCTCCAGGTCAGTTTCATCCAGCAGTTCAGAATCAATGAGTTGGGTGACAGTGACCTCCCCACGTAGACCCTTAAATGTCATGGGCTTTTCTGGACCACGGAGCAGAAGCAAGCCAGACACAGGCTCTGCCACACACTGCTTGCGAAGGTCCTGATAACTTATCTTCTCTCCTGATACTGGTTCCAGGTAGCAGGCGGGTTTTTTGTTCAGAGCCCAGTAAAGATCTTCATCGATGAGTTTGCGATCCAAGGCCAGGTCTTTGGGAAGGAACACGCTTAGAGCCGGATCCAAAATGCCTCCAACGGACTCCTGAGCTTGCAGCAAACGGAGGGCCACGTCTTTGTTCACGCGGCCGAGTTTGCAAGCCTGACCCACGGAAAGCACTTTGCCGCTGTATGGATCTTTGAAGCCTGTGCTGGCTGCCTCAGCTGTAGCCAGTGTGTCCCTGTCTTCGGTGTCTACGATTCCTCTGGAGCAGGCAGTGTCCACTGGCATCTTCTCATAGTATGTGGGGTCGATTATGTGACCTGTTGCTGCTTGAGCTTCAAGGAGCATGAGGGCGCTCGCCGGGCTGATCAGATTCCTGTTCTTTGCTTCGGTGAAGGGCATTTTACCTTGGCCAGCTGATGTCATTCCAGCAATAACTCCGGTACCCTTCAGATGGAGCTGGATGTCCTGCGAGACCTCGCTCACGGTCTTTTTCCCCTTGAGAAGATCCTCCAGCGTAGATTTACTGATGATACCACAGTCACAGAGCTGGTGGGCTGTCACTTTGTGGCGTACCCCATCGAAGAGGAGCTTGGACGGGTCGATTGTGGGGACTTTCTCTTCCGTTTGAGTTTGCCTAGTTAGGGTGCTGGGTCTCTGCTTCAGTCTCTGGATCTCCCGCTCCAGTGAATCTCTGATGTGAGCCAGCTCTAATGCCTCCTTCTCGGCCAGAGTCAGACGGCTCTTGTACCTCTCGTCGACGGTCTTGAGTTCCCTCATGAGCCTCTCGATCTCGTTCTTCAAGGAGAGCCTCTCCCGGTCGATCCTGTCCCTGTCCGATTCGCACTGCCTGACCTGGCCATCTTTAATGTCGTACTGGCTCTTGATGAGGTTGAACTCCTTGAGGACTGAATTTTTTTCATCGAGCAGGCGCTGTTTGTTACGGAGCTCGGCCTCCAGTGTCATCTTGATGCGACTGAGCTCCTCCTCCAGCCGCTGGTATCGGCTCTTCTCCTGCTCGAACAGTTTGAGCTTGGATAGTAAACTATCCCTTTCCATCACCACCTCAGTGTATTGGCTTTGGGACTCGTGCACCATCATGGATGTCTGTGGGGCGGGAAAAAAAAAAGAAAAGAAAGAGGAATCATTAGCTGCAAAACATTTAAAATATAGATACAGTATGAATAAATACAGAATGTAGAGAAATAACACATGTGATATGGAAATACAATATCATGTTGTTTTATTTGTGACAACGACACGATATTGTATGTATACACAGAACTGTGTGTATACGTTTCCCAGATTGTTAGTGCTGATTTAAGTGATGATTGTTAATGTGGTGTGATTGAAGTTCAGTGGGACACAGTTGATGACCCACTGAATTTTCGATAATGATTGATAAGCACGACTAAGCAGAAAAAGCATTTGCAAGACCTCCAAAGCCGAAGCTACAACAAGTCATCTGGAGTGATGTGAGGATAGAGCGCGGCTACTTGGGAATCAGAGCTCAGTCTGAGTTCACATGCAGCAACTCATGCAAGCAGAAGCAGCAGTGTGAATTAGCGGTGTCATGAGGTGATGATCCTTCGGCGCTGTCAAAAATACCTCGATCGACTGCTTTTGGAATTTGCCTATTTCCGACTTAAGCTTTTCTCTCTCTTTGGTCAGGTCATTGATGAGAGCCTGCAGCTCCATCGTCCTCTTGTTGCTAGTCTGAAGCTGGACGTGCAAGGCAGCGATCTGGGTGGCGCTCTCTCCATCCATGGCGTCTCTGCTCAGCCTCAGATCGTCCCTTTCCTGTCTGACTCCCCTCAGCTCCTCCTCCAGCTTCAGCCTCTCCTTTGTCAGTTTCTGGGTGAGGCTCTGCAGCTTCTCGATCTCCATGGTGTACTCGTTCAGCTGGCGGCTCTTCTCTTCGATGGTCTTGTACAGGCTTTCGTTGCGTTGATTGAGCTCGTGAATTTGTCCCTCCTTCTGCTGCAGTTTCTGCTTGAGCACCTTCAGCTCCGCCATCACGGCCAACAGCTCGTCTTTGGTCACTTTGTGATCTCTCACACTTTTGTCCAGAGCCTCCTGGAGAGCCCTGAGGTCTTGCTCGTACTTCCTCCCGGAGCTGCTGGCCTCCAGCTGGACGGATTTCAATGTACTGATTGTTGTGGTGTGTTCCCTACAGGTGATCGTCAGCCTCTCCAGCTCGGCCTCCAGACGCTTCCTACGAGTGAAGTCCTCCTGCGCCGCCTTCTTTTGCTTGTCCAGCTCAGCCTCAGCGCGATCCAGAGAGCTCTCCAGGTCCCGGATGCGGCTCTGCATCCTGGCAGAACCCTGCTCGGCCTTGCTTTTCTCACTGGTCTGCTTCTCCAGCTCCACTCGGGTGATGCGCATCTCCTGCTCGGACACTTTGAGCCTGTTGACCGTTTCCAGATAGGAGGTGTTCTTTGCCCTCAGGTCTGCTTCGGCCTGTTTCAGATGATTGATTTCCAGCTCCAGGGCTCTCCTCTTCTTCCCTTCTTCCTCCAGGTTGAATGTGAGGACGCTGATCTGCCGGGCTTTCTCCTGGTTGCTTTTGTTGGCCTCCTTTATGCTGAGGTCATTCTCGTCTCTCTGCTGGATGAGCGATCGGAGCTGCACCTCCAGCTCGGTGCGCACCCTGGTCTCCTTCACCACCGAGGCCCTCTGCTGGTTGACCTCCTCCTCTGACCGGCTCCTCTGGTCCTCCATGTGACTGACGGCCTGCCTCAGCCTTCTCAGCTCTTCCTCCAGGTCCTTCTTCTCGGAGGCGAGTCTGTCAAGCTGCAGCCTCAGCTCGGTCACGTCGCCTTCTCGCTGCTGCGACGCTTTCAGGATGGTGGTCTTGGTGACGTGGACCTCAGTCTCATGTGTCTGCTTAAGATGATTAATCTCCTGGGTGCACTGTGCTCTTACCTTTGAGATATCAGACTCTGCATTTCTTCGACGTCCCGCCTCCTCCTCTAGCAGTAACTTCAGCCTCTCCAGCTCACGTTCCTTGTCCTTCACGGCCTTCTCTAAGTCAATCTTCGACCAGTTGAGCTCCTCCAGTTCTTTCTGCCTGCGGCGAACCGCCGCCTCATACTCTTCCTGCTGGCTGGTGTAACGCTCCTCAGCCAGTCTTCTCTTCCTCTTTTCCTCCTCCAGCTGGTATTTGATGCGGGTCAGTTGGTCATTCAGGTCTTGAAGCTGCCCGTGTGTGTTTTCCAGGCTCTCCTTGGCGGCGTTGGCTTGCATTGCTGTGGTCCTCTTCACTTCCTCGACTGTAATGAGTTGGTCTTTGGACTGAGAGAGATCCAGCTTGTAACGCGACAGTTCGTCCTCAAGGGACCTATATTTGTGACCACGATCCTGCAGCTCCTCCTTCAGACGCCTCAGTTCCTCTTCCAGCATCTCGATCTTTGTGTTTCTCATCTATGGAGAACAACAAGAACAAAAAGTTATCTTTTCCATACTTTCCAATCAGGATGCACCGACACAGTTTTATGAAAGACGAGCACTAACCTGTATCTGATCGCTGATACTGAGTACCAATACGAGTACCTAATTTATATTTGATAGGCAAAACATTATGAGAAGGATATGCGTTGCTGCCTCCACTCCAGTACGCATAGTGCAGTAGATAGATGCTCCGCGCATCGTAGACTTCAGACGGAGGGACCGAGCCAAATGTTCATGGGTGCATCAGTCATACTTTAATTATGTAGCATGTAACATGTAGCATCGCTGGTGTGTGAGCCCCGAAACTCTTTAGCATGTAGCATGTACCACAGCTCGGCACTACTGGATCCAGTGAGCAGTTAAACTAATGAGCGACATCGGGCCAACTCTGCTGGTGATTAAATTGCTGCTGTTGCACAAACTATATTTCACCTCCTCCATATTTTGGCAGAATATAATTTAAAGTCTGTCTTGTGTTTTTTGTCATTTTTATTAATATTAAAGAGACGGACAAAGGCACATGTAATACTTGTTGGGTTGTATTGGGGATCTTCTGCGTGTACGAGTACTCCATACAGCAGACCTGGGCATCATAAGGCCACATGTGGCCTTTTACCTCCGCTTGACCGGCCCTCAGGGAAATCCTCAATCATTATTATTGGCTTCAGTACATCTAAAATGGTCATGTTGCTTTGACATTATTGGTCATTATTACAATATTGGTTGTGTCTAGGACTTCGGCTATTAGAGGTAGCAGTTGTTACCTCTCAAAATAAGAGTTGCACAGTGAAAAAGAAAAGTTTTTTATTTATTTACTTATTTACTGAACTCAAATGTTAAAAAATTTTATTGAAAAAAATTCTTTTATATCAAGAGATATTTCTTCTTGAGCAAAACTCAAGTCAACATGAGTCTCGGCCCTCAGTAGTAGTCTTAATTATTCACGTGGCCCTTTAGGAAAATTAGTGGCCCACCCCTGCCATATAGTAACAGACCCAATACTGGGACCAGTGCATCCCTACTTTGAGACAAACAAACTGCTCATTTCATGTTAATGTTAAATACACTGTTTATATTTACAAATGCTTTCATAACAATACTATTAAGGAGCCCATGAATTGAAAAACACATCTTTTGTCTGTGGACAAACTGTTCTTTTACCTGAGCTTGTCGGGAGATCTTTTCTGTGTGATTGATGGTTTGTGAAAATGTTCATTAGATAAATAACACACCTCTTCTATTCTGAACCGGAAATACAATATTTTCATACATTCTACAAATCTAGTGTTTACCTTAAGCTCTTCCATGTTCTTCAGCAACTCCCCCAGAAACTTGTAGTAGTCACCGGAGCGGGTAAGAAGCTCGATGTAGCGGGTCTGCATCTCATTCGACTGATGAGGAGAATACAGATGTCAATGTTGATGGCACAATCTTTAAAATATTCTTTATATTACAAGTGATTTAAATGACATGACAAGATGCCATAATAACAAATGTATACATATGAAATGTACGGTTGCCTGACGTATTAAACCAGTGCATCTACCTCTTGTCTGACCACAGAAGCAGGGGACTGCAGCATCGTTCTCTTGATGGGGATATTAAGCAGAGTCTCCAGGCCTGAACTGTAGGCGGCCAGCTGCATCTCGTAGTCCTGAAGTCACACAGAACAACTTCCACGTCAGCACATCCGACATACACGGTTTAATCCGTGTATCCGTCTGCAACAGCGAATGCAAACAGTCCACCAACCTTTATGGAGCCGGCACAGGTGTCTGCATTTTTATGCACATCCTCCACTTTCTCCTTCTTTCCTTTGATTTCAGTGTGAAGAACCTGTGCAAGACGAAAGGGTTGACTTTAAAAATAAAAAAGATTTAACCTGATAAAAGTCTGTCTGGTCAACAATTACTCATTCTATCAAAGGTGCATGTTGTAATATTTTTCATCAAACACAGTAATAAAGAACCTGAAAAAAGCTACCAAAGTTGAGAGGTCAACTAGCAATCTTGTAATACCACTTGGGAAATCTCAGCTGAAACTCTGGGCGAGTCACTACTGCCCCCTGGTGTACAAAAGTGACATTACTTAATTCTGACATACTGTAATGCTTTAAAATAAAATGCCTCAGTGGTGAATTTAACAGAACATCCCAACAAATAAAACTGACATTTTGTAACCCTTCCCACATTTTCTGCTGTATAATTATATCAGATCAATAAACTTCAATAAACAGAAGTTTGGATCCTAATAGATCGACTCATTTTTGGTTACTGGCCACTTGTTTATCTGTTGAGATTTTTGACAACTTTTCCCCCACTATATAGTTTTAATGGTAATGCTAATAGCAATAAGGTATCCAACATTTCTGCATGTCAGTTCTGTAATGTGTCTCCCTCTAGTGCACGGATTAGGAATATCAGTTATTTTATGACCAAAAAAAAAAAAAAAGGTAATTTTAACTTCATGCAAACTCCTCCTGCAGGCGGATTGGCGGATATATTTGTGGTGAAGAAAGACTTTCATGCCTTCTGCTGGTTGAGGTGGTCCATGAGAGTCTGGATGTCACCGAGCTTCACCGCCTGAAGCGTGTCCTGGCGCTTCCTGGCATTGTCTATCCACTGATCCAGGGAAACGCTGCCCTTCTGATAGTGCTGCAGCTGCTTTTCCTGCTTCTCCAAGTCCCACACTCTGCAGGGAGAAAGAATGAGAGGAAGGGGAAAGGGATGAAAGGAAGTTTTTTTTTTTTTGTCTGTTTTTTTTTTTTTTAGAGCTGTTTACCAGCAGTGACAAATGCAGGATGTGGAGGAATATTGATTAAAGGTCTCCTCAGGTGCCGAGGAAGCGAGAGCACAGACGTACCTGCTGTCGATCTGAGTTTGGACGCGACGCCAGCGGTCGGACAACTGGTTCACCAGGTCCGAGTACTTGTTCAGATCGATGTCGCACTTGTGGAAAGAGTCCGAGATCTGTGAGTTCCAGTGTACGGCTTTGGTCAACTCCGATTCCATGTTTGTCAGCAGGTCTCTTTTCTGCTCCAACTCGCCCTTCATTTGCTTTAATTTGGAAACACACACAAATAAGAGCATTTTTAAGATGCTGCACAAGGTTTTCACAATGTTTCTTCTAAGAAAGCCCCCCCAACTCTTACACAAATGCTTTCTTCCACACTAAGTCGTATTTCTTTCTTGAAATATAATATTGTAGAGCTTTTAACGTGATCGGATTTAATATTTCACTTAATTTGCATTTAAAGCTCGATTAATTAGACAAATCTCTCACTGGACTGCTCTAGAAGTATGTATTACATATCATTTGACCTAAACATGATTTATTACATTTAGATGAATGTTGAATCAAATTTATTAGTTTGGAGGAAACAGGAAGTTGGCAAATGTAGCGTAATAAAGAGTTAAACGCTGTTTGGATGAATTAACCTATGGAGTAAAGACGCACAACTTAATCTTTAATATTACATTATGGGGTAGGCAAAATATTTTTCCCTAATACTGTAATAATTTTATTACATCTTAAATTCAGTCAAGGATTTCATGGTTTGGACTTTGGACATGGTTTAGACCGCTTTAATTTGAATAACATTGAAAGAATGAGTTCTAAAAGTTTGGACTGTTTGTTCATATGTATATCAATATAAAGTTTATGGTATTTGTGTATGATTGCTGCTGCCCAAGTCATTTAAAGTCTTCCGTTCTCTATAATCTGTAATCTATTTTTCCCAATCATCTGTACAAAACAATCATTAAACACATTAAGATCACATTTAAATTCTTGTTAAAAGTTTTTACATTATTGACCAGTTATTACATTTTGGGTTTTATTACTTTTTATTTTATAACAATTTGGGTCGTTATTACATATAATTTTTGCGTAAAATCAGTATAATCTGCAGAACAAGAGAATGACAGGAAGACAAATGAGATAACAGTATTAAAAAGAATTATATGTCTCAAACCTTGAGCACGCTCCGGTAGTTTTCCACTTCTCGCACGTCCAGTGAGCTGGTCTCTTTCTCGGTCAGCCGGGCCTCGTGGACCTTAACGATGTCCTCGGCCTGCATGAGGCTCTGCAGCAGGCCCTTCAGCGCCGACAGCCTGCGGCGGACACACGGTCATGGCAACAAACACACAGCAGCAACAGAACATTTCCAATCGTGGCTGCCTGCAAGAGGCCGGACGCTCCCAGAAGTGACGGTATAAATGAATTCGCCCGCCACGGCGTACCTCTGGATGTAGGACGCGTAGAGACCCTGCAGACCGCCCAGCTTGTGGTTGATGATCTCCAGTTCCGAGCGGAGGAACTTGGCTTGCTCGGAGTCCGGGGGAATCCCCTCCAGCTGCTTGATGATCTTCTCTCTCAGGCGCAGGTACTCGTCGTGAATGGAGTCCAGGTCTTGGTGCACATCCTGGAAAACAACAAGACGCCAAAAGTGGTTTAATTAGAGGTTTTTGCCAAATTCATTCAGATTTCATTTGTACATAAAAGGATTTAGCAAATGTATAAGTTATACGGTTCGAAGAGTTCCAGGAGAACTTGTCTGCTTTAGACTGATGAATAAGATAGTTTAACACGCTGATGTTCCCTTCTCATTTTTTCTCCTTACATTCATTCATCAACATTAACCAGTCTTCAAACTTAATTAGGCTTTTAGGACAATTTCCTTCGTGGTGCTGCTATAGATTTAGACTGCTGGGAGACTTTATTAAAGACATTCAATATTTACTCTCTCTTAGCTCTCCATACATATATACTGTACATCAAGAGTGTGAGTAACTTTGGATTTTCTCCTTTGTGATTTTGCTTGCGATCACCTTGGTCCACTTTCTCAGTAACACTGCTGTAGCTCAAAACTGAGAAGTAATAATGGTGAAGAGACTTTTACTTCTTGTCACTTCCGACTCTATATATGTTTTAGTTTGTTCCTCACTTTCAAAATTCTCCTCTTTGATAAAGCTTATTCATTCCAACACAAGTCATCCGGGAACATTTTCTAAGTGGTGCTGCTGGAGGTTTAGAGAACGTTTTCAATACACTGAGGGGCCTTTCACATTGGATAGTCAGGGACAGCTGCTAGTTTGGGGGCACTGTCGCCTGACACGAACACTGACCAGAGAGGAAGTAAAGAAGAAACGTGGCTCATTGATTGGTCCGGACTGAAACCGGAAGTCCCCCCGCTTTAGCCTGTGGTGGCTTGGCCAGTGAGCCCGTTAGCCACAAACAACCGCGATATGAAGTCTCCAGGCCAGATATCAATAGCAGTCTTCCTCACGACTTCTTCCTCTTCACTTCTTCCTCACTACTCCACGTAACGTCCCCCCAACCCTCACCCTGCCGGTTCGAAAATACATTTGAGAGAAGATCGGGATTGGTGTTTTGAAGGGGACCAGAGTCCGCTTGAAAAATCCGGAACAGAGTTCGTGGTGCGTTCACATTTTCCCAAACGAAACAGACTTTCCCAGAGAGTCCCTAAAGAGGACTCTGGTCCGCATCAAAAGGGGGAATGTGAACGCGCTCTGAGCTTCCCCTTCAATCTTAGTCTAAATTAGCATCAAATCAATATCATTAGTTTGGGGATCAGACTTAAGGCTTTTCTACTTGGTAAGGGTCACTTTAACCCAAAGCAGCCATTCTCTTAGTTGTACTGCTGCAGGCTCAGATTGATGAGTGCTCCCCCTTCACTATATCAAAACCAAAGCAAGGATTCATTCCTACCTGCAGATTCTGGATGTGCACAGAGCACTCGTGTATGCTGTTTTCCCCCAGGGGGAGGTGGAGGTGTCTGGTGAGGCCGGACTCGGCCAGCTCCAGCCTGCGCCGGAGCTCCTGCAGGCTGCTGAGCAGAGTGAGGCTGAGGGTGGATGTGGGCGGTGGAACGGTGACTTTGACTGTGGTGGTCTTGGGGACCTTGGTTTGCTTGACGGTGTTGTCCGTCTTCACCACTGTTTCTTCCACTTTGGTTGCTGGGAAATTGATAGAATACACATGAATAATTGAAAAATGGACCGACACTGGAATCGTGAGCGGGGTTCAGAGTCTCGCCCGAGGACACGTCGACACATGATTAGGGCAATCTGGAGGATAGAACTTTGTGCAGATAAAATGAATCCCTGCAGTTTCCTGTTTGATGAAATTATTCTACATCGTGGCGTCGTGGTTCGCACTTCAGCCTCACAGAAGAGTTTGCATGTTAAGCTGCAGAATTTCTCTACAAACTTAAGTCTAATGGCATGCATGCACAGAGTGTTGATTGGTTTAAAAAGGGACTAAAAACATTTCTGTTTTGCAGCTCGTATTGATTTTCATTGCTGTGAATGCACGAATGTAAAGTGCAATACAAATAAAATGCATCATTATTATTATTATTATTATTATTATTATTATTATTATTATTATTATTATTACTATTATTATTATTATTACTATTATTATTATTGTTATTATTTCTGCATGTATCTCAGGCTCTGTTTACATGACGTTTCAAGTGACAACGCATCGATTTTGAGTTTTCAAGATATTTTTTGAAAACCTTCAGTCGGATATGGTAGAAAAGTTGAAAACAATGTAGTTAGCATGTAGAGCCACTAGTGGGTGCTGTTTGTTTTTGTAATGAAACCACACACAGGCACACAGAGAACAACGTTAGCAATGGTGAGAACACGGACTATGTTAACGACAGACCACCAAGTTAGTCTTCTATTACGGAGGACTCTAAAGTACAAAACTTCCAAGTACCAGGAGAATTAGGGACTGCGAATCATCCCGCGTCTCCTCGTGCATGTGCAGAAGAACGATTTACTATGGCTGTGGCGTGCGTGAGTCGTTTCCAAAAGGGTTTCTTTTTCAATGACCCCACCGTTGTCGTTTAAACGGCTTAAACGCGAAGAAAGTTTTGTGTTTTTCCATGAAAACGTCGAGTTGACGGGGCTTTAACGGGCACCCGTCTCACACCAATACTGTAGTAATCCAAAACAGACTTATAAAATGAAGCGATCTGACTTAAATCAGACGTTGGTTACTCACTGTAAGTAGGTAACTGAACGATCAGTGTGTCGTAGTGGTTCTGGGCCTGGTCAATATGACCCTGGATGGTTCTCTTGTCGTCGTCCCCGAACAGTTCGGAGCCCTGACTGGTGCGCACGAACTCCTGGTAGTGAGTTTCCAGCCTCTTCAAGATGCTGCGGTACTCTTCAGGACGCATCTGGGACAGCTGGGGAAGAGGAGAGGAGTTTAGCTGAAGAAGAACTCAAAGAGTTTTGCGCGAGTGTGTGTGTGTGTGTGTCCTCGGTAACGTCTCACCATGCTGAGAGTGAGAGAGTTGACGTAGTTGATGTCTTTGACGCAGTACTGCCAGGAGATGAGACTCTTGATGTTGATGTAGAGCTGATTCCAGATGGCCATGATGGCTTCGTAATACTGCTCGTTCCTGCGCGGAGGCGACACGAGGCCGTGAGTCGAATCAACACAAATCCAGCTTAAACGACCATGTCTGATTATTTTCAGACGTTCTCACTTGTTGGCGAGGCCGACGCTGAGCGGGTTGGGAGGCGGGATGAGCAGACACACGGAGGGTATCATCATGTCCAGACCTCCAGGTCCCGTCACCAGCCACTTGCTGCGCTGAGAGTTGTCCTTCAGGATTCCCTCGTTCCCTTTGAATATGCCTTTCTGTAACGACAACACACTTGAAAGATTACTGAAGATTCCATTTAGTATTTTTCTCAGGAGCAGCAGCACTTTTACTTGTATGTGCACAAGAAATAATACGGTTACCACCTCTGCCATTTCCCAGTTGTTCATGAATGCACCGTTAGCATTAGCACTAGTGAACTGTGGCCTGTAAGTGTGAGTGGTGCGTTCGGGGACAGGGTTTATTTTAACTTTATTTAACCTTTATTTAACTAGGAAGAAAAAGATCAAGATCAAGGGTGACCTGCAGCACATGTCACATTATCAGGTTTAAAAGATAAAATCAAAATTAAAAGCTTAATGTGAGCTGGTCAAAGAGTTTTGTTTTTTTGTTTTTTTAAGTTTTTTGCGTCTGATCCTTTATATTATGGAAAAAATTTATATACATGAGGCATAAAAATATGCTTAACTATAGGTTCAAGTTGTTAAAAAAAAAAAAAAAGGAAAAAAGTATGAGCGACCATGTTAAAATGTGCATATTGGAGACATTAAAACCCAGTGTGAATAAATGCATCGCGGGTGTAAATTGGTTCAGTGTCTGTGTGGAAGAGTCAGAGACAGAGACAGACATCCTACAGTTCGTCCCACCTGGTCCTGTTTGAAGTCACATAACGCCTGGACCATGACCGGGCTGGAGCTCTTCTCCTCGGGGTTACGAGGCTTCAGCCTGACGATGGACTTTGACTTGTTGACCAGACTTTGCACCTGCCTCTTGTTCTCCATGATACGGGATTTCTCTTTCTGCAAAAGAAAAGACAGAAAAGTCTCTGGGGTCAATTATTTGCAACAAGTCGTCTCTTTATGAGCAGGCAGAGCGTGATCGTACGTCCAGGTGCTTCAGCAGCTCGCCCAGGTTGTCCAGCGGAGTGTTTTTGTCGCAGGTGAATTTGTTGCGGATGGTTTCGTGCTGCTTCTGCAGCTTCGCGTACGTCTCGTTGGCATCCTTGAAGAACTGAGGACAGGAGCAGAGACTTTTTGTTTTGACCCGGACAAACACGCAGTGCTGATTTTGGTTTTTTGGTTGTTTTTTTTAGGAGAGTAAAGGTGAGACGAGGCACTTACCTGGCTGTAGGCGGAATTCTCCTTTAGATGCACGTGGATGCATTTCGTGATCTGGAGGAGCCAGCTCCACTGAGTCTGCAAGGTGTCCATGTAGGCCTGCGGACACAAAGACAGTCAAACTTTAAAAAAACCCAAAACATCACACTTTAGGAGTTTTAATGCCACTGGGCCCAAAAAGAAATCACTAATCGTGGAGCAAAACACAGTAAGAAACTAGAACAGAATTATTCAGTTCAAGTCAAAACAAAGGAATCAATATTTTTTTTGTTTTTTTATTATAGCAAATGAAAACTAACAGATTTAAACAAGACTTATATATACTGGGGTCATTAAGCATCATGCATATTATTGCAAGAACTTTTTTTTCTTCCCCAATTCCCAATTCCACTTGAACCTTGAGGGAAGAATAATAATAATAATAATAATAATAATAATAATAATAATAATAATAATAATAATAATAATAATAATAATAATAATAATAATAATTAAAAGGAAAGAAAAAAGATTAGAATAAAAATAAATGGATAAATAATAGAAAAAGGAATCCAGTTTAAAGGTATTATAATAATGACAATTCTTTCTTCCTCTGTTGACACTGAGCCTGAACATTTTAGGTATTCATGTGTGGAGGATAATAAAAACCACATGCAAAATAAAATAATTTAAAATGCATTAGTAAATACATTAAAAAAACTATTTAAGTCTATTTCCATATTTTCACTTTAAATGTATTTACATTTCTTCTTTCCTTCCTTTATTTAAAGTTTCATAATTTACTTTTCACATTTATTTCTTTGTGAATCAAAACCTACGTTCATAGATTTCTTTATTTTGTATCCATTTATAAACATTTATATACAAATACATATATTTATTTAGATTCATTTGGTCAAACAAACAATCAAACCAGACCAATTAATAGATAACCTTTTCCATACCAGAGTACTTGTTTTATTTGCCTTTCTTTTATTCATTTGACCTTAATTACTTCATCCATCCATCACACCAATGTTGGAGAACACATTTTGTTTCTCTAGTAGCTCAATGTTCTTCTGATTTTATATTTTAAATCAAAGCCGTCTGTTGGTGATGCTGCATGTTTTACTGTCATATACACGACCTACTGCATAAAACAGTAAAGTAATATATACTCTCTAATGTCTCAACAACAACAGCTGTGAAGAAAAATATAGTCTCTGCTTCGTTTTCTTATAAATCTGGTCATTATTTTTGCTTTGGTGATTCGTAAATATACTTGTCATATTTTCGAACAATATCTTGTGAAAGCTTATAAACTGACGTGTCGACGAGCTGATTTGGTCGTAACAGATTACAGATTACGGCCTTGTTTTGACCTGACACACCAACGATCATGTTTAGTCAACATAGTCAATCTAAAACTTCAAAGGAAAATCAATGATTCACTGCTTGTCAAGGAGTCTGAAGGAACTTACCTCGATCTTATCCGAGGCGGGGTGGTTGTTGCTCATGAGGCCGTCCGCCTTCAGCTTCAGCTTGTTCAGGTCTTTCTCCTTCTCCTCCAGGTCTCTCATCAGCCTCTGTCGGGAGGAAACACCACACCACAGTCTAGAAATCCACACCCGTCAATCATTCCATGAGCACAACGGCGCCGAGCTCCTCACAGAATAGGCCTCCTGCTTGCGGGGGATGTACTGGTCGATGTTTTTATCCCCCCAGTCGAACACCAGCTCCTCCTCCTCCTTCTCGTTCACCCACATGATGGCCCGGCAGATGTCCTCGATGATGGTCTTCAGGTCTCTCAGCTGGCCCGTGCGCTGGTGCGACATTTTCTGCAACACAGAGAAGGAAAATTCGAGATTAACACACACACAAAAAAAAAGAAGTCTAATTTAAGATTTGAGTGTGAAGATGGTTTCTACCTGCACGCTGTCCCACTCCTGCTCCAGGATGGACAGGTTGTACTTGTCGCCCCGTCCGTTCTAAACAGGAGGTCAATTTTAATCAGTTCAGCGCAAAATATCACAAGACAATGCCGCTGCTGACGGAGATATTGAGGGAGAAGAAACGGTACCAGCTCTTCTCTGGCCCGGTCCACCTCCGAGCTCCTGGAGATGGAGCTGTGGTATTTGTTGTGGCTGAAGATCTGCTTCTCGATGGTTTCAGGGTCGTCCCCCCACGGAGCCATCTCGATCATACGCTGCAACAAACACCTCCGATTTATTACGTCGGACAACATAACGCCGTGGAGTAATAGGGACAATAAAACATATATAATTCCATTTTTTCCCTCCAAATAATTACAAAAAATATTATTTAGTAATACCAAAACTATAAAATGATAACTGGATAAACAAAAGATTTTGAAAAAAGATTCAAAAATATAATTATCTGATTAGATTTAAAAAAAAATATTGGGAAAAAAAAATATCTCAGATTGACAAATGTATTTAAAACTGGTAGACTGAGAAAATTATGTAGCTCGATTTTACATTTTTTATTTAAAATAATATAAATAAATGAAAATTATCTAATTGCATCAAGAATTTGGGGGAAAAAAAACATAATTATGTAATTAGATTTAAAAAAAAAACATTGAGAACATTTAAGAAAGTATTTAATTATCTAGCCAGATGAAAAAAAAATTTTTTTAAAAATTGCATTAACCTCATTGGTAATTATCTAACTGGATTTTAAAAAATATATATTAAAAAAATTTAAAAACAAAAAAACAACTAATTAGATAAGCATCTATTTAAAAAAAAAGGCTAAAACATATAAGTAGTTCATTTGAACCATGTGGACTTAAAAAGTTAATTTAAAATCTTTTTTTTTAAACAAACAAGCCATCAGAACCATGATTGATCACGATTCACTCTCAGGCTGCCTGAATAGAAAATACTACAAACTGCACTTTAAGACCAAATTCTACTTTGTTATATCTAAACATCATCAAACAGCTGATTTCCTTCATTATGCATTTCAAACATACTGTGATGTATTTCTGCTCATTATTCTTTGATATAACTTAATAATTTTTTTTTTGGGGGGGGGGGGCTTTTTACTTATATTTTTCAAAAAAAACTTTCTGATTGAATCACTGCTGGCGTTAAATGTCCCGTGTGTGTCCTCCAGGTGTCGGCATACGATCACTGAGCTTTCTGTCTCTCAGGAAAACTATTCCAAGTATTCTCCCTCCTCTTGTGCTGCCTTGATAGGAGCTCTGCCAGCAGCTCTAACCTGATCCAGCCCCTTCGCCTCGCTGCCCTCTCTTCCCTCTCTTCCTCCTCCAAGCTTTTGTTCTCTCTTTCTTTTCCTCTCCGAAGCCACAGAAGCGCCGCCGAGCCGAGTTAGAGGTCAACGGAGGTGGCGAGGCAGCACACAGACACTATATTGTGAGATATACGTTGGGAGTTTTTGAGCAAAATGAGCAAAAAAAAAAAGAAAAAAGAAAAAGTGTGGAAAGGTGTATGTGTGTAATAATGAGTGAAATGCGGGCGAGGCCGGGAGTGGTGACAGAGCGACAGGGTGTGTTTTCAGACGCAGGGCGTTTTCCCACCGCTGCGTCAGGCCCGAGCGGCCGGTAACCACTGAGTCAGTGTCAAATGTCCCACGACTTCACTCCTTCTGGTTTCTCTCTTCGCTCTGTTTCCTCTTTTGTTTCAGCCTTTCTGCGCCCCTCTCTCTCACTCCAGGATCAGGTTTTTGGAGCACGTCCATATGGTTTCAGTTACACGGTGGTGTGTGTGTGTGTGTGTGTGTGTGTGTGTGTGTGTGTGTGTGTGTGTGTGTGTGTGTGTGTGTGTGTGGAGGGGGAAGTTCAGACAGAGTGATAACAGAAGTGGATCTTTATCTGCTTAAAAAAAAAAAAAAACACCTTTGTGCAACACTGCACCCGCATTAACGTGCACGCACACGCAGGTTTAATTCTTCAGCCTGGGAAAACCAGTCTGAGGGTGAAAGATTCGCCCTCAACTCGGAGTCAGTGAACGCATCACAACGGAAACCTGAAGCTCGTTTGGCTAAGTGACTTGGATAAAAGCACAAAACGCAATTACGAATAAGTTTTTCTGATTCGGAGGGATTCAGGGGATGCTTCGTCCCCGCTGCAATAAGAGTTTTTAATGCCTCCTGAACTCACACACACACACGCACGCACGCACGCACGCACGCACGCACGCACGCACGCACGCACGCACGCACGCACACACACACACACACACACACACATAACAATCATAATCATCATTTCTTTCAAATCCCATTTTAACAAATTTTTCCTACTATTCTTAACTTATTTAACTAACAGTGATGTGTGAATAGAAGTGTGGTTGATGTTTCTTATGTTTTCTTTTGATGAGCTGCTGGACAGTTGCAATTTCCCTTCGGGCATTATTAAAGCGCTACCTATTCTCAAATTTCTCATAAAACTAACTTTAAGTGGGGACAAAATAAAATACAACATTTTATTCTTTTTAACTTGATTATGATATGAAATCTCCAAAAATTAAACATATTTTGGACTACTACCATTATTTAATATGGAATATGTCCTCGTTGCCAGAACACATTCATTTAAAGAGGGAAAAAAAAAACTTTTCACAATTGAATCAGCTTTTTTTTTTTATTATATCACTTTAATGCAGAAAACAACAAGTCACGTGTGTTTCCCCGACTTAAAAGACTCATTCATTCAATTCAAGAGGCATAATCACCCAGATTAGATCAGATTAACAAGAATAATATTTTTTAAAAACGACCTCATATTTATGCAGGTTTGACTATTAAGAATGGGAAAACAAGTGCAAAATGACTTGTTTTAAGAATATCTTTGCTTATTTCAGTAAGTAACATACCAAATACACAACCACAGCGTAGTTTAGGGTCATAAAAGTAAAATTTTCTTCCAAAAACTATCTTATGAATCATTAATTTGATAAATAGAAAATAAAAATACTTGTAAATGTTTATAACTTTACTTTAGAGGGAAAACTACACATTTTATCTAAATTAACATGATAAACTTAAGAGAAATCTCATATTTTACAGACGACTTGCGCTCAATATATCACCAGAATTATAGCATCGTCACTTTAAGAAAAAAAGTACTTTACTGAAGCTAATACGGTAATTATCTCATTAATTTAAAGAAGTGGTTCAAATTTTACGCATAAATGATCTCAGAGGCGAAACACATTTAATTAAGACGGGATAAAAACAACAAAACAACTCACGCTGGTATACCCTTATGTTCACGCTAATACATGCATAAACATGCAGGTTTGATTATTCAGCTTAAAATGACTCAGCGGAGGATCAAAATTTCCATTGAACTCTGTGTCTGATGGCGTCAGCTGATGCATCCAGTGGGAAAATATGATCAGACCTGGTTAATTACCCACTGGCACCCAGAGGACTCCTGTGTTTCTAAGTTATTAGTCTCTCGATTCTGCAAAGTGTCTCGTTCTGGTTTTATCTCAGGCGACCCTCGGCGGTCTTCTCAGACCTCAGTTTGGACACAGACTTTGGTTGGGAAAACTACACTTTATATCATATTTACCGTGTTTTTATGTGTTTGTTTTTAACCTATTATTTTTTTTTTACCCTTTTTTTTTTTTTACCTTATTACCTGCAAACATCCCTTTTCTACATTATTTCAATAAATAACAACCAATTGAAACAGCACTTAAGTGAAGAGAGGTAGAAAAACGCCATCATCCTTTTTTTTTAAAAAAAATCTAATTTGGTGTAACTTCTGCTGGTAGAAAACCCCAAAATGGGAAAATATTACTGTAAAATGACGATTTACTTTCATTTTTAGCAAGATGAATGAAATTATAAACAGACAAACTCCTCTTGTTAAAGTTCCTCCGTCACACTTGCTATTTGTTGTTGTTTTTTTTCCCCTAGTCTCACCTTCTGCTGGGCGATCCATCCCATGGCGTCATTGAAGACCCTCCCTCCGTCCAGCGAGCCCACGCTGCTCCTCTTGCGTCTCAGGGTTACGGTGCCCATGAGTTGCTGTTGGAGACCGGCGTGCATGTGCTGCAGCTGCTCGACGCTATGGAGACGCACCAGTGAGACGGGAAACACTCAGTTCTCCGACAAAGGAAGCGGGCGGCGTTAAAATATTAACTACATGAGAGTGGATGTAAACACATGCAGAGGACCAAGGACTCCTCCGAGCTACAGGAAGTCAGATTATGTGTTTTGTACAAATTCTACTAGAGCTACTTAAAAAAAATAATAATTTTTTGCATCAATTATTTATGTTGATAAAACAAGACTGTTATTTGTTTAAATTACGTGTTTTTATAACATGAAAAGTAAAATTTAAGGAAAGTGAACTGTCTCAGGATCCTTAGATCATCTGTATAAACTGGAGTGTGTGTTTGATAGTTTGTCTGTAGTCTTCTATCTGGTGCTTGGGAACACTGATGGATTATGGGTATTGTAGTTTTTGGTGTTTTAAAATCCCAAACGAAACACAGTAAAGATAGATGAGTTATTTTTTGCGGTATGTATGAATTTAAGAAGATTCACTCACGTTATTTGAATTATTCATGTTCCAGTGTCTTGTATTTTCAACAGATATTTTTGACTCCAATACGACGTATATTTGTGTAACGATACTAACTTGATTTGTAATTCTTGATTTCACGGTTTCATTTAAGTTGATTTGACTCCTCATTTATTTTTCTCTGGTTCTGCCGCCTGCACTCAACATACAGTTTGAATATGAAATGCAAAAAAAATTAATAAAAACAATGCAATTTCTTCTTACTTTCTGAAAATGTCGTTGGGCACGCGCAGCTGCTGCAGCTCTCGGCCGCAGGCCTTCAGCTGCTCGATGGTCTCGGCGCTCATGATCAGCGCCCGCTCAGCCTCCCCGGCCGGGCCGCCCTGGAACACACCACACACAGTCACCTCGTCACTTTTCCTGTACGTGTCACTTCCTGTCGGGCCGGGACCCCGGTCGGAGGGCTTTTCCCACTCCGAGGTCGCCGGATTACAGCTACACATGCCAAATATACGTGGAACAGATCCGGGACACGACCTAACACTTCTGTAAGGTCATGAGATTGGGCGTGTCCTCATGTGTTTGTCCTCACTTGGATGTTTTAGCAAAGTTTGGAGGGGGGGAAAAAAACACATTTTTACGTGTGTGTGTCTAAATAAATACTGTGGATGTGTTTAATTGCATTTGAGGACGTATTGGAATACATGAATGAATGAGTTGCACGGTTTAATAGCATTATGTTATCATTGATTATCTATTAAAATCTGTAGGTTTTCATTCACTATAATAGTAAAGCTGTTGTTTGTTTTCACTCTGCTGAGTACTTTCCAAAGATCTAAAACCAACAAAGCATAGCGATCATGTTGTTGCTGTGTGTGTGTGTGTGTGTGTGTGTGTGTGTGTGTGTGTGTGTGTGTGTGTGTGTGTGTGTGTGCGTGCGTGCGTGCGTGCGTGCGTGCGTGCGTGCGTGCGTGCGTGCGTGCGTGCGTGCGTGTGTGTGTGTGTGTGTGTGTGTGTGTGTGTGTATACGTATAGGAGTGAACGTGTGTTCAGCTGTACTCACACTCTGAAAAATCATTTTGGCCCTCTGCAGAAATTCCTGACACTGGTTTGTGAGGACTGCAGCTTTCTGCTGGATGGCCATGACACTGCAGGGGAAAAGGAGCAAGAAAAGGGAATTTATTAGCCAGAAAACGTCCATTTCGCAACATGAAATCACTTTAAGGAAACAATAACTGCGAAAGAAAATATAGAATACTGGAAAGACTTGAGTGAACATAAGGAAACTACAAGTAAACACTTAAAAATGGCAGTAAATGTTGAAAATCTAGGAGTTTTTTAATTTCCGTGAAGTAAATGAAAAAACTAAAAAACACAGCAACCAAGCTTTCAATGTATAATTCACCAGAAAAGTTAATGTCCTGTCCGTAAATAAACCGCAGCAAAACTATTTTCCTTGAAGTTACGTAAAAATATTACATATCAATCAGTTTTATGTCCATTTCTTAAGAGTTAATAGCAGTAAATTAAATTGAAATAACTTTAAAATGTGTTTTTTTTCTTCTAAATACCAGATTATTTGGACTTTTTCCAGCTGCAAATAAGCAAAATTTGAAAGTCAGACGCTGTACATGTAGTCAATGTGTCACTAAAGCTGTATAAATACCGTACAGGTAAATGATTGCTGAGTCTCACTCCAATTAAAAGTGAAAATATCTGCTCAATGCTTCTTAAAGGTCCAGCAACAAACTCTCAACAAGCAAGAAAAGTTAAGGATCAACCCATGTCACAAGTTATTTTAACACAAAGTCATTCAGCGTGTAACTTCAGTTTGTGGGTCAACAAAAGGTCACCAGCTTGTAAAAATCAACCCACTGACTTCTGCTGTAAACTCCCCCAATCTATGATCCCATTCCGGATTATATTTCAACTTTTCTGCAATGCACAAGATGTCAGAGGCTGACATCACACCGAATGGGGAGACTTGAAGGGCGTGCATGTGTTGTGAGTCAGGGAATTGGGTAAGAATTCAGTGAAACTGCTTGAATACACACGGAGGGAGTTTAAAAAAATAAAAAAACCCTCTCTGGGACGCATTGGGAGTGACGAAAGGTCGGTCTCACAAAGTCGTGTAGGCCTGCAGCGCAATTACAACAACACTCCCAGTCTGACGTGTGCCTGTGCTGAGTTTGCAGTGGCATTACTGGAACCTGCGCCGAGGCGTCTTTGTGCGTAATTATCTAAAACACATGCAGAGCGCCTTTAAGTCTTCCTGTTGGGATCAACCCTGCTTTTCAGCTATAGTCATGTGGAATCATACACATTTCATTGACAATTACACTAATCCAGAAGTAACAGGTGTCTTTTTTTCTTTCTTTCTCCTGGGCTCGCTCACCTCATTGCGCCTCCGCCGCCGCCTCCTCCACCTAATCCTCCGCCTCCGCCGCCGCCGATCACACTGTGCGCCATTTGGGGAGGCATCCCCCCGCCCTGCATCGAGGTCCTGGAGAAGCTGCTGTAGGTGTATCCACCGCCGTCCCCCATCGCGTTTTCCGCGGAGAAGCCGTTCCCACCAACGAACACGTCGCCGCTGCTCCGGTAACTCGACAGATCCGGCCGGGAGTTGCTCCTCTGACCCATGGTGGCCAGTCTGGACGTGGACCCGTATAAACTCATTTTGTTCTGAGCCGTTGTAATAGCCTGATAACAGGTTTTCCCTTATCTCTTTTCTTTTATGGTGATTTAGTTTCCCCCCTCTCCGTGCTGAGCAGTGCTGTCCGAACAGCGGACAGACCGTGCGCCTCTCCCCGCCCCGTCTCCTGTTGCGCAGATAATGGGTCTGCTGTGAATAGACGGAAGTTGGCTGCTTTTGGAGAGAAACCACACCTTGTCGTGTTTACGAAACACTCACACTGCTTACAGGGGAGGTTACTGTCACTTCTTCCCGACTGTTCAGATAGTCTGGAAGGTGTCGTTGCAAGCAGGTGAGAAGAAAAACTATTAAGAGCGCGTCAGTGCGTCGTGGTGCTGAACAAAGTTTTCAAAGTATTTATTCAAAGCTACTTTGAAAAACACATTAGGTACATGGTAACCGCCAGCACTGGATCCAGTGTGTGAATAAGATCCCAAGGTTTCTCATACAAACAAAGTGTGTTGACAGTAGAGGAATAACAATAGAAGGCATAAAGCAGAAATGACTTCTTTCAAAACACGTTACAAGTAGTGAAAAAGAAAAGTAGTGGGAGGACTGATAAAATATAGGAGATTAAAGCAGAACTACTCCAAAATATCAATTACAGTATTACAGTAGTGTGTGTGATCCTGTTACTTTCAGTTAATTGTATTAATTTTATAATAAAACAGACGTTATAACTTTAAATTTCACTTCTTCTCAGTTCAACCGATTAAAGCCACGAAGTTAAAGATATAAAAAGATGTAAATCTTTTGTTTTAATGTTGATGATCCTGCGTATTTTTCTCTCGTTTTTCACCCCGCAACCAATCATTTGGAGTCCATGTTGCTTTTTTTTCCACTGTAGAATAATGCACTCTTGTGGCAGGACAGCACTTAAAATCATCAATTAAGACCATAATGCAGAATTACAAGAAACAAAACCCGACTCTGCAGGAGAGGGAGGAATACCAAGAGGTTCAACGCCAGTAAACATTACTGTAATAAAACCTAAAACAAACGATGTTTTAATCTCACTGCATTGTGAGGCTTTTACAAAGTGTCTTCGTGTTTAATCACTACCCTTTTAACGTTTTTAAACTTTCTATTTTTTGATCTATATTATGAGTGCTTTTACACTGTAACACATCAATCGATTGCGAATGTATTTTTGCAACACTTGTATGTGTTTTGATGCCAAAGGGAGCAGCATTTTCATTATAACACTGGTAGAATGATAAAGTATTCTAATCTATTAAGGAGGAACAACAAGCAGAGAGTTAATATAAACGGTCACAACTCAGTAATATCCTAACTGGACAGGAGAGAATGAAGTAATTTAGCCTTAAAGAGGGCCAGAGGGCTCATCTGACCAGTACTAATCTCCAGTTCAGCCTTCTTGAGGCGGAAAGGAGTCAGTTTGCCTGAATGTCTGAACCCGAAGCACCTTTCTGTATTTCTTTCAACACTGCAGCTTTTGCTGTTTGCTCGCAGGAGTGGGAGTGTCCGAGCTTTCAAAAGTGAAAGGGAGCGACCAGGAGGCAGAGCAGGGAGCGCCACTCACACACCTACCACTGGAAAAATGCAAAAAGCCTCAACCTAACTGTTGGTGAAGTGTGTGTGTGTGTGTGTGTGTGTGTGTGTGTGTGTGTGTGTGTGTGTGTGTGTGTGTGTGTGTGTGTGTGTGTGTGTGTGTGTGTGTGTGTGTGTGTGTGTGTGTGTGTGTGTGTGTGTGTGTTGAACTGGAGGAGCATGAATGTCAGGAAGATCTCAGTGGGAAAAGAGGTCAAGAAAAAACACAAAACGAGATAAGGCCAGAGTGACGTCCTTAGAAGGCCTGAAATGCCTGCGTGTGTGAGTAATGAGGTCAAAGAGAGACTGACGGACGGACACGTTGTTGCCCTCTGGTGTTTTTTCTCATCAGCACATCTCACCGCGGTGTGAGGCAAAGAGGAGAGGAGCCAGAGTTTGTTTTTTTTTGGTCATGGGTGTAAAAAGAAAAACTCAACCGGTGACTTGAACAAACCAACGCCCTGACCTGGAATCTCAAAGCCATCAAGCTTCTTTCTTTTTAAAAGTGTGTGTGTGCGTGTGTGTGTGTGTGTGTGTGTGTGTGTGTGTGTGTGTGTGTGTGTGTGTACCGAACACCGGCGAGTCTCCACAGCAATTCGCATAATCTGTAATAATGACAGTCAAAGGTAAAACACACCCTGCATTTTTTTCTTTCCATATGCCTGCTCAGGTTGGGTTTGCTCTACCAGTTTATGTCTTGCCCCCCATTTCCACTCTTTTATCCACCCAAAACACTGCATGACTGGACAAGCAAGCGGCTTCAGGACGCGCAGCTCGGATCCACGAGCGCCGGACGAGGCGGCGGGACGCTGAACTTCGACCCCGAGCGGCGATCTGGGAAAAGTCAAAGAAACGGATGTTGAACTGTAAACCAGGCGGAGGAATCTGGCCTCGCTATGTGGAAACACCAGCATGAAGCACGCTGACACAGCACAAAGTGACATTAGCCTTAGCCCGAAATTAGCATTCTCAATCCAGATCACAGAGCATCTTCCTCCCACTGAGTGCTGTCGCTTACACACGACATCCAGATCATTGAGCGTCTTTGTAGATCTGAACAAGAAGAACTTTCCTGAGTAATTAGCCGCTGTTCATTTACAGTTTCCAAAAGGCGTAGCTGCTATTTAAAAATCGCTTCAGGATTATTTCTCAGCACCGTAAAATCTCTCCAGGGTGTTGCTTTATCTCATCAGTTGCATTGAGGTGTGGCAACTTTCTGCAAGTATGCAGATTTGGCAACTCTCCTCTGTCACCAGTCTCTCTCTCTCTTTCCCTGCTTTCCCCAACAATGAGTAAATATTTAACTCCATGTTTGCTTTCTCCGGTCTGGATATGAAGAGGAGATCCGACTCACGTACGACAAAACAAGTTAACATCTGGATTTGAAAAAACAAACAGATTTGTTGGGGGTGACGGCAGGTGAGGAGGAGGAGGAGGAGGAGGAGGAGGAGGCCTCTGGGATGACGTGTAGTGATTCACATATCATGTCCAGACAGCGAGCTGACATCACACTCTGAGTAAAGAAAAGGAAAAAAAAACACCAACCTCTGACAGCTGCTTATTAGAATGCACCCGGTTCACATGCTCCTGCTTATTAATGTTTTGAAGAAACAGAAGCTGCATGGAGGGAAGAAGTATGAAGTCATGCTTCTTTATACTGTTATTGGAAGAGATTTCAGAGCTTTGCTGAGAAATGAAAGTTTCAGGTTGAGTTAAATCTGCTCAGGGGGGGAAGATTTGAGAAAAATGTGATAATGATGCTTCAGCAGCCTGTTGATATAAAGTCACTTTGTTTGTTTTCCCACGATCCTCCAGCTCTGTGCCGGGGAATTTCCTTCTAACTACGGGGTGTGACTACTCCTTCGAGTTAAAAACTCTCCAGAATTCCTCCGAGCAGCAGAAGACACGACCTTGGTCTTCTGCGGGAGTGAAAGTCACTCCACATTTTCTTATCTGCAGGAAGAAGGATTAGCAGACGTCTCTTTAGTTCGATAGTTAGATGAAACCGTGTGAGGAGGAAAAGTGTTGATGAAGGCTGATCGAATCAGTGATTAAATCAGTCAGTGAGTTAGTTAGTTAGTCGATAACATCTCTCTGGGAGCATTAACAACAACAACTCAGCAACATATTTCGAAATGTAATCATTTACTTACTTATTTAATTCTATTAAACTCTAATAAAGCATCAGATGAAAGAAGTTGAAGTTAAAAGACTTTTCAAACGTCTAAAACTCAACAGAATTACATGTTTTCTCATTTATAGCTTGAGGGACACATTTCCATTACCTTCACACTATTGGACAGTACTCTCTTACAATCCGATGTGTTATTTGATCACAAAGGGAAGATAGATATGACTTAAAAAGATTAAAAAAAAAAAAAAAAAAAAAAGAGACACTGAGCACAGAGCAGATAGTCTTCTTACTAATTTCAAACAGCATCTAGAGAAACCATTAATCAAGAGCACTGACCCGGAGTAAAAGATGTAGTAAAAACACTTCAATGGGTTGATAGAAGGGTGTTATTGTGTGTGTGTGTGTGTGTAGTCCCACAAAGTCCAACTTGCCCCCCCCCCCCGGATTTATTGATATCCTCCCTCACAGTATCTACACACTTTTATCACCTCAGACACCATAAAGCACTTTTATTTTTTACCACCGACTGGACTTTGAATCCAAACTGCAGTGAAACTCCTCATTGATTACGTTGTTCCCCAGTGGCAGCATAAGGTTGATTTTTTTTTCTTTAAATAATCACTACGATATGATTTCAGTCCTCCAAGCAGAGGCAGGTGTGCATCAGTTTGACTTTTTCTCACAAAGAACCGAGACAGTGAGTGAAAGCTCAGACACGCCTCAGGTTTGTCTGCTTCACACCTCATCTGTAACCGGCCGGTTTATCTCTCACTCCCACGCACACGCACACACACACACACACACACACACACACACACACACACACACACACACACACACACACACACACACACACACACACACACACACACACACACACACACACACACACACACACACACACACACCTGGCCTGAGTCATAAGGCAGAGAGGCGTGTCCTTGACACACCTGCATTTGGTTGCCAGGGGAGGATAATAAGTGAGTTTGAATGATAACAAAGAGTACCTTATGATAGTGTGACGGTGCAACGGTCAACTGGTTTCTGTTGGCGCGCAGCCATGAGACGACACACTGATGAAAGTCTGTCTGGGTGATAGATGTGCAGCTGATGCTGGGCAAATAAATCGAGATATTAATGATTTTACCTGGAAAGGAGCAGCAGATATATGAAAAACAGGTTAGAGCTAGTAGAAAAGAAAAACAAACAAACATGGAGTGCAGAATTATATATATATTTTTAATATTTCAACATTATATTGCATGTACTATACATTACATGACAAAAGACAAACAAAACAACGTGCTTAAATGTGTTTAAAGAACACTTTGACTGCCACAAAATATCTATCTATCATGAACTAAATGTTTAAAATAAAAAAGGTGTAATACGTGCAGCCCTTGAAAAAAACAGCCTGCAGCTACTCTAGCCTGCCACCAGGGGGCATCAGGGTACCACTCAAGGTCATTGTTGATTTGCATGAAATCGTAGTGATACTAACAGGGTTGTTGTTGAAAGACATGTTGCAAACACAATCTAACTGCAGGCTGCTTTGGAAATGTGCACGGAGCAACTCCGTGGTGCAGTGGTTTGCACTGCTGGGAGCCTGCAGGATGTTAGACGTTTGTCCCTGGTTTGAGCCTGCAGGATGTTGCATGTTTGTCCCTGGTTTGAGCTTGCAGGATGTTGGACGTTTGTCCCTGGTTTGAGCCTGCAGGATGTCGGACGTGTTTCTCTGAGTGTGCTCAGCTTTTCAGCGGTTTCTTTCCACTCACTGGTGAGTGTGTACGCGCTATATTGAATCTATATGGTGTGTATATATGTGGATGTGGTACAGATGAAGGAGGCATTGAACTCCAGGTGGCACAGTGGTGCAGTGGTTTGGACTGTTGCTCAACAGTAAGAAGTCTCTGGAAGATGCTTCCCCAGCTTCTTCATAACAATCCAAAACTTTGATTTAGATTTTAAGGTTTATTAGTTTTTCATTCGTCTGTCGTGGCTCCCTGAAGTTTGTCATACATGTAAATCAATTAAAACCTTTATTCTTTTTTTTTTTTTTTTTAATTCTATTTGTAGATAAGATTTCAAAAAGACTCTCAACTCCAGAACTTTAAAAACGAATGATTAAAAACAGCTAAAACACCTAATATCTTTAAAAGATGGTTAAAATAGTGGGAGGGGAGGGGGGTGGGGGTTGCTCCCTCAAATGGTTGAACAACAGCTAAGTTAAGGGCAATCAGCAAAAAAATGAATACATAAATTAATGAATGAATAAATTGTAATTTAGGTTGAAAGTTTAAACAGTTAATATGAGAAAAAAAAGCAAACATCTGAAAAATGGGGGACAGCTGAATGGCAATGAAGAAAGAAAGAAAGAAAGAAAGAAAGAAAGAAAGAAAGAAAGAAAGAAAGAAATTGGCTGAATCAGTTAATGTAGCTTAAAAAGCTCCATCGACAGCAAAATAAAATAAAATTGCTAAATTAATAAATGGAAAATATCTAAAGTTCTAAAGTGTAAACATGAACTTTTCGAAAATTGTACGATTTTTATTTTTTTTAAGCAAGACAAAAAAAAGCACCTTTATGAGCTTTAATTTCATTCTAAATGGTTCCAAAAATATTTTTATAAAACAGTTTATAGGGAATAGTCTCCCTCCTGCAGTTCTGAATGAACCTTTTCTGCCTTTTGCCTGGTTTAAGCTTTAATTGGCTCATTTCCCCCCCCTAAAGTCCTCATCGTGGATGAAGAAAGAGAAATGTGCACTACCAGGTTGCAGCCAGGAGGGTGGAGCATTGAACATGCGGAGGAACTATAGAAATACAGAACTATAAATCCAACTTGACCGATCCTGAACTCACTGTTATATGTGATACCAATAAATCCTCGCTGACTCAATTACAGAGCTCAGCACATCAGAACACATTTATTATTCAAGAGTACTGTGGAGAAATGAAAGCTGAGCACTCCTTTAAACAACATGTTTTAAATACATCATTGACAGTAGGTCACATAGATTTTCTGAAGCCTATGAAATGAGTGGTATCATGAATTTTTCATTCTTCTGAATTTGAACGTGTTGCTTCAAACATGGAGAATTTGATGTGAAATGAGTCCATAAGAACTGAAATAGAGGTTTAGTACTGCCTTTAATTAGTAAGTGCATTAACCTTAGATATTTAACTTTCTGCTGCTCAATCGTGCGCGTGTAAACAACAGGAAAACGCTTGAAACGTGAAATATTTCACACATAAGTGCATCTTTAACCAGCATCGATAGAAGCTTTATCAAAACGTGAGGAAGGGAATTTTTATGACTTTTCAAAGGCAATCTTTATAGAATAGAATAGAATAGAATAGAATACTTCATTATTCCCAGAGGGAAATTATTTTACAGCGTTACTCCACGCAGAATAGAACTTCATAAATTCAACAGAAAGTTAAAATTCAAATAAGGCAGGATGCAAACTTAAAAACAAACATATTGAATATTAATATGTACAAGGCTGAAGGACTAATATATGCATGGAAAGAAAGGAATTGACAGAAAAACACAACACACGTGGTTTACAAAGAAGGGTAAAAAATAATATGGATGTAATAGTTACACGTAATCGGATTAGATTGTACGTATTTCACAATGTACATTTATCAACTTATAATAGTTTAAAATAATTAAGACAAAGCTGGAAGTACCCATATGTGGCAGCTCGTCCCATGAAGTGGTTTGACCTTGTGACTAGAAGGTCTCTGGTTCGAACCCTTTTCCCTCAGATTAACTATGAATTAAAGACGAATCAACTGGAGATTATTTAATTTACCCAGAGGCTCAAGGACTTCACAATAAAACAAGAAATATTTGTCTGGGTTGCCATAAAGCCGAAAGAAGAGGTAAGTTACTACCAGGACACGTCAACAACTACATTCTAACCCGGGAAGTGTTTTGCATACATGGTTTTTGCATACTTCTCAGTTCAAACACCCACCGAAGGGATGCAGTTGGGACTATGACTAGTGAATCAACAATATCCACAACTTCTGTTCATCATAGCCTGCCTCCCTCTCATTAACACACCTGTGTTTTGTCCTCACCGTATTGGACAAATACGACCATCTGGAGTTTGAGTTTAATGCCAACATCACTGTCCAAAAAGATTCGGAAAAGCCTTAAAAAACTTTAGAAAATCAAACCTATGCTCCCAATAATACAATTCTCAACCACTGAAGTCAATTTGCACCATTTCAGGCATTTCCTAATGTAAAAATTGCAAATAACTTGAAAATATCATCTTCATATAGGCTAACATAAGAAATGATTGTCATGAGCTATGAAATCTCAGGCAGCACTGGTGGCGTAGTGGTCAGCGCTGTCAGCTCACATCCAGAAGTTCCTAGGTTGAAGTCCAAGTTGGATTTGGGAGCGTTTTTGGGCATAGAGACAACGACAAGGATGCAGCACCTGCTGATGTAACGGTTGCTTGGTGGTGATTCCACTCGCCACCATGTTGCATTTTTGATCCACATTTGGTTTCTTATTATTGTTTGTGGCCCTGTATAATATTAATATATAAGTTTTTCACTGTTTCATTTTCTTTTTATTATGATTTCTAAGTTATCAATTATCGATGGGCACCTGAACGCCACATGGACGAGCCCCCGCAGACAGGATGATTAGTCCATTAGTTGCCACACTTGCCAGGATGTGCTTTATCCAGCCATTGTTGATGTTTTCTTTTAATTTTACTTTTGTTTTTAGGTTGGCAGAACTGTGACATTAGCTTGTGGCTAATGCTACTAGCGTGGCCTTAGCAGTGAGTGACTCCGGTAAATTTTATTTAGTTTCAGCTCATTGTATTACGGACTGTGAGACCGGTGAAGAACCCATTTTTCTGTGTTTTCCCTCCAAATTACCTGTCATCATTTTTTATTTTTTTTATTTCCATTGTCATTTTAGTTATTATCATGGGCAGTGTGCGAACTATACAGCGGCTTTTTTGGGGGGGGAGGGACTCCACACATTCATTATACAAGCCTGCTTGCGTTTTTTTGACTCGCTTCTGCTTCTCCAGTCATCAAAATGTACAGTTCTTTTTAAAGACATTCATGCCATGTATGAACTTTTTTTAAAATATCTTTTTAACTGGCAGACCGGCGATCACCGGAGGAGGAAACCAGAAGAAGGTTTGGCCTCAAACCTGCTGAGCAGGAAGAGGAACTCTTGGTGTTGTTGAGAGGAGAAAATGGCCGAGGGAGGAGATCAGCCGGCTTCAGCAAAGTTGTCTTGGATCTCCTGAAGGATCCGGTCACGGTTACCTGTGGACGCAGCTACTGGGATGAGGAGAACAACATGGGACTCTGTGCAGGGAGACGTTCAGGCAGAAAAAACATCATATTAGAGTTAGTGGAGGATCCCAAGAAGACGACTCGGAGCTGAAGCAGCTGATCTCCGCCGTGCTGGACCTGTGACGTTTGCACCGGGAGGAAGCTGGAAGCCATCAAGTCCTGTCTGGTCTGCTCGGTCACATACTGCGAGGAACACCTCCAACTTCCCTTTGAATGCCCCGATTTTTAATACACACAAGCAGGTGGAGTCCTACAAGAGGCTCCAGGAGAACAAATTCTCTCGTCACGTTGAGGTGATGGAGATTCTCTGTGTGAACATTAGAGCACTTCTTACAACGTTCACAGCCGATCAACCTGGATCCAAACGCCCAGCTGACGTTATCTGACGGCAACAGAAAAAGTAACTTTATCACGGGAAGATCAGCCTCATCCTGATCATCCAGAGAGGTTCAGTGATTATTCACAGGTTCTGAGCAGAGAGAGTCTGACTGGACGTAGTTCCTGGGAGGTGGAGTGGAGAAGAGGAGTTGGTGTAGCAGTCACATACGAGAACGTCACGGGGACACGTGGATACTTGTTAAGGAACTATATTAAATGTTTAATTTTTCACTCAAAACATGAATTATCCTCCATGGTTGATATGTTTTTTTGTATATTGACCAATTTTCCATTTTCATTGCTATTAAAAGTTACAAATCACCTAAATACTCAAACGTGTTCATTTCCATGTGATGCCTTTTACTTGTTTACGCGTGCAAAACTGAAATCTGTTTTCAAAGAAATGATTTACTTTGTTATGCCTTCGGTCAGTGGCTTTCTGTCAACATGTGTCAGTGTCATGTCTGAGTTTTAAAAGTAGACATCTGTACAGACAGTTCTGATTGGAAAGTTTGATTAAACAGCAAAAATACCATTTAAAATAAAGTTGCATAAATACAAATTATCGATATGTTTCTGTGTTTATTAATTGAGAAGGCAGCGTATTACTCGCTGTAAAGACAGGCAGTGACTTTCCCCTTCCTCTTCCCTCTCCTTGGACATTACATCTGCAGCCACAGCGCTGCTTCATAGTTTGCATAAATACAAATGGGAAATGCACAACGTACACAAAAATATACATAGACAAGCGTGTGTTTAATTCAATGTAATCCTCACACGTTGTGGTTTGTTTTTTACTACTTTCATTTTTGATCCAACAATTTGATCAAATATTTTAGTGGATTTTCATGTTGAATCTGTCAGGAGTTAAACGATGCCACTGATTTAAACTGTAAATATTTGACGTGATCTTACAGATTAAATCATGTCTTTTTAAAGTCATTTAAATGTAAATTATTCATCTATAGTGCAAAGCTTTTTTATTTTGCATCACTACGGACATCAAAAATGCATAATGCATGCAGATAGTTACACATAAAATAAACTTTATTCACCACAACACTTACAGTAATTTACTAGTTTTATTGTACCGGACAGAGTATAATATGTGATTTATGTTTGAGGTTATAGATTATAAAGATATCCTCTATATAAATAACACCGATTGAACAGTGTGGCTCTTTAAAATGATTCTTTTTGTGAAGAAGAAAAAATCACAAACGTAGATCAATCACATGTTTCATACTCGTGTATGTCTTCACAGTACGTTATTGTCCCATCAATGTTGTTGCGGAAGAAACTTAAAAAATACACAGTAAATTCACTAACTTAAGTATGTATATTGACGTCATAATACTTATGTTCAAAGTGAATAATGTTTCCATTTTATGCCACGCTTTCAAAAAAATGGAAATGAACCCGGTGCATGTTTATACGACTTTACAGGTTAAAGTGTGGACAAAGGTCACAGATGTAAATGCTAATTATTCATTCAAAATGCTGCCGTGCACAATTCACCTCCACGTTTTGCATGGTGGGGGAAAAAAAAGAAGGTGAAGTGTCTATCTTCATCCATTCTTCCTTTGTTGACATCTCCAACAACAGAGTTTATTTTAATACTTTGCAGAAACACAAATTGAAAAAAAAAATGCATAAAAAAATCTCATGCGCAGATTCACTTATATGGTCCACGTGCAGGACAGGGGGGGACTTCCAGTGCTGCCTTGCACAATTGCCCCGGCAGTGTTTTACATGCTGGAAACAAGGCGGGGGCAGCTCTTTAGTTCCTCCTCTTCCTCCCTCCCCCCTGTTGACATGACATATGTACTTTGTGTGTGTTTTTTATGTTTGCATGACTACAAACGGGAAAAAAAACAAAACAATGCACTGACATACGTTGGGGTAGTTTAATGCGCAAGACTCGTGCGTAAATTCTGTTTGAATGTGTTGATTGTTTTTGAATTGCGTCAAAAGAGATGAGCAGAGTGTTTAAAGAGAGAAAGGTGTTGGAAGTTAAGAGAATGTTTAATGATTATTGGCCTGTCAGAGCGCAGTGGATGTATGTGTGTGTATTTTGGGAGGGGGGGGTAGTTAGTTCCCGGTGCTCTGCCTACAGGTGGCCATGTTAGGGTAGCGTCAGTTGCTCGTAGGCGTTTATGGGCAGGTGTGTTACCTGTGGCTCGCCTCGCGCAGGAAGCACATAAAGTCGCTCTGCGCCGCCGCGCGGCGAGACTACGCGGGGCGGCAATGAGCCGCGCGCCTCGACGCGTCACCGCATAGACTTGTTGTTTTCCCGTCGCCGGCCGTCTTTGTATTTTTTTTTTTTTTTTGTCTCCAAGGGGGGGGGAAGTGCGTCCTCGCAATAATAATTTGAATAATATTAATAATAAGGTGCGTCTCGTTTGCTCGCCACTGATTTAACTGCGCACGGCTTCCACCGCCGGAGCTGGGGGCATTGACGCATTGTGGAGTCGACAGGGGGCGGCGGTGGTGGTGGAGGAGGAGGAGGCGGAGGAGGAGGAGGAGGAGGGTGGGGGGGGATAAGCAGCACTGCAACCCCGGCGTCGCTTCACATCGCAGGCATCTATCGTGAAAAGCCCGCGATGGCCGTGGTGCAGCTCGAGAGCGGGGAGCACCAGCCGGAGAACGGCTACGTGCCCCCCGAAGGCACCGCGCCGGGGGTGCTGACGCGCATCGACGGGTACGTGCTGCCGTTTCTCGGGGAGTTCGGGAAGTACCAGAAACAGCTGATCGTGCTGACATGGATCCCGGCGCTGTTCATCGGATTCAGCCAGTACTCGGACAATGTCCTCCTCGCGCAGCCGAACAACACATGCGTGCAGCCGCCGGCGAACCTGAGTAATCAGAGTACCGGCTACTCCTCGCTGCTGGACGCGCCGAGAAACGCCAGCGCGCGACCGGCGTCTATTTACGCCAATGGAAGTTACAGCAGCAGCGGCGGCGGCGGATTCGGCGGCCACAATGACACGGCCAACATGCAGTGCCGGTGCAGTGAGTGGACCTTCGAGCTGCACACCGGACTCGTGCAAAACGTGGTCACGAAGGTAAGAAGCTAAACGCCGAGGAAGGGAATCCTTTCTATTGTGTTAATGCATCAGTGATGGAACCATCCACATGGGCGGGTTTGTTCTGGGGCGGGGAGGAAGAGGAGGAGGAAGAGGAGGAGGAGGGAAGGGGGGGTACTAGTGGGCCAGGATCCCCCCCATCATCCCCACCCAAAAGATGGACTTCATGGCCCCCCTGTTTCCAATATTATGAATGTAGAAATTGTGGCATTGCATTCATCCGCCTTGCATCTTCCATCAGATCTGTTCTGCACAATGGGGTACCCCCACCCCGCCCCCACCCCATCCAAAATAATAAAAGTGGCAGGAGGACCGTCTTCTGTGCCACACATGCAAGTCATTGCACAAGCTGACCCAACAGGGATGCACACAGTTTACCCCCCCCCCCCCCCCCCCCCCCCCACACACACACACCCACACCCATCACCAGCCAAACAAGAGCCAATGGAATCTGCTGTTTGTCTCCATTCACAGAAAACACATGTCCCTATTTTTTTTATGTTTTTTTTCATTTGGAGCAAAGGTCATTAGTGCACTCTCTAGGATAATGCAATCCCATCCCTGGCCAAACATCACCCGCCCCGTCACTGCCCTAACCAAACAACCGGGGGCAGATACTCTTGTACTTGTGACTGTAGACACTTTTGGTCCGATTGTGTGTGATGCCTTCACAGTCCGATCATTAAAACGTTCCAGGCCCGGCTGGAGAGAGACCGTGTGTGTCTGCAGCCAACACGGTTGGAGGAAGTTTTTTTTTTTTTTTTTTTTAATATCTTGTTACACCAATCAGCTCTTCTCCTGTTCTGGATGCTGCATACCTACATCGCTCAGGATCCGTCCAACTTGACGTTCCTATTAATAAAATGAATCCAAATACTTGGATTGAAGCTGAAATATTCAACACGGACCACTGCTTAGATACTCTGATTACTTGACGCCCACTTGCAGGGGGCAGCAAAACCGCATTCTAATATGAAGCGGCTTCACTTCTGAAGAATTTGGCACGTCTGTCTTAATGAAAAGGCGTCTGAGGAAGAGTTTGATTTGGAGCTGGAGAGAGGCAGAGGGTTGGCTCGCGCCAAGATTACACCCACTGTCACACGCCAGCAGTCCACCTGCTTATCAGTGATAATGTCCCGATTTTACATTTCACCACTAAAATGACTTGTGATTTAGCCGGCGAGCCCAGAAGTGCTTTTTTTAAATTCATTTTCGTTTCGCTTCAGTGTCCACCGGCTGATTTTGAGGGGTGGGGTTGTACAGACGGCCAAGCTGTCCTGATATGAAGTCATATGTGAGGGAGATTTATTGGGTGGATTCTGAACATTTTAGTTCTCTCATGGGTGAAAAGAAAAATGCAAACTCCCCGCCTGCCTTCTCTCGTCATGCAGGCATTGTGGCTTGTAGGTACCAACATTTGTGTTGCCTTTGCACACATACCCAGAATGTCATGTTGCTACTACCACCACTGCAAATCAGTGGCGGGTCTGGCACTCCCGTGTCCTCCCTGACACCCTCCACCCCCAACACCCGTCTACATTCTGACAAGGTCACCGGCAGGAGACACCGATGCACACCAACTGTCTGCACTCGTCATTTGGCCTTGTCCCCTACGACAACCTGTTCCTCGCTCTTCCAAGGCCCCCCCCCCGCCCTGTTTTCCCCCACCACAGAGAAGCCGAGATGTGACGCTACGCAGCAGCAGGATGTGATGACTGGGCATTTCTCCTCCGTGTTTGGATTGCGTAGGCATAACTGCACATGACTGGGCTCAGCTATCCGTGACACTCTATCCCTAAAAAGCAGAGCGGAGTGCCAACACTGACGGAGCCCGGGCAGCGTCCCTGTCAAAATGCTGCAACAGATCTGGGCCTCTGCTAATGCAAGACGCACAAAAACTCAAATACTCTACAAGTAGCTGTAGTCGG
The DNA here is from genome assembly GCF_963383615.2 of Lipophrys pholis. NCBI lineage: Eukaryota > Metazoa > Chordata > Actinopteri > Blenniiformes > Blenniidae > Lipophrys > Lipophrys pholis. Next base: position 51,341,236 of record NC_137635.1, read on the forward strand.
ATTACTTTGCTGCATACCGACTCAAGTAAATGTGCTACTTTTGTTGTTCCACATGAAGCAAATCCCACTATGATGCACATAGCTGTGTGGGTCAGTTTAGTACTGATTTACTCATTAAGTGACATCAGTTGGGGGAGGAAGATGCTCTATAATCTGGATGTTAGTGGGAGGAAGGTGCTCTATAATCTGGATGTTAGTGGGAGGAAGGTGCTCTATAATCTAGATGTTAGTGGGAGGAAGGTGCTCTATAATCTAGATGTTAGCGGGAGGAAGGTGCTCTATAATCTGGATGTTAGTGGGGGAGGTGCTCTATAATCTGGATGTTAGTGGGGGGGAAGGTGCTCTATAATCTGGGTGTTAGTGGGGGGAAGGTGCTCTATAATCTGGATGTTAGTGGGAGGAAGGTGCTCTATATTCTGGATGTTAGTGGGAGGAAGATGCTCTATAATCTTGATGTTAGTTGAAGTTACATCAGTCAGTGGGAAGAAGATGCTCTAATCTGGATGACATCTTTTCTTGAAAGAAACAGATTCATAAATGAATGACGAGAATAACAGCTGAAACAAACGACCAACGTGCAGACAGCTCTTAGAAACTGAAGCTCATCTAATCCACAGTGGAAGCATGTTGATGCTAATGTTGCTCAATCGTGTATCTTTCATGTCACTTTGTATGTGATGTTCCTTCATACTAAAGGCAAATTATTACTCATGTTTTATAATTGATCCTATGCTTTAGTGAATCTTCACAAATCTTTCTGAAGCAGGTCTGACCAGATCTCGTAAAAGGAAAGCTGATCCTCTCAGACGCAGAGTGTTTAATAATGAACAGCACTGGTTTCACTGCGAGCCACACAGGAATCTGTACGACAGGAGAAAAACGTCCCATATCTTATCTCAGGTTGACACAGAAAGGAGAGTTTTCGTGGAGGCGGAGGATCCAGAGTGGTTAATGTGGAGACCCATCCTAATTGAGTCAAAGCTCTCCTCAGGGTCCGTCTTAATTGAGCTGAGCCTTTCGAAATGAGAATGTATCATCACTCAGAGGCCGGCTCTCTCTGCAACCTGCCCTGTTCTGACGGGCAGCAGCTGCACACGGAACGGGCCTGAGGACCTTCCTAAAGGATCGGATTAGCGTCTCCACCAGATATACCTAGATTATAAACGCACCATTTAAACTTGTGAAAAAAACACCAAATTCAATAATCTTTTGACATTGCCACTTTTGAGCATCTTGTTTACTTTGGTCCCAAACCTTTTAAGCCTATTGGGAAAACAAATAGGACATTTAAAGAAACCCTAAATGCATGGTCCTTACAAATGTAGCATCATTTGACATTTTATTTCCTCACTTTGGGTGCTGTATCTTTCTATCTTTTTGATTATTAGTCACATGGAGGAGATTGATGCCTCAATTTCTGTCTTTGTGCAGCACGTTGTAATGATCACATCCCAACAACAAAACACCCGATTGATTCCAGGTTTCATGTTTATCTTGGGATTTAAAAAAAGCCTCCTGATCCCAGCACTATTCAGTTTTATTGGGTTTTGTATGAATCAATTTGAAAAGTTTATCCCCTTAAGAATTGATGCCGTTTTATTAATTTCTCTCCCGTAAATATATTTTTCATTAAGTTAAGTGACAAAAGAACTTTCATGAACAGACATACTGACCCCTCTGGGCTACGTAATTCCATTCTTTTATTTTAATATGAATGATCTCGAATCCTGCAGTTGACCTCAAATCATGTCGTAATGTATGGTTGTATAACACATATCTTGTCTTTTGCAAATATTAGTAATTGTTTCAAACACTTAAGTTCTAAATGGCTTCTGTTGTAACTTGAAGATTTATCATGTGCCGTCGGCTTAACTGGGACTCCTCCAGTTTTTAGAGTTTTGTGCTTTATCCATGAGATCATGGTGCTGGAAAGGATCCCAGCTGAGTCGGTCACACGTGGCCAGGGCCTCCAGGCCGGCAGTCGCACCTGTGGAACATCTCGAGTCGACGAGGAACTCCTAGACACGTTTTGGGATTGTTGGAGGTGAACTGAGAAATGAGGAGAACATGCAAACTCTCAAAAGCTGCCAATCCCCAACTCAGACTCAAACCATGGACCTTCTGGCTGTGCAATCAAGTGCCAACTTTCACTGTGTGTTTTAATGAAATATTTTAAAGTTTTCCTTTTTTTTTTTTTTTTAACTGATTTCTTTTTTTTTTGGGAAATAACCCATCAATACCTGGATTTGTTGACCATCCCAGTGACTGGAGCCATAACACTGCAACCTTTATCACTCAGAGTGTAGGTTAAAGCGTTGTGTGTGTGTGTGTGTGTGTGTGTGTGTGTGTGTGTGTGTGTGTGTGTGTGTGTGTGTGTGTGTGTGTGTGTGTGAGTGATAAGGGAGACATGTTGTATAAGTGCTTTGGCGGGTACACCCAGAGCTCAATATCAGCGCGCTGGAGGTCGCACACCCATAGATCTGAAAGACGATACCCACGCGGGCCTCGGCTCTCCGTGTCCCTTTCGCACTGTTGTTTACCCAGCTGGCCCGCTCCTTCCACTGAGCGCCCGTCGGCGAGGGACACTCTGAAACGCGCTCAGCTGTCGAAAGGCGAAGGCCTCGACGCAGATAGGCCGCCGTGCACAATGACCGCCTCTCACTGCGTCAGCTGTGAAGGAAAGACACTTGTGTGACCAGAAGATAAAACTCTGCTGAGGCTGTCTCTGTGTGTGTGTGTGTGTGTGTGTGCGTGTGTTGTTTCTGATAAGTGCTGGTGAGTCGGAGGGACGAGCGGGGGAACGTTGTGGGGTATGTGACCCGTGGCCGTGGTCTAAGTTTGTTTTCAGGACCGTGTGATGGAATTCAGTGACACAGATGTGTAGTTACAGTGAACGGGACTCCGATGAATAATAGATTGACGGACAAAGGTTTGTTGTTTTGCTTCCCGTCACTGCTGATTACAGGAAAACAGAAACGCCAGCAGCCCACTTGTCAAACGTCCATGTGACATTCAGTGTGATCTGGATACTACAGTCCCCGAGGTTGCATCCGCACCGTCACATGTGTAGGCTTCCCTTTTTCTCTCTTGCTTTACCATGTGGCAATCAGCCATAACATTGTGACCACCTGACAAATATTTTCAGATGGACAAAAACCCTTTAAGGCCTGGATGTTGTGAGGTCTAATCTAATGATTAGACTTCTTGTGTGTCTAGCACATCCCACAACCACTCCATTGGATTGACGTCTAAGGAATTTGGAGGCCACGTCAACAGCCTAATTTGGTTGGCCAAAATCTAAATAATGTCCCGAACTGGGTTCAAACCAGTCCAGAACTGGTCTCAAATCTATTGAACTCTGGTCTCAAATATCTTTGAATCTCATGTCAAATAGGTGTAGTTTTCCTGCTTTGGGGTGATTATCCAGCTAAAAGAGGCAATCAGTGAAGACTGTATATATCGTGATCTCTAGCAATATTGAGGTAGCTATCTTTCATTTGCCCAAAGTGTCAGGCTGCTCCACCAGCTCATCTTCTGCCCACAACACAACCTGACGCTGTTCATTTCTCATGGGAGCCCCTCACCCGATCATCCATGTTAAAGAAAACCTGATTGTAGTACACCTCCTCTTTCCATTGCTGTATTTTTTTAAAATTTTATTTTAGAGAAACTGATATTTCCTTCGCCGGTCAGTAGTCCTATTGTTAAGGCTGATCAGAGCGTGCGGTGTGTATATTTACAGAATCTGTTTGCTCTCGTTCGCCCTGTTTTCACAGTAGTTTGCTTTTCTCGCTTGCCCTCACCTACGCTACCGTCACATTATAGGATTTCAACCCCTCGGTACGGCAGCGGCTCTAAAACTTGCACTTGGAAGCAGACGGGAGTCGGATAACCTCAGAGATGGTCTGTTGCTAGGCAGTAACTATGCAGCAAGTCTCTCCATGTGTTTTCTGCCTTCTCCCTCCTCACAGCCGCTCTCGAGCATCCCTTCCCATCTCGCCCGTCATCTGCTCCATACCTCACTGTCTGCTTTATCCCTTTTGCAATTGTCAACATGTCTGTAAACATCCTTTTGTTGCATCATATACTCCTTTATCGCCCCCCCTCCACCCCCCACTCGCTCCGACTCTCATGTGCTTGTCCTTCCCCTCCCTCCTGGCCTGCTCCGTTTCCTTTGAAACCCCCGCCCACCACTCTGTAGTTCACCGAGTGCAGAAATGTGCAGCTGTGGTTGATGAGAGCGCCGTCTGGGCCTCGCCGGTGTCGACCGATCATCGGCGCTCAGTCGTTGGAGAGAGGTCAAGAGGCTCCCAGCGGATTCTTCCTGATCCATTACATTGCAGTACATTGTTTTACATTTTCTGTCGGCGAACAGTCGTACTCGTCCACCCTGGCCTAGACACTGGCTGCTGGTCATTATTCCCAATTTAGGAAGACAATAGCGAGCGATGAGCTGCTCGGAGATCTGTTCTCGCTGGGATAAGCAGTGTTTTTAGGAATAATTTGTTATAGAACAACCGATCGTGTACTTTTATATAGACTGTTAACAGTAAGGGTTAATGGAAATTTAAAGGTGGGTTTTTTAAAGACGCTATCGCTTGAAAACAAGTCTGTAAAAGTTAGTTTTATTGAGCTTTTTGAGGGAAGTTGTTCTGGCTTTATCTCCACAGGAAGGTTGTTTTAAAGCCTTGATGGAAAAGACACGACCACCTTATTATCCTCAACTTTAGAATGAACGGGGATCATATTGTAGTTGGGGGTAAGCCCCTATATAACAGTTGTGATTAAAATTGAGTTACTCAGTTTGAAAATAGACAGAGAGCCGATGCAGAGTGGAGATTTGGAGGATATGGTTAAAACCTGTAAGGAAGGGAAATAATTTTAACATTTAAACCAGTGAAAAGACAATTGTTCTGGTCGAATATTTTGACTTTTGTAGTTTGGGAACCGATTTAACTTTGGAGATGGACTGGATCTGACTCACAGCTGATCTGGAAAGGTTCATGTCAAAGATTACGCGGCGGTGCCTTACCGATTAAGAAATTAAGATAAAGCAGGCATTTCAAAGCGCTTCACATCAGCAGACCTGTAAATAAATCGAAAACGTGAGAATAGATAAAACAATGCCTGCTTTGCTTCCGTCTTGCTCACTGAGCTCATTGTTAGCTTTAGCATTAGGAGTTACTCGTCCATTAAACCTCACGTTTATTAGGAGAAGAGCGTCTCATTAATCTTGAATCAACTCGGTGCTGATAGCAGAACGAGAGGCCTCACTGGAAGTGGCATTAGTCTTTAAATAAACATGAGCCTACCTCTTCTAACACTGAATACAAGTTACCATTTCACGTATTTAACTTGAGGATAAGCGCCTAATTGATGCTGAACTAGCTCGGTTAGCTTTAGCCTGGTTTTGTATTGGCATGCTAAGCAGTTAGCGGTTTGCATTCTGGTAGTTTGTCTCGGCTGTTTTGTTGCTGCTTATTTTTTAGCTCATAAATCTTTTTCAGATTATAGAGCATCTTCTCTCTAATGTGAGCTGAGCTAATGTTTTATAGCAACACTGCATTAGTACAAGTAAGCAATGCAAGGTTACTTTCTACAACACTTACTACCACTTTCATCTTCTATCCTACTAATCATAAGAGTCTGAGACATTTGGCAGATGCTTTGGAATAAAATGTCTTCCTGTTTTGACTTGTAAAATCTGTCCTACTCGCTCTGTGTGCAGGCACATTTCAAAAGTTTCAAGATCCGAGGTGCAGTTCATTGCCAAGTGTGTGGGAAAAAAACCCAAACAAATCCTGCAAGTTTACTAATGGTGATTTTCATTCTTGTGCCGCCCTTTGATTTGAAAGCCCATAATGGGTACTTTCTGAAAATCAAACCAGGTTTCCACGTTTGGACTTTGCACTGTAAACTTTAATTGAAAATCACTTTATTTTGGCATAATGGGTTTTGGTGTAGTCGACCACATGTCTTGGTAAACATTTTATTGTGTTATCTGCTCTCTGACATCCAGAAGAGACAAACAATGTTCACTAATTGCGTTGAAGGTGGAGTGACAAAATTGAGACTGAAAACTGTGGTTTACCACAAAGCAAATCATTTCAATGTAAAATAACGCCTCTTGTGTAAGAGATGCATACATGTGCCAAAATTTTCTTTTATTGAGAATAAAACACAATCCATCTATTGTAACATTTTAAAACTGTGTAAGCATTGTTAAGGCATAAGTAAAGTGGGACAGGAACTTCCTAGCAGTGTGAAAAACAAACAAGTGCTGTTAAAGGAAAACACTTGCATTTCTACAAATTTTGCCAAAAAGCCATTGAAATATTACTTTGGTATACCTATTATTATTGGCTATAGCAAAGTAACCTTGATTAAGCCATATTTTCTGTTCAAAAAAGAAAAATGTTGTTTTTATTTACAGTGAAATTCATATCAACATGTTTGCTTCATGCCAGAAATGTAGATGTGTTGACATATTTTATTGGAGTCAACTTGTGGCCAGTTCAGGATGGAATGCCATGGTTTTGTTTTGGTACTGATTGAATGATGTAAAATTAGATGAAACAACTGATCCCAGTCCGGTTTTGTCGATAACTCTGACCTACATGTAGAAGTATGGGCAGAGCGTGGGCAAGCGAAGGTTACACTTGTTTGTCTTTTTTCTCTTTGGAACACAAAATATTTTGCAAGATGTACCATAAAGATGTAATCTGAGTGACTTTGTGAAACTTTACAAGTTTACAACTGAGCTAACATTCGTCAAATTTGCACACGCAGATTTGTGGTCCATCTGAAGTCGACACATTCAAATTCCTCTGTCTCCTAAGTGATAAGAGATTTTGCATTTTTGACGTCCGATTCAGAAACCTGATGTTTCTGATGGCAGTGAAATTTATCTCAGATCTTGAAGCCTTGTCCTAACGCTTCTTGAGACGTCGCTATTAACCTGTGACTTGGCCGCGCTGACGTTGGTGTTTACAGCATCGGTCATCTGTTCTGCAGAGTCACCAAACTTCAGCTCACAGTTCCGCTTCCCCCAACAGAAAGCTTCAAATCAGTGATTTTTGTTGGTTAGTCACAGTCCCGAGGGAAGGCAGCTTCTGTTTTCTTTTGAAATACCCTTGGTTGTTCTGTGATTGTGCAATGGGAACTTGTTTCCCTCCCTCTTGTCTTTTTCTTTTTTTTTTCTTCTTCTTTCCTATGCGGACATCGATACTGAAACCATGAATGAGTGGCATGCCTGGATCATGTGATGGCTGGGTGGCTCTGGGTAATCCTGGAGCGTTCCATTCTGAACAGGTCACTATGGCAGAGGTTATGAGAGGTTGGTGTCCTTCTGAAGACAAATGCAAGAACAAGCTACATGTTGTGTTCCGGCACAGAGTTTAATTACTGTACTAATAAAAATACACCTTTCTCAGCCGTCCAACAGCTGTTTATTTTCAAAGGGAAGTTTGCTTGGCAGATATGACTTATTTAAAGTTAGTCGATCAGCCTTGCCTGTGCTATGCACCTGCACAGAGACATGGAACACATAATATGCACCTTTGAGAAGAAAGGTAATATCTTTTAACTGCACCATAATGTCATGTATTTAAGAGTCTTTCATATCAGTTGTTCCAAAGTCAGGGACCACCTTGACATGTTTGCTGTGTATATTCATAAAAAAGAAAAGAAAAGGGATGGCTTCAAACAGTACAAACGTCACAGTTTTTATACATCCATACATCCGAATATGAAGAGTAGAGTTCCTTTTTTTTCAGCGAAGAAGGAAGTCAATACTGTGTGAGTCTATAAAACGCCTGACGTTGGAGCGACTGGTTGACTGTATCTGTTAACCCACATTCCTCAGATAAAGATGATTTTGTTACACCCCAGATGTGACCACCTGTTTTGAAGGATTTCAAACGTTAACGATGAATGAATGAATCTTTATTTCGAACATACAAGCAGAAAAAGGGAAAGAAGGAAAATGATGCTGGTAGGAGGAACTTCAGTAGACAAAAAGTGGGAAACAAGGGACTTAATCAAATAAATTTCAGAATATGAATTTATTTCAATTAGAAATTTACCAAGCTGATTCAATCCTTCAATTTCCTTGAAGTTAAGAAACCTAAGATTAATTTTTTATTATTATTATTTGTCTTGTGGAGTGCTCTGGATCTCGTTTGCAAGTTGTATATAAATAAAGTTTGCTTGAAGTCATTCACACATCTCTCTGTTGAGGTATCGCACATGTGAAATGATCTTTAGGACACAATTCATATTTCAGTTTTCCAAGATATGTAGCTGAATAAGTGACATTTAAAAGTGTGTCATATTATAGATATAGGCCATATAGTGGCATTCAGCGTATTTACATAAAGCGAGTCTCCTTCCATTCTTCTGTTAGTAAATGTGAACAAACTCATTTTAAATAGGACTCCTGCTCGTCTTTGCAGTGGAACCACTGCAGGCAGATATTGAATAGATTAAATTTATTTGTAGTTTCTAAATTACGTCTACGGTTTCTTTTTTTTCCCCAACGTGAGATTGAAAGTCCAAAACTTTAGGTTGAATGAAGTTACTATTTGACAAATCAAGAAAATCCCGCTTTAGAATTGACTGAAAACCTGATTTTATTTTATTATTAAATTTTTTTTTTACAGTGGGAAAGCTCACATGTTTCTATTGTGCTCTGTTGTTTATCGTGCCGCTTGACGATTATTACTTGTGCTGTCTTTGAAGGATGTTTGTCACAACTTGTAGCTACTGGTGAGCGAGAGAAAGGGGAGGGGGGGGAGCGAAGGGAGTGTTTGGTGCATGCGAAGGCAGGTACACACAGCTTTGTTTGCGCTGTAGGACCGACTCTGCTGTGGAGGGAAAAATGAGACGAGGCTGAGTCACCGGGAATCGCTTGACAGCTCCTCACAGGAGCCTCGGAAAAACACCCACAGTCATAAGTGTTTGCTCATGAGGATTTGACCCCCATTATTCACCATCCACAAATATAGATCACGGTGTTTATTTCCAAAGGACAAAAAAAAAAAAAAGGGTGGGGGGGGGGGATTCTCCAAACTTAAATGTGACACGTGATCTGAGAATCTGAGATTTGCATCTACGTCAGCTTGTGGAGGAGCAACTTGCTGAGTCAATATCTCCCCAAACCGCATCTTGAACTGCAATTATGCAATTTAAAAAAAGTGTCACGTGTATTTTGCACAGAAATAACCAACAAGCGGAACACTTATTTCCTCATACCATAGGAGCGTGGATGACCTGAAATAGCCTACATATGAAGGAGATTTTCACGGTTCCTCTTCAGTTTCTTGTTTCTTGTTCGACTTATCATCACGTGAGCCGATAATCTTTTGTTACTTTCCTGGGCATTAAAGAAAAACACAGAAACGTCACAGCTATTGTCCATTAAGGTGCCAAGAGTCACAGAAGCACAGTGTAATTTGGCCATCGGGTTACTCAAAGGATGTGTAGCCAGCATTCTTCCATAGGTATTCCGTTATCTCTTTGAGGGTTCATCCAAGAGGATAAAACATGCACCGTTTCACCGACCGTGCAACGCTTCCGGGATGTTTGGTGACCAGTCAAGACGAGTTTACATCTTCCACAGACAGAGCATCACCGCCATGCAGCTCAAAGAGGGAAATGCAACCTGAGATTGAGGTTCAGTCGGTCCATGACGAGGATTTTGTTAGTTGATTTGTCCTAATGGAGTCATGCTCCCTATTGGGTTCATACACAACATTATTATTCTCTGTTCCAGCAATGATTCAATTAGAACTGTTTCTGACATCTCGTGGTAGATGTAGAGATACCCACGAAGCACGAAGCCCTCAGATCAGTTGTAGTAATTGTCGGTGTTAATTTGGATTAGACCTGCAATTCAATTCATGCAAAAATGATTCATGTGCACCATTCCTCCAATTGAAGGACTGTTGCTGACCGACTGGGGATTGTAGGTCCGTCTACAGCAGGAGTGTTAAATCCTGGTCTTGTATGTTTTATATGTTTACCTGCTGCAACACGCCTTATGCAATTAGAATCCCTTATCATGCTTTCTTAGGGGCTTGCGGGACAGGCTCTTTCCATGACCAGAGTTGACCATGAGCAGTGGTTCCGAGCCTCCAAAGTTTTATCATTGTAACCCTGGGCGATTTAACCTCCACCACACCCTGAACCTTTGTTCTATTCTGAAACCACAAACTCTTTGGGTTTACACACCTTCTCAGGGTGTTTGGTGAACTGGTGCCACTTCAGTTTCAAAAACTTTCATTTGCCAATTTTTCACTGCACAATATGAATTCAGCTTTATTATTTGTTTCCATTGCTTCAATGAAGCCGTGTTTTTCGTTTTAACTGATTTATCTTTCTCTTTTTTTTTCTACCACTGCTGGCTTTGTGAGTTTACTTTTGTGTACATTGCTGACACTTTTAAGGAAGAGAGACTTTAATCGCAAACACTTAAACTAAGTCATTTTGTGACAGAAATGAATTAAATGCTGACTCACTTATTTTTTTACAGCTAAAAATGTTATCTCCAGGCTCCTTCAGTCGGCTGCAGCCCTGTACAGCGTCAAGACATTAATCGGCAGCAATAACTGAGATCCAGATCAGACGCTTCTGTCTGACCATGATGAAAAGGACTCAGTCAATTATTGGTGCTAACAGGGTTACTTCTCTTGGCTGGTTGCATCCAGACGGATGAACGTGCAGCGTTCCTCTCCTTCCGGAACCGTTCAATGGAGCTGACAAAGATTGGATTGGTCTGTCTGTGAGGGGAAGGATTCTTATCGTTACTGATGATAACGAGGATCGTCCTCGCTGCTAAGTCGATGAAGAAGTCTGGTTTCCACACTGTGTGGCTCAAATCTGACACGTTAATAGGCAGGAATGCTGCTTCAAACATTTATTCAAAGAGGTCATATTATGCAAAACTTATTTCTTAAAGGTTTTCCAACAGTAATAATCGTCCGCATACCTGGAATGACGGCCCAGACGTGAAGAAAGTCTGTCCTCTCTCTCTCCCCGGCTTGTTTCAGTTTTTAAAAAGTGTGTTGCTCCAACCAGCCAATCAGAAATCAAACCCTATACAGTGTTATCGGGGGGGGGTTTAGCCAATCCCAATCAAGGTAGGCCGTCCCTTTGACTCCTCCCACAATTCGGCAGCTCTGCTTTGGCACATGGCACCACGAGAGGAAGTGCTTGCTCCTCTTCCCAAGATGGGCAATGTGTGGGCGGAGCCAGTCCAGCTCACACAAACACAGCAGATTCTGAATGCGGCTCCTATGATCCAATATTCAAATGGAGGAAAATCAAGGAAAAGCTGGATTTGGGGCAATAAAATTTGAATACAACGTTTTTGGACCATAGAGCTCCATGTGAAGGTGTTGAAAAGCTGCATAATATGACCCCTTGAAGAAAAATCTACAAAAAACAAAAATCTGCATTTTTCCAATCACACGAGTGTATTAAGGATAAATCCCAGAAATTTGTGGAAAAAAAGTGCCATAGGTATCCAAAACGATCCATTTTTAATTGAAACATATTGTTATTTACCTACATTTCATTGATACCATCCGCTTTGTAAAGCTCAGATTACCTTGATTTATGGAAACGATGACAGTTGGTTTTGATCGGCCTCAAATTCACGTTTCTTTGGACTCTGGGAGGAAACCCATGCACCCATGCTTCATCTCTGTGTGAGTCTAGAGCACCCAAAACAAATCTAAATCGTTAACACCCTCTACTTGTTTGTCCCTGCAGTGGAGTCTGGTGTGCGACTCGGCGTGGAAAGTGCACATTGCGAAGTTTTCCCTCCTGGTGGGGTCCATCTTTGGATATCTGGTGTTTGGAATACTCGCTGACTGGTAAGTTCTTCTCCACTCTTATATAAAAACCAAGCAGAGTTTTCCTGAGCGCCGCGTCCTCCCGCCGTTTGTATTTTTTTCTTTTTTCCGCAGGTTCGGCCGACATCCCGTGCTCATCATATCGGTGCTGTTCATGCTGGTGTTCGGACTGACCGTAGCTTTTTCCGTCAACGTGCCCATGTTCAGCACGCTGCGCTTCTTTGAGGGCTTCTGCCTGGCGGGGATCAACCTATCGCTCTACGTCCTCAGTGAGTAAACTTTCATTCATTTCTCTATTCCAGGGGTTGGCAAAGGACCCGGGTGCATTTAGTTTGAATTCTTGACTGAGAAAGAGGCGGGGCTTAAAAATTCAATCCAGCATGTCTATTGGCTGCAGCGATAGGAGTAACATGAGCCGTCATACGTAATGCTAATGGGGTGGCTGTGGCTCGGTTGGTTGAGTGGATCATTTCTCATACGGAAGGTTGCAGGTTCGGATTCCCATCTCCACGTGTTAAAGTGTCCTTGAGCAAGGCACGAAACCCCACGCTGCCCCTGTTGGATGGATCGAGAGCCTTGCCACAGAGCGACATCCACTGATCGGGGCAGTGGTGGCCTCAAGGCGAGAAAAGCAGAGTTGGGATCGAATCCCACAAGACCTCATTAGTCAGTTGGTTAGGACACTGTTTATTTAGAGAAAAAAAGGAGAAAGCTAATGTAGAAAAAAGAGGGTTTTTACAGTACAAGATAATGTATTGTATAACGTCTACAGCTAGGTTGTGGTTCACATGTACCTTTAATGTGTGCTTCTTCACCTCGGGTCTGGGTCCTCCTTGCCTGGTGCCACAGATCACCTCAAAGCTTTTCAGCCCTGGGGTTGTTAAAGTCATATTTTCCACTAACTGGGATCCAGTGCAGACCTGGGAAAATAGATTTTTAAGGCTTCTGCTTTTGTAAGTTGGTGGGAGTGGGCGTGTCCACCAGGGAAAAATCTAAATGAACCGAAGGTATTGAAAGCTTTGTGTGCATGTATCAGTCATCTCTCTGCACTTTGGCTATGTTGAATATTTTTGCCCAAAAGAGCATCTGATTGATGGTTTTTAAAAAAAAGTATGCTTCTGTTACTTTAAAAATGTATTTTTTTATTTTTAATTTCACATTTGTCGGAACATCTCTATTTTGAATAATTGCATAAAACAGTTTTTGGAGCATGAGAGCTGCAGAAAATAGTGCAGGAAGCAGAATGCTCGCACGCGGGACGCTTCAGGATGAAATATTAGCGCCTGGCGGTCGGACTGGTTTGTTCAGCTTCATGTGTACGAAGCAGGAGCGGCTCTGGTTGCAGGAAGTTCCTCTTTGGATACTAAAATCCTTCAGAAGAACAATGAATTACAAAATCATAAGTGAGTAATATTACATTAATTAACAATAGATAAAGATTAATACATTAATAAAGTTTTAAGAAAATTTTTTTGGTTATAAAATTCAGATATGTAGGTTTGTTCACTCTAATTATATTCCTGAATCAAATTCAAATTAAAGATATTTGGCAAATTGATTAATATAAAAATAAAGATCCCAAAAAAAAGTTTTGTACAAATTTTCTCACGTGACATTTAATTGTATTAACAAAAAAATGAATTATCAAAAAAATGTATTTTCAATTTTTTTCCTCATGTGAGGAGGAGGAAGACAATATTAAATAAAATAATATTAGCAATTGTTCCTATTTTTGATAAAATTTTATTTATATATATATATATATATATATATATATATATATATATATATACACGCACACAATAATAATTAACCAAAACCTATGTTTTGCATGGAGTTAAAAATAATATTGAACTGTTACATTATATTTATTTTATACTGTGTAGAATGTCATAAATTAATAAATATATGAATAAAAAATGTAAATAAACCAAATATGGACAAAAGTTTATATTTTTTATAAAAACTTAAATACAGTTTTTTTGTTCTTCATATTTGAGCTCTGATTATGGTATTTTCAACATCAAAAAAGCTTTCAAAACTTGTATGTATTTGCAATATATGGTTAGTTGCCCTTTAAAAAGCATCTCTGCAACTTTATATGAACCGACCAACGGCTATAAATCTTATTTTAAAATGAAAAAAATTATGTTTGATGCACTTGCCCATGAAAAAAAAAAAAAATCTCCTATTTATAACATCACATCACTGTTGAAAATGTATATTATAGAGGTGCACAATATGAATTAAAGTATTGCGTTTGCCCATTTTTAAACATGAATGTCAATTAATTCCTCTTTTCTTTCTTTTTGGATTCTTTTTGAATCCTCATTTATTGCGCTTCAGCCACTTTTTCACAATATGTGTATTTGCACATGTTGCACCTCTTCACATTTATTAAACCAAACACACTTGGATTAGATTCCCTTTACGGAGAACCCACCAGTTTGTAAACTTAACAGAAACCAAGGAACAGAATTTGGGGATTGAAACTGCAGCAGCCCGAGTTTCCCCGAGAAGCTGATCGATAATCTAAAGACCTAGTCCCGCTTCAAACATCCTGCCTCCAGATTGGTGGCAGTTTTAAGGAACCTTCTGGCCTCTTTGCCGGCTCTTTAAAAGCCTCTGCGGTCGCGGTAATTGAGCGGCGAGGAGGGAGGTCGTGGACGAGCAGGCAGACGAGGTGCAAATGATGAAGGAAGGGGCCCTCCGTGTCCTTGTCGCTCTAATTTACTCCACACTGTACACCTTGAAAGGCTTAACCGCTCGCCCATAATAGACGGACTGTGCGGTCAGGACAAAGGAGCCGGCGAGGGGGCGGAGCCACAGGGGATGGTACGGCGTGGTATCGTATTTAAACGGACTTGCCATCTGCAGCCATTGTTTTCACCACTTTATGGTCGAGTTAATCCTCTGCCTGCTGCTCGGGGAAACGGACGGGACGGCGTTGCTCAACAGTTTGATGGAGTCGAACATTCCTGCGACGCAAACTTCAACGACGTGTTCTTTTTAATTAGTTTACTTTTCTCCCGTCTCTGCTCTCGGTCGGTCATCTTTCCCCCCCTTCAAAGGCAAACGATTAGTTTACCGAGGAAGCTGAATCACCTTGGTAAAATGTGCTGCATGCAAGCTTTCAACGTGCACCAAGAAGTATTTGTCATAGAGTGAAGAAGTTGTACACTTCGCCCCGAAACCACGAGGGTATAGCATGAGTACTGACGGGTGGAGATTCTCTTGATGGTGTTTTGGACCACACAAGGCAACAAGTCCACATTTTGTCCTGGAGCTGGAGGTTCAGATCCTCACAGTCACTCGTTCTTCTGCTCGAGTTTGACAACCGCTGGGTGGAAGCATCTCTCGTTGGGTTGTACCGGTCTGCAGTGGTCGGTTAATTATCAAAGGTGGTCCAAAGAAGGAAAACATCTGTCGGGAAAGGCAGAAATGGGTGTTTTGGGGGAGGGGCGGGGGTTTGCTTCTTAAGGGTAATACATTTCTTTTTCTCATTTCATTTTGGAAATTAATAATTAGATACATCATAGGTCCATATAATTAATACCACCTGTGTGGATTCTGCAGATATAATTCCTACTTTTTGGCTGTCTTTTCCGAAAATTGCAATCTATGTAGATGTGACATTGACACGGCGCATTGCTACAGACCACGTTCACACCCTCATGGAAAAAGTTCCACCCGACGGCCTCTTCCAGCAACATAATGTAACCCTGACACGGCGCTAGTTCATACTGCTTTTGCACTGTTGGACACCAGTTTTCATAAAGATTCCTTCACTGTCACCGAGTTGCGCTGCCTGAGACAATTGACACTTTCTGAAGAACTGGCTTGCACGCACGCTCACAACTCACGCCTACAGTGTTCACATGTGCATAGAGCTTAAACATAAGCAGCCATTACAGTCAGCAGGTGCTGCACAGTGTTGGTTGATGCATAGTCCATGAAAACATTGCAGAGTTCAGTCTGCTGATTGCTTCTGGATAGAAACTGCTGGCTGGTCGTGTGTTGTTTTTTTTTTACTTTCATAGGCTCTTTGACGGGAGATCAAACCATTTGCGTTCTGGGTGGTAACTAGTTTTCGAACTATTTTCAACTAGTATTGGCTTGTCGAAAACTACAAATGATTCAGGAATGGTTCAAAGAAACGTGTAGGTTTCAGGTCTACTGGAGTCAGAAAGTGCACGGCCCTATGCAGGGGGTCTTAATGTTATGTCATGGTGCTTGTGGATTTCCCCTGTAAAATTACAGTCTGCTAAGCATTGCCGTTGCATGAAGCAAATTTAGATTGTAGATTCTCTTGAAATCACAGTGAACAAGGTTCCTTCCATCAGATGCTGATTAATTCCAGCTCTTCAGAGTTCCTTATTTGAGAATCTAAAATGAAAAGTCAAATTGTTCCCCCAATCAACTGACTTCTCTTTTTTGCTGTTTTTAGCATCGCCTCCTTTCGCTCTGCACTTTTACAGGAGGGTGATTTTAATTGATTTCCTCGTTAGAGCTCCTTCTGAGATGAAAACGATGGAGCGTAAAGTGTCATCGACTCCTCCTGTACAGCGCGTGCTTGATGCATGTTTGAACTTTGCATAGCGTTGCCATACCGCCCACCCTTATGTCTAATCACGTGTGGCCTCTGTCACATGATATTTGCCCCTGCGGCTCCTCGGTATTGACAAAACTCGACGAGAGCTGCCCCCGGAGTGGGAACAGAGTCGTTCAATAACACATTACTGGGGCACGCTCAATACTTTCATTTCAAGGCATTCTGCCGAGAGAATTTATTGCGTTGGCATGGAGGTGGTGGGGGGGCTACATGCTAACGGGGGGGGGGGGGGGGGGGGCCGTGACCCCGACGCTCCCGTCAGTCATGTGACATGCCGGGAAAACCACCTGACCTTGTGTGGTTGGCTCGCTTTGTTTGACTCGGCTTACAAAGGGAAAGCCGGAGCCAAATCCCAGCTTCAGCTGTGTTTGCACCGGAGACATTACACTAATCCCGCTCTCCTTTCTCATCACTTCAGTGCAATTAAGTCTTGTGTCATGCAAACCGGAGCCTCGGCTCGATTCTTCTCGATCCGAAACAAAAAGGCCGCGCACACTTTATGCCCCCCCCCCCCCTTGTGAATCACAAACGCACCAGCACACCGTTCGGACCCCTCATATGTGACTTCATTGGCTCCAGTCGGGGCATCTATCTCACTTTGGAGGATATGCGAGAGCCTCTCTTTTCCCGACGGCGAGGCAATTTGCGCGCGGCTGCTTCTCGTTCCGGCAGGATCGACCCGTGGAGATGGAGCCGGCTGATGTGATGTGACACCTACGCTGCGTCTGACTCACAGAGGAGGAAAAAAAACAAAAAAAAAACAGAAGTGACAGCCGCGCGGTTTCAGACTCCGAGCATGTAGTTTAAGGAGAATGAGGTGGAACGTGAAGACCGAGAGGAATGTGCAGATTACACCGGGGAGAGAAAGTGAGATTCTTTTCATGTCTGAGGAGGTGAAACGACGACACCGTCAACAGCAGAGAAACTTTTCCTGTTTCAAGTGGAACTCTGAGAAATTATGTCTGTCACTTGTTGCTGAAAGACCCATGTAACTAATTACTTATTACACATTATGGGGTAAACATGAGGTCATGATATGATTCATGTAAATGCAAACACTAACTGACGCAACTTGAACTAACATCCAGATTATCGGGCGTCTTCCTCCCCTTAACTGATGTAACCTCATCTGAGCTAAAGTTTCACAGCAACACAACAAAAAACTACTACTTCCAACAAAGTCGCTAGTAGATCTTATGTACTAATTTTCAGTAGTAACTTTCTCCTTTTGGTGAATTAACAAGTTTAATCGTGCACAATGCCGATAACTTTTCATTTATAATAACAAGTCAAACTTTGAGGAATGTGCAACGTCTGGGGAAAAAAAAAAAGTAATTTACTGTGATGTACGACCAAGTATCTTTTAATGAAGTACTATTCTTCACTAAGTGGCACAGCACCGGTAACTTCCTGGAAGAAGTACCACGCCGACAGTAACTTGCATGAGGCTAGTTAGCATTTAGCTGCGTGGTGCGTAAGCGGATCTATATGTCGGCTCTGAGCTGCAGGCTAGCCTAGCCGCTGGCTACAGGGTCATCTGATGCTGCGCGGCTATTTATACCACAGAGCTCCATCAGCGTGAGCTCGCCTTTCCAGCGTCGCAGCACAAGGCTCCTAGTGCCTATAGCTCAGCATCACGGCGCTGCTCACTAATGCAGTTTTACAGTAAACACAGACACACTGCGAGCTGCTGGCTGAACGTTGGGTATGTGTGTGTGCGTGTGTGGATTGTGGATTGTGGATTGACTGCTTCAGAAAGTCCAGATCGTCCAGATCCTGACGACACGTTGAAGTTTTCTCCACACATGCTCCAGTTTATTTCACTGCTTTTAAAAGCCAGCAAACGTCTCCTGACATGTCCCGAGTGAAGTGATTGCTCACTTTCTCTGTCTGAATGGGAAGTGGCATGCCTGTGCATGCTGTGTGTGTGTGTGTGTGCGCGCGCGGAGTGCAGGAATATGACACACACACACACACATCACATGACTGCTTCATAGTCGTGCATTGTAAAGAGCTCGATGACGCGTCTGTCTGTAACCCTTGACATGAATTTTTCAGGACGAGACAAAAGTTGGTTTCATCGCCCGCCGCGCTGATGCTTCATGCAAATAACACGCTGACCATTCTCCTCCTGTCTTTGAAAGAGAGAGAGAAAGAGAGAGAGAGAGAGCTCTGGAGAGGAATGCAGTCATGTTTCCAGCTTAAATATGAGAAAAGGTACTTGGGGTGCACATTGTTGTAGCCGTCTGGGAACATTCAATAATGACCTAATGTCATTTATTACTATTTTTTGTGTATTTTAAATGATTTTGAGACGTAATTATCAGTTTATATTTTCTTATTTTCCTATGAGAAAAATTATTTTGAAATTATTTTAAATATCAAAAAAAAAACATTTGCCGATATTTTTCAGATTTTTAGTTTTTTCAAAATATTTTTTTAGATTTCCTTTTTTTTTTTCATATGTAGAGCAAGATAATTTGAAGGCGTCAAAGGAAAAAAGGGGTCGAGGTCAAAAAATCTTGAATCAATCTATTAAAGAACTTTATTGTCCTCTAAAGATTCCATGTGTTTGACGACTCCAAGACTTAAGATCTGTGACTTTCTTAAGGTTCAATAAGTCCAAGTTATGTCTTAAAGAGTAAAGGTCTAGCTTTGACAGTGTTTACTTTAAAGAGCGCGAGATTTAGTTCAAGAAAGAGTCGTGATGTGTTTTGAAAAAGACTGAATCAGAATGAATCTGTCTTTGTCTATTGTGTTGTGGTTGAATATTGTGAAAACGATACGATTTGTGTTAAATACTAACACATACACAGATGATGGTAATGTCTTTGTGCTTTCGGACTTTTCTTTAAACAAATTCAGGATATATGTTGTAGCACTATCGTGTGTCTCGATGCCGCCGTCCCTCCTGATGGTGAAGTACCGCGTCCCACAGCGGCGCTAAGATATCCTTTCTCTGGCCTTCACTGTCCCCGACTGTTGGCTGTAATGAGGTGCGTTCTCTCGGCGGTGCCCTCAGCTTACCACAGGCATTAATCTCTTTGCACACGGACGAGGCTCAAGGGGCCACGAGCGCAGAAAAAAAATAGGAGCTGTGTGTGTGTGTGTGTGTGTGTGTGTGTGTGTGTGTGTGTGTGTGTGTGTGTGTGTGTGTGTGTGTGTGTGTGTGTGTGTGTGTGTGTGTGTGTGTGTGTGTGTGTGTGTGTGTGTGTGTGTGTGTGTGTGTGTGTGTGTGTGTGTGTGTGTGTGTGTGTGTGTGTGTGTGTGTGTGTGTGTGTGTGTGTGTGTGTGTGTGTGTGTGTGTGTGTGTGTGTGTGTGTGTGTGTGTGTGTAAATGGCTTCCTTTGTGTCGGTGGAGGATTCTTGTTTGTTGGTGCAGCCAGACAGACAGCATTCTTTGTTGGCTCCTCTCCTTACCTGTATCGCTCTCGGTGCTCTGACAGTTTTTATGTGCACGCTGATGGATGGCGCTCAATCTAAACTTGTGTGTGTGTGTGGGGGGGGGTGTGTGTGGGTGTGTGGGTGTGTGTGCGCGCGCGTGTGTTGTGCGTGCGCCAGGTCTGGACTTTGAAGGCAGATTTTGATTTTCCACCATATGGTGAAAGACGCAGGAGACGCAGCCCGGCTCTGCGTCACTGCGGAGATTTTATTCAGAAAAGCCACAAAGTAGCTCATTTTTTGATTCTGTGTGTTAATGACTGGTGACCAGATTATAGAGCATCTTCCTTCCCACTGACATCCAGATAGCATCTTCCTCCAACTGACATTCAGATTATAGAGCATCTTCCTCCCACTAAGATCCTGAATATAAAGCATCTTCCTCCTTGACAGATCAGAAACAGAAGTACTTTATTAATCCCTTTATTTAACTTTCTCTGGAATTAATAATAACATTAGACTGACCCTCACAGAACTGACAGCTCAGCTGATGATAATGCTAAAACTACAATGACACAGCTATTTGCACCTTATTAACCTGGATACACTAAAGGGAGGACATTACCAAGTATTGACTGACTTCCCTAATAAATAAAGTAACTTTGTGGGACTTTCACTAACTTGCACAACTCGGTTGATGGCTTGAATTGATGGTGGAGACGGTGAAACCTCCACAGAAGCTGAGTGGGACGTCGACTGTGTGCAAATGCTTTTCACCCGAAACAAACAAAAGTCTGGACAATTTGAACCGCGCTCATTCTTCCCCCACAATCCGCTCAATAAATGGGTTAAGGTGCAGTCTCTCTCTCTCTCTCTCTCTCTCTCTCTCTCTCTCTCCTCTCTCTCTCTCTCTCTCTCTCTCTCTCTCTCTCTCTCTCCTCTCTCTCTCTCTCTCTCTCTCTCTCTCTCTCTCTCTCTCTCTCTCTCTCTCTCTCTCTCTCTCTCTCTCTCTCTCCTCTCTCTCTCTCTCTCTCTCGGGTTAAAGTTCCTTTTTGTGCATAGCGTGCACTTTTGTTTGCTCAGCAAGCAACCTAGAGCTGCACATGTTGGAAGAAAAAACAAACAAACCAATATCGCAGCACTGCACGTGTTTCACAGAGAGGCTTCTTTTTTTGGAAGAATACTCCTGTTTAAAAAGCAGTGTGCTTGGATTTCTGCTCACGCTGGAGGTTTTGACCCTTGTTTGTCCGCCGTGCTGCATGACGTAATCTCGCATTATCTCACGCCGTAAATTCCTGAGTGAAGTCCAGATCGACTGGCGGAATCTGCCGCCTTTTGCTTTTCCAAAGCCAACTCAGGATTTTATCTTACAACTGTAAGCCTTCCGTCAGTCACCCGGTTCCTCCCGCGGTATCTTCCAGAGACAGTCGGCAGCTTGTTTTCCTGCTGATTATTCAAAAGTGGGCCCCGGCGGGGGTGTGGGGGTGAAGGTGTCGTGTGGTCGGGACACGCGAGAACTCTCAGAAACGCCAACATTAGCAGAAGAGAAGGCTCTCCTGGTGGTGTTCTCCTGTTGAGGATTTCCTCACAGGGATCAAACGGGAACGTTGGGCTTGTTGGCATTCAGTGCAGCTCTAGATAAGAGGCTAATCAATGAGTATGACCTTGATCTTTGCAAATAACCCTTCTTCAGTGTGTGTGCTGACACAGTTATTTTCTACATATGGAAGGTTGAGGGGAAAATTCTCCCTTCAGGCTGCTTCATGGAAGGTTTTTATTTTTTGTTTTTGGCCAAAGTAATTGTAAATAAGCTGCAGTTTGTTCTCCGCCATCGCTAAAACAAATTCCAATGTGCAGGGAGATTATTCGACGTCTTTAATTGACCTGACGAAAGCCCTTTGACCTCGTCAGCGTAAGTGTCTCCACGCTCCGTCAGCACATCGGCTTCCTGCCACCACTTCTCCAATTTATTTCAAGGGTATCGTCAGAAGAATGTGCCTTCCCTCCGGACTGAGGGCGGCTTTTTCCTGGTCTACGCACCCAATGCCCCCGGGGCTGGCTCGCTTTTTCTCTTCCATGTCATCAGTGTGTTGCACCGAGGAGGCAATCTGAGGCCCCGTTTACAGGACAATGTTTCAAGGGAAAACATTGCTGGAAATCTTTTACGTTTATTATACAGCAACGTTTTGAAAACCATGTAGTTTTCGTGTTGGGCCACTAGTGGGTGCTCTTGGTTGTTTTTGCAAGGAAGCCACACACATTTGTGCGGAGAACAATAGGCAATGAACATTAACAATGGCAAGTACACGGACATTCGTGTGGAGACACGCCGATGTTACATTGATATTACAGGCCACTGTGGAGGCCGCCATTGTTGTTAGCGTTTATCTACTTGCATAATAGTGCAGAAGAACTATTAACTACGGTCGTGGTGCGCTTGTACAGTAGCAGCGTTTGTGCAGTCTAAATGGAGTCGGAACCCGACCATTTTCAAAAAGTTGCGTTTTCCCCCTTTTACGCGGAGATAGATTCGTAGCATTTTCAAAAAGTTCCACCTTGGGAACTTTTTTTCAAAAATTTGTGTTTTCAGTGACTCTGAATATTGTTGTTGCGTAAACACAAAATGTAACTTAAGTTTTGCAATTTCACTTAAAAAAAACGCCAGTTAGACGGGGCGGTTGAATCTGCAAGAACGACCAAAGTTCCTCGAACCTTCATCCCATTGCTGGCGATGTCGCCCGGTACTTCTGGGTTTGTAAAGAACCTTGTAGATCCAGCTGAATGCCAAACAATGTGGAGATTTTGCACAGATTCCAGAAAAATCTCCAGTACACTCTGGAGCCATCCAAAGATGATTTATATCCAGGAAATAGTCTTATTTATGGATTATTATACTACAGGCTGCAGTTATTACATGTGCTTGTTTATTACTTTTTAATAGGCTTTTACATAGTCATACAGTGAGATACGCGCTTTCACATTTTCTCTTCCGTTTGTCCCTTACATTTTTGTGAAAATACAACAGCAAAATGTTTTATTGAGCAAGCTAATGAACTAAGTGTGTTTTCTTTACGTTCAAAATTGCCAAAATGATGTTATGATCTGGTGTCATGTTATTGGACATTATCACGTCAATGGTTGCTTCACAGTTGTTTAATAAATATGGTATTTTCTTGGTTTACACTTCATTCTTTCATGTCCAGTGTCTTGTCCGGGGGACTAGGAGGTAAAAGATATGTAGACGTATAGAACATCCCATGAGAAATAATGGGGCGAAAAAACACCTGTAAGTTTATTTATTTTGTTTATATCAGTGGATTTCAACCTTTTTTTCTTACTTGGAGTTTCCTACATTGCCTCGGGATTCTCTAACGTATCTCTTTATGGCTTTATTTGACATGTGCAAATCTAATTTTGAAAACCTTGAAGCAGACAAAGTCATGGCGGCCCGTCACGCAAACTACTTCTGTCAGCCAGGGGATTCTGGAAGCTTCACGTTTGTTCTTTCCGCAGAGCTTCAGAGACTCTGCACATTTCCCAGAAGATCAGAATTCGGCTCCGAGTGACACACTTTCTGATCGCTTGCATGTTTGTTGCTGTCGTCTGCTGTAAACAATCAGTATCGCTCATGTAAACAATGATTCAATCTGCTTCTGTTGTGCATCTCATTAGTTCTTAGTCCTACCTCCCTGGCTTTAATTGCATGTTTACCATGGTGAAACCACCTTGTAATAGGCAGATACTAAACCTGTCTTAATTGCAGAGTGAATCGGAGAAGAAGAAACTAAACGCTTCCAGCTTTTAACCTGCGATATCAAGACCAGGCCTCATGCGTCAGACTCCTCTTACTACAGGAAAAACCTAAATCATAATTGTGCAATAAAAATCAATGAATCTTATAACTATTCTACTTAACGGATCAAGTGGCCGGGCTCAGGTGGAGAGATGGTATGTATGGTTCTCTGGTGACCAGTATCAAGTGGAGACATTAGCCTGTGGTTGCTGGGAGTGGCGGCACTGAGTGCCTTTAGTGGTCAGGAAATCTTTCTGTGCTGCACTGGCGAACCTGAAAGAAGTCTGGTGAGCTCCTGCAGCCTTGTACCAGACAGTGTGGCTCACACCCACATATTGCCAAAGTCAGCAAACGAGCCAAAGCTCCTTTGGGGATTATCATTATTATTAATTGCCCGTTGTCCTGATGATGTCATATCCCAATGCTATCTCTGTGTTTTCTTCATTTTCATGAGCTTGTATGTTTCTAGAGAGCTCTGGGTGTGGGTGACTTTCCAATCAGTGATGTCGAAGTAGATGTTGGTAGATTTATGTCACTGGGTCTGAGGCTGCAGCAGAGCATTGTGGGAATGCTGACTCGTGGGTTGTGGAGGATTAGGGTCAGCAGGAGTAAGGAGCTCAGGACTCTTTTCCTGCACTGAAGTTCCTGCACACACATGTGAACATTACTAATACATTTCTAGATCTCGTCGTCGGTGTTGTGCAAGTTACCGAAAATAAGAACGTTTGCAGTGTTGCAAAAGTAGGTTGTAAGGAGCTCTGTGACTGTGGCCCCGTTTTCAAGTGAAAGTGAAAAACATTTTGGGGGGGGGGGGGTCCGCTTACAAGAAGGCGGTGGTTGGAGCTACTGAAAATGCAACTTTTTAAAAACACCCGGCTACGTCTCTGTAGATTTTGGAAACACTGTTACTGCACATGCGCACCACGACCGTTGTAAATAGTTCGCCTGTACATGTGTGAGTAGATGGACGATTACAATGGCGGCCTCCAGAGTGTCGCGAGTCCCAGTTCATATTCTCCTTGGTAGTTTTATAGTCCAGTCACCCGTGATAGCGATCCAACTTCGTCGTCTGTCCATACAAATGTATGTGTACTCGCCATTGTTAATGTTCAAACAGCACCCACTAGTGGCCCAACATGAAAACTACATCATTTTCAGCGTTCCTGCCATTTCCGTGTAAAACAAAAACGTCTTGTAAATGCGATCGTAATCAAGTACGTCTCCCAGAAGTACTATTTTTACAACAATATGTCACTTTGTGGCAAAAGATTTAGTGAAATACTGTTAGCCTTGGCTTCAGCCACAATGGTTGTATTAACTAACAGTTGACACTTGGGGGATAAAGAGACAGCAGCTCTACAACGTAAAGCAACGAGACACTGAAACACCTGTAACCGAGTTTAGGAATAGTGATTTATTACCGTTCTTAATGTCTCTGAGCACTTTGCTCCAGTGGACCACAGCATGTTCTCTCTCGGTCACAATGCGGCGGCCTGTGTTCGGAGCACATGATTCCAGATACATAACCGGAGAATTCAAATCTCATGCGGTCCGTGAGCAGCGAGCCGGCAGCGCACGGGGACGGGAGGTTAGTTGGTTCAAACCCAGCAGGTCTTGCACCCATCGCCCTGCGCGGCGCTCATTGGCTTTGTCATTCCAGCTGCGATAGTATCTGTGAACAGAGAGCATTATTCATGTCCTCAGAGGGGGGCAAGTCCTAATTGAAATTCCAGTCTTTTCCGCTGGAATGGAGCGGGGCCGCTGACACCCACTGTATTATCCCGGCCCTGTCACCTTGAATGGCCCATGTGGGGGGGCTGCTCGCATTCCTGGGTGGCAAACTTGGAGGGAGAAACTGCCATTTGTGAACAGAGCGGCACGTTACAGTAGCATCGGGGATTTGAAGCGCTGCTTTAGTTCCTGCAATAACTAAAGGGCCGTGCCGACTGTGGTCGCTGGCCGCCACTGTGGTGTGCATGCTAATGACTGAGTGAATGAATCGGTGCCATTATGGCGAAGAAGAAACGAACACAAGGAGGCCCTTTCTAGCTGGTTCACCCTCACAGCGGCCTACTGTCTTTGTCCCTGTCCCGTCTCTGAACAACAGTCCTACAGAAGGTGTTTATCTATTTTTTTCCTTGTCTTTTGATTGATCAGTTAATCATTTAGTCAGTTAATCAAAAAAGCATCAGGATGAAGGGAAAAAACTAATTGTTTCAAAAGGCAGGGAATTCTCCCATTGTTAAGCACTAACATCATCAAGTCACTGAATACTGCTAATCAGTATTTTACAAGACACTGAAAGCCAAAAATTCAAATGTTTCTAATGTTGACTCGCGCCACACCAATATTGAGTAAAATATATACATATTATAGATATATGTACCTTAAATCAGCAAAATTAAAACTTGATTCAACTGTTAGGAATGTCTACTGGACAGGATCCAGAACATCTGCATCCACGAATGTTTACTTTGGTTTTGTGCAAAGAATTTTAGCTTTTTTCAGCAATTTCAACATTTCCCAGATATGGTCATTTGCATTTATGCTAAATGAAAAAAATATGCGTTAAAAACGAAAATGTAAGTATCACTGAGCCATTATGCTGTGCCAAAAAATATGCAATTGTTTACCCCATAATTTTGAGTAAAAATCGAAATGTCCGGGTACCAACGTCAAATGAGGTGATATGAGTGTTTATGTAATCTCTGACGTATTTAGACTTATTGACTTCTATTCACTGTGGTAGCAGCTGTCTCTTAGTCAAACAGAAGACAGCTGTTGTCATCTAGATACGAACTTGCATGTCATCAGAGAGGTGTAACGCTCTGTTGGATGCTGGCTGGGACCTGTCCGCCCGGCCTCGTCAGAAACGTTCGCTGCTCTGTTTGGTGACTCAGCAACTTTTTGTCTGTTATTGTCAGCATGGTGAAGAATCCCAGTTACATAAACATGACTGTCAAAGAGCTGCAACAAAGCAGTTAATTACATAATTGAAGGGAGAAGAAAAAAAAAACTTGACACAAACGAAGACTATTTCAAATCTAAATCATGTTTTAGTTAAATGTGGGCGGGTTTTTTTCCAGCCTGTATTCTAACGGCTGGATTAGCTGTATATGCATGACGACGGCTGCTGTTTATTTATTCTGTTGCTTATCTTGTAAAAGCTGCACCTTTCAAATGTGCAAAATGAGTCAGTGGTTAGTGGCGTCGCTGCACAGTGAGAAAGTCAAGATTTTAAGGGTCCGAGGCAGATTCAAGAACAAGACATTATGGGTCCGGGACATGGTAAAGACCAAGACCAGTTCATCCCAAGACCTTGAAAACTGGTCTTGATACCAAGGCTGCTCTGAAGTACTACACCACTTCTGACCCTTCAGGTGCTTTTTGACAATGTTTTGCTGTGGATAGTTATAATCTTCATCGAAACCAAATCTATCAATAAGTGACTTTAGTATTTAACCAATCAAGAAATGGATTCACCATTCAATCAAATGTAATGATAATAATGTTTCTATGATTACATGGTCCAGTATTTACCTTGATTTCCTCCTCTCCTTTGCCAGGGATTGAGCTGTGCCTGCCACGATGGAGGTTTTCCATGACCATGGTGGCCAATTTCGTAGTTCTGGGCGGGCAGCTGCTGATGCCTGGCGTTGCGTACCTCTGCCGTGACTGGCAGGTCCTCCAAGCTGTCATCATCTGTCCCCTGCTGCTCATGCTGTCCTACATTTGGTAAGGAAAACCTGCCCGACGTCGTTCCTCAAAGTGTCATTCAGTACTTCGGGAGATGAAATATGTGGGCCAGTCTGCAGTGGGATTAAACATTATTGTACAGATTTCCACATTTCAGAGAACAAAAAAGTTAAATATTATTTCTGAGGGCTCATTCAAGCAGTGACTGCTGTCCCTGATCAAACTCCTCTCTTTTACCCGCTTTGCTGTGACTGCAGTCATTTTTGCTTAAGCTCAGTCTACAAGTGTGTGTGTTTTCAGCATTTCTTCCACCGTGAGGCCAACAGTACTGCTGATGTGTACAAAGCCAGAGGGGGCAAATCCAACTTTATAGATCTTTATCATCAAAAGACCTTGATTTTTTTCCTTCAGTGTGTATCAGAAGAACAAAGAAAGGAATCCCTTTGAGAAACATACTAAAATGTGATCAAACATCCATGTCGGTGATCTGAAGTACCTTCATTAGCTGTGACTCTGAAATATACTCAACAACGTTTTGATATCACTGTTCAATATCTCCACCTAATGTGTTTGAATATTACACCCTGAAAATAGAACAACCCCACTTTGTTTTCGCACATTCAAACCAATCTCATCACATGAATATGATATTCCTCCTCTTTGAGTGACTCAAAACACCATCTTGTGGTATAAACTGGTACTGCAACACTAAACGGGCTGGCTCACTAACTTGCAGATTTGGCTCAATATATAAATAGGGCCTAAATATTTGTAAATTGTATTTGTGATAAAACAATTTTAATGTTGTAGATTAAGAATAACAATATAGTGAATACAACGAATGTATCAGAATGATCAGATGAGGCATGAAGTAAAACTTAATGAAGTGTTTGTCTTTAATTGATGTGTCTGGTGCAGTTTTGTATAAAAGTATTTTTAGAAAGTGGGTCCTCCCAAGTTGTATGTGTGTGTGTGGTCCACCTGGTTAGCATATCTGAAATATATGCAAGTACATTAGTTACAGTGATTTAAAATGTATATCTTGTACCCATAATGTTGTGAAGTTAAATTCAGTGCTGACTCGGCAAATCTGGAAATGTAGCTGATTGGGCTGAAGATTTAAGTCCTGCCAGGAGATGCAAGTCTGCTGATTTGTGTTGAAAAGGGCTGCAATGTACAAAACGACAAAACAGGCACTTTGGCTGGGGTGGACATCTGCTCCATGGAAACGCTCGCAGTCGCCACTCGCTGCCTTGTTTTGCTGACTGTGTTCATATCAACATGCACTCAATCTGCAAGTAGATACCTGGCAGCCCGGATGAGTGTTTGCCACATAATACAAATGGCAGACAATAGAGCGTGCGAAACCATAACATGCACAGAGGTGACCGTGGCTATGAGGCATCGCCCACGTGCTCCAGTGTGTGTGTGTGTGTGTGTGTGTGTGTGTGTGTGTGTGTGTGTGTGTGTGTGTGTGTGTGTGTGTGTGTGTGTGTGTGTGTGTGTGTGTGTGTGTGTGTGTGTGTGTGTGTGTGTGTGTGTGTGTGTGTGTGTGTGTGTGTGTGTGTGTGTGTGTGTGTGTGTGTGTGTGTGTGTGTGTGTGTGTGTGTGTGTGTGTGTGTGTGTGTGTGTGTGTGTGTGTGTGTGTGTGTGTGTGTGTGTGTGTGTGTGTGTGTGTGTGTGACGCTGCAGCCAAGGACAGAAATCCCATTTCATAGATGAGTGGGGACTATAAACTGTATGCTTTTTCTTCCTGATTTCTAGGCACCGCCCCACCATTGTGATGCACATGCAGCTCTGCAGACTGTCTGCTTTATGGGCTGCTAAAGATCAAGCCAGCCAATCAATTTTGGAACGCATCCACTCTACTTTTGAGCATTTGTACTGCAGAGAGGTTGAAGGGATTATCACTCTGACAATGATTCCATGTAGCCTTTGACAGAGATGTTAAGTTACAGGAATATTCCTATTATTGTCTTTTGCTTTTATTTGTTATGTCAGTGTGTGTTGCTATTTGTTAGACTAAAATGCCCAAAGCCCGTCTAACTTTAAAGTCGAGCCCAAAAGGAGCATGAAACCAATCCAAACCCCGGCCTAACAATAACCCAAAGCTGCCTGAAATCAAGCCAAATCCAACACGAATCTCAGTCATAGCAAGACTAAAAGAAATCAAAACTCCCACCAACTCTGAAACTTTCCTGACACCAGTCAAAAGCTGGCCTTGATTCTAAAATCGGCACCAAATACACCTAAAACCAGTCCAAACCTTGTCCAGAACCAGTCTAAAGTGAGCCGAACTCTTGAATCAAGCCTGGAATGTGCCTGAAACCAGTCCAAATCCGACGTGAAACCGTTCCGAGACTATCTTGAAACCAATCCAGAACTCATCCAAAGCTTGCTTTCACCTCGGCTGTATTTTGGTCGTAATAGTTGAGCTTTTGTTCCTGGACATGGTGAGGCTGTGCCGGGGTGAAAGCGCCTGAAGAGGAGCTCTGAGAGCGGCGACAGTTCAATTCAATTCAATTTTATTTGTAAAGCGCTGAATCACATCAACAAACATCTCAAAGCGCTCTTGCAATGATAGAGAACAACAGAACCCAACTAAAGTTAAACTCTAGCGGGGCCTGAATCCGTGTCGGAAATGAATCGAATATCTAAATTCAGTTACTTGCACTGATCCACAGCCAGGCTATTATCTTTTTAAAAGGTCATAAACACATGGTTTAGTATGTTTGTTTTATTTCAAGGTCATGCTTCAAATATTCTAAAAGCTTGAATTGATATATTTACAGATATTATGTTATTTTCCTGGTTTAAAATACTGCTGACAGTCGATTTCCCCGCCACTGCTGTGTGCCCCGTATCATACTCGAAATGTGTTGAAATGATTCACTGGTTCACACAAGCGAGATTTAATCCCGCTCTCCCTAACCGAGTTATCGGGCCTTTTAAGCGCGGAGGGCTCATTTTTCACGTGACGTTAACGAGGACGTCCCCCCGGTGTTTCTCGCAGGATCTTCCCAGAGTCACTGCGCTGGCTGCTGGCCACTCAGCAGTACTGTCGCTCCAAGTGGATCATGGGACACATTGCCAAGAAGAATCGAGTCAACATGGAGCTCGACCCGGACAACATCCTCACAGGTAACGACGACCAACTTAGTCAACTTGGATAACCCGGGACTAAAGGACGTCCGGATCATGATATTCTGCAAAACGTTTAACTGGTGTAATTTTTTTTGAACTGAATTGGCTTTCACCAAAAATAACGAGGTAATACCCATTTCCTGTCCTGTTACTATGGTAACATGCACCACCGTGGCAGTGCTGGATGTTAAACGTCACATTACGGCACTCTGAGACGTTGAATAATTGAATTGGAGCCTGCGGTGAGCTGCACATGTCCGACTCTCTGGCCTCAGGAGCCGAACGGACATCAATCCTCATCCAGGCCAAAATGTAATCGACACTCTCTTCTTCTGTTTTTGTCCCTTGTTCAAGCTCGGGCTTGGGGAACTTACTGCCAAATTCTCATTTGGTCCTTTTGATATATTTAGTTATTGGGAGGAAGATGCTCTAAAAATATAACGTTGATGAAAGAATCGGCAACAAAACAGCTGCGATGAACGGCTCCTCGAAAGGGACGCCAACCTGTCTGATGGCACACGAGACCTTTAACCTGCTTCGGTGTTAAGAATCGGCAGCACTGATCCGGTCATCATCTTCGGTACCTCCAGTACCGCGAAGGCAGAAGTGTCACACCAGACCTTGGATAGTGCGTAGCGTTGTCACATCGCCCTTTCCGGAGCGCCATCGTACCTGGCTCGCACCGCTGCGGGAGACGAGGCTCATTATAAATGCATGTGGAATTTTTTCTGTGGCTGAAAAAAGAAAAAAATTCTGGGATTGTCCTTGTCCGACTCTGACGAGAAGCCAGGCCGCTGTCAAATCCTAATTTTACTACTTCCATCTTCAAGACACCCTGAAGGGTTTTACATCATGCGACCCAGCGGGAAGTTTTCGCCGTCAGAAAGGTGGTCGTTCTGGATCCTTTTGGCTTTGTTCCTTATTTCATGCCATTGTTTCCCAACTGTGATTCTGAAGCCACGTTGGGAAGGTGGAGGACTTGCAGGTGGATTAAAACGACGTTGTTAATGAGATTAAAACAACATTCAAAAGAAAACGAGAGTAAGACGCTTTCTAAAATCCAGATCAGAAATAGTCCGGCTTCGCTTTTTGACAGATCCGCGGTCAGACGGGGGTCTGGAGCCGTGTCTTTGAGGGAATTTCTGTGAAAACCACTGATTTGTACTGTGTAGATACTCCACTTCATATAATTACAGCGCTTACTCTGGATAATTTGTGCATGGGTGGTCTACACCTGGTACAAATTGAGTTGACAAAGTGGCATTGACTGTGTCATTGAAAATTCAGATGAGGTCAAACTTACCACATCATTTATTTATTTATTGGGCTGTTTATTTGTTTAAAATCAGAAGTCATTCATGGCCTTGCTTTGCAAAACTATATATATATATATATATATATAAAGACGGTCCATCAGTTGTTTTCCTGGAACCTTTCAGGTCTTACAATATCAAAACTCCTCCTACTGATGAGGCCCGACCTTCATCCAGATAAACTATTTGAATATCTAACTGCCTCTGGAGGCTTTGGCCAGACAGCGTGTGGAAAAACTCCTGACACTCATCCAGATTTCAATCATCTTTTTGTTCTTGCGCCCGGGACACACGTCATATTGTTGATTTTTATTTGCGGCTGATTGAGTTTGTATTTTTCCAGAACTGCAGCGGGCTCTTCAGAAGAAACCCAAGAAGACGTGCATCGTGAAAATGGTCGGGACGAGGAACCTGTGGAAGAACATCGTCGTCCTCTGTGTCAACTCGTAAGTCTCATGAGATAAAGAATGGAAACTGCATTTTAAGGTCTGAAAACTGTTTTTGGTGGATGTGATGTGGGGTCGAAAGGAGGAAATTCCAGACAAAGGCGCCAAGTCGTGCCGCCACGAGGCCACTATTAACCTGCATCCTGGATTTCTCCAGCCTTCAGTCCTTTTGTCCTTCCATATTAGCGCTGCTGTTTTTCTCTCCACCCCCCTCCCTCTCGTCTCTTCTCCGTCTGGGATCTCTTCTCTACCCGGGCAGAGGTCTACCGCTGCCTCAGTGCACGGTGTCCCTCACTCCCCGAGTCGGCATAAATTTTACATGAGCTTTGTCCTTATGAAACATTAGACAACCAGCAAGGGAGGATGCGAGTGTTTGCTTGTATTTTGTGTGTTTGTCGGGGTGTGTCCCTTTGTGTCCATGAGCATGTGTTTACATGCGTGCTGCCGCTTTTTGGGAATAAGTGGATGGGAGGAAAACGCCATTAATATATGATGAACGCTTCTCGTTCTCATTCTGCTTCGCGTGCTCGGCTTCGTCCTGGTGGATGTCCTCTCTCCTTGTGAAAACCCTTTGGGGTTCCTCTGAGTCGGGTGGTGGAGCGGGTTTGTCCTTCGGTCCCAAGGTTGGAGATCGGTTTGATCCCAGTTTCCACCTGTCAATGTGCTAACGTGTCCTTGGGCAAGGCAATTACCCTTATATTTTTCCTGTTGGAGGGCGTGCACCTTGCATGGTTGCTCATGCACTGTTGGTATGAATGTCGGTCTTTGTTTTTGTGTTTTATACACCGAGTACGGTTCCCGTTAGTTGACGGGATACGTCACGTGAACAATCAGTCCTCAGAGTTGATCTTAGAGCTGGAAATTTGACCGAGACTGGGTGAGAGCATCTCCAATCATCTGTCTTTTTTTCTGTGTTTCCGCTCCGTTGTTCGAAGGAGGAGCAAACTGTGAGCTGGGTCACGTTCAGCTAAGCCCGAAAATGTGAAGTTGACGGACTTGAAGCACGTTTTGCTGCTGATATTATGGTGCCGTATACCACAGAACAAAGTCAGACGTCTGATTAGGGTCCATGCATCTATGGTTTGTAAAGTTGGACCTTAAAGGGGTCATATTATTCAGCCTTTGTACACTTTCACATGGGTCTTGTTTGTCCAAAAACATTGGATTCGAAGTTTATTGCCCCAAATCCAGCTTTTCCAGCCACTTAAATTTTGGATCATAGGAGCTCCATTCAGAATCTGCTGTGTCTGTGTGAGCTGGGCTGGCTCCGCCCACACATGCCCATCTTTGGAAGAGGAGGAAGTGCTTCCTCTCGTGGTGCCATGTGCCAGAGCAGAGCCGTGGGCGGGTCAAAGGGAGGGCCTACCTTCATCGGGATTGGTTCAACCTCTGATGAAACTAAAACCATTAGAAAGTGAATTTTGCATAATATGACCCCTTTAACGATATTAAGCAAGTGGTTGTAATGTGGTGGCTGATTGGTGTATACCAAGTTTCCCAGACTTCTTTTGCCTGATTTATATTTGATGCTTCCTTATGTTATCCTTGAGATTGATTTTAGCCAACATTGCTAAAAGTGGCAGCAGTAATAGACGTGGCGTTTACGGTTTTTCACTCTTGATTTTTGTGGGTTGACGGTTGCCCTGGCATGCTCACTGTTCACTCACTGTTTGAGTTTCCTGCCCAATGACATTGTGGCGCTTACAAACATACAAACAAGCAGATCTTTTTCGCTATAAACGTATAAGGCTATAAGATAGCTTTAGCCTGAAGCTACATAGCACTAGAAAAACAGGTTAATGTGCTGTATGTTATAAATGTAATGCAGTTACTTAGCATTGAGTTTCGACATGATTCAGTTAAGTTTTATAGTGGCTGCCAGGCGACATCACAGGGAATGGGGAAACACAATTTTAAAGTGTAATCCGGGTGTCTTATTTTGTACGTAGGCTGACAATGAGGAAAAATAGAGATTTATGACTTTTTCTTTGGGATAACTCAGAAAAAGCTTTTGCCAACTTCAGCATGGTCCAATCTCAGGATCGTATCATAGTTATAATGGCGTGTACAATCAAACCCATTGTTGGATGGTAACATCCATTCCACCACCTAAGGCACAGCTGGAAAAGACAACAAAGTACCAGACATCTACACAACAAACAAAACCACAAGTCAACAGTTCTGCTTCACATTTGAAGTGACAGACGGCAGATTTTTTTCATCCAACTTAAATCAGAAGTAACAGACGCAGGGTCGGACTCTTGAAAGATCTTTTTGATGACATATGAAGGTACCATATCTCATGACAAACCTCTATCGTACAACATACATGTGAAACAGTCCAGTTTCGGATACGGGAGTACAATCAGCAGACGTCATCTTTCCACATGTTTT
This sequence comes from Lipophrys pholis, assembly GCF_963383615.2. Lineage (NCBI taxonomy): Eukaryota > Metazoa > Chordata > Actinopteri > Blenniiformes > Blenniidae > Lipophrys > Lipophrys pholis. Next base: position 51,375,870 of record NC_137635.1, read on the forward strand.
TAGGTTCACAGCTTTTCCTCTGGCTTTGCTCTCTGCCTCAGGCTGACGGGGTACGGGATCCACCACTGCTTCGCCCGCAGCATGATGGACCACGACGCCCAGGAAACCACCATGTTTCACAACTTCTACGCCGACTACTACACCATGGCGGGCATCGCGGTGGCGTCGTGCATCGCGCTGTGCCCGGCGGTCGGGCTGATGGGTCGGCGTGGTGGTCTTCTCATGTTCATGATCATCACCGCTCTGGCATCGCTGCTGCAGCTGGGTCTGCTCAACTGTGAGTCGACACGCGTTCTCCCGCTTCTGCACTGTCCTTTGAGGCGACGCCACTATGGCGTCGTCAGAGTTTGATTTTTCTGCCAGTAGGTGGTCTTGTTGGGATCAGCAATCAGCCATAACAGTCTGACTGACTGTTTTTATATTGTCATAGCTCTTGTAGCTGGGATGTACTGTGCAAAGAGGCAACAACTTCAAAGTTGATGTCACAAACAATGCAACAGTTGGGGGAAACGTCAGGGACAATCACTGAGGAGCAACTTCTGTTTCAAAATTACATTTCTTTTCTAATAGACGCTATTGGATCAGAAACTTTTTGCAAGTTTGTTCAAACACAATATCGAGCTGTAATAATACACAATGGCTGTTGCGTATAAGGGACCTACAGATTATTCTCGTACTCGTCTGTGTACTTTATAACTCTTGGAAAACACATCTCAAACAGGAACTGAGTAGAAGTAGTTGTATCAAACAAAGGCAGAAGTATTAGAAACTGCTTTTGACTCGTTATTATTGTGGCACATTTTTCAGAAGTGATATTTTATGTCATCAGATTGTCTTTTAATGATTTATTTTCAAATCAAATCATGGACGAAAAAAAAACATTAAGCTATAAATCTGCTGTATCTGTGTTGGCGCCTGTGCCCATAAAATCATCAATAAAAATCAAATATCAAAAATCAAGTTTTACTGCTTTAAATAACTAATTCTCAAAGTTAAATACCAGTTTATTGAGTTTTGATTAACAAATATTGCCAGCAGTCGCACAAAAGATGAATTTAATTAAGTTCGCTAAGCTTAGCAATGATCAGCTTAGTGACTCAGACCGAAAGCTGCAGGAAATGTCTTTTGTAATAAGACAACATTTTATTGTTCTAAGTAATTGCCCAAAACAAATTTTAGAATGTTCACATTGCTTGTTAAACTTGATTTTGTTTAAAAAATATATATATATAAATAAATACTGCTGAGTCATCCTCCTGAATGTCTATGCCCCGCCCCCATCCACACCAGGTGACCCCTGTGAGTCTGATTGGCTGTTGAGAATGTCAATCAAACAATGAACTCTTCTAAGTCCTCTAAGGTTTGAGTCACAAAGCCGAAACTGTATTTTATGACTTGAAATAGAATGTCCAGTTATATATTAAACTTTATTTCGTTCCATGCAATAAAAAAAAGACAGAAATACCATCCCCAGGCGACTCTGTAGTCACAGTGGAAGCCTCATTATATTCTGTAGATGGATTATAATTAGTAGAGCGCAGGTGTGTAACAATAATAATAATGCTGATGACGGCTAGATTCCATTTCGCTTTGTCAGGTTTTCTTTTTTGATGTTACCATTTATGGGCACTCGGAAAGAGCCGAGTCGTGATGGCTTCTTAAACATCTGCACACGTTCCGCTTTGGCGACAACCAGTGAGCTGCAGTGACCCTAAATTGGAAACGTATCTTGTATATGAAGGTTTTTTTTCTTTTGTTTTTTTGTTTTTTTAACGCAGGTTTCTAGTCAATGTGTAGCAGATGATCGGTGCCGTACAAGCCAGTTCAGTCGGTCACAAATGAGCTCCTCTTAATGTTTAACCACACGGTAAACACACCAAGGTTATATGTCTTGTTCCCTTTGATGGTGTCGTTCTGTGCCAGGGGAGTTTAGGCATGTACCCCGCAGCCGAAAAACAGATTACACCGTACATCATAAAAGGTCATTCCTGATTTCTCCGCTTTGGGTTGCTTTGATAAGTTCTGTGTTTAGATCTTGAAACGAAGCGAAAGTAAAGCTTTACATCCCTGTATCGGTCATTACAGTGGACCGTGGTATGACCTTCCAATCAGTCAAATACAAAAGTACATTAAAAGTCAATATTTTATGATACATTTTGGATGGAAACCTGAGGGAAAATGTTGTCATTTTAATCATTTATATGTTATCCTGCTTTGATTTGACCATTTCAACCCAACTCTGAGTGAAAGGAAATGTATGTGGCCTGAACTCGAATGATCGTTCAGTCATACATACTCATTTGTATCTTACTATTTATCTTGTGTGTGTGTGTGTGTGAGTGATTCTCACTGTGTGTATCTCTTTATTTCCAGTGCTGGGGAAGTACAGTGACCACCTGAATATAGGTAAGAGCTTCATTCATTCCTCTTTTGATCGGAGCCTCTATTGACTGAAAAAACTTTGTTGGTCTCTCAGTAGTGATTCGATCTGCAGGCCGGAATAGATCGAGATGAAAAGATTGCACACTGTTCCTTCTTGCTTTTCTCCTGCTCTACTCATCAGTATCTTGATGAGGTTTCAGAAACTGTGTGTTTCATTTGGTGTGTAAAAAGCCCTGCAGAGACCTGTAATGAAGTCCTGGATGTAATTACATCAAGCTTCTCACTTATTTATCTCCTCTGTGTTGAACAGGGCGAGGCTCTTTGTTACCGAGCTGTGAACCCTCTGCTTCTCTCTCTCTCTCTCTCTCTCTCTCTCTCTCTCTCTCTCTCTCTCTCTCTCTCTCTCTCTCTCTCTCTTCCCCCCCCCCCCCCCCCCCCCCCCTCTGTTTATCAGTTTTCTTTCTTTCTTCTCCCGGCTCTCTAATCAATCCAGTGGGAAGCTCACGCTCATCTCCGATCCTCTCGATGCCGTCTTCAACATGTCTTATTCATTTAAAAAAAAAAAAACATCAGCGGACTAAATGGGCTTTTTGTTTGAAAGCCTCTTTCCCGGTACCTCATCAAACAAAAAAAAAAAGGCATCGGAGACCAGGAGCCGGAACGTTTTGACCCACTTTATTTGCACTCTAGCGTGAGGTTTTCACATTGAGAAAGCAACTGCGATAATCCCCGAACAACCTCAGACGATCCACAGCTGCCAATAGTTTCAATAACAACAGACACAATTACTCTGCTGATGTGATTTCACTCTGAAATTAATCCGTCTGGTTTCATGTGGTCAATGAGGTTCATTTCCACACTGCAGTTTCTCCTAGAATACACAAGTGATCATTTATTTTTATTTTTATTAACTTCCTCGTGGTTTAAATCAGTGGTTTTCTCCCTGGAGATCCCACAGGTCGGCTCTAAAAGGCTGCAGACCCCCTCTGTGGTTCGGGATGAAGCCAAACGTGGGTGGACACGCCCACTCTCCCCAAGTGTTTGAGTTTTATACGTCTGCTGGATGATGTAATAGAACCAGCTTATACCCTCTAAGCAGGGATCTTAAACATCTACTTCAGGCCCCATGTCAATAATACAAAATATAATATAGTTTGATTGCTTTACTTCACTTTATTTTTCCCACAATTTGAAAAACAAAAACATTATTTGTGAAATGTAAAGCACAAAAAAAAAAAAAAAAAAAAAGCATACAATACAAGGCTGAAAACAATGAAGTGAGCCTTCTAGGCCACAAGTGGCTATTGTTTGTTTGTGTAATGAAACGACACTCGCAGGCCTGCGGAGGACAATACACTATAAACATTCAAAATGGTGAGTACACAGAAATTCATGCGGACAGACGACAAAGTTGGATTGCAATTTTGGCCATTTGTCCCTTTAAAACAATTCAAATCATTCGGAAAAAATATAGCCATTTTGTCGATTTTTGAGCAATTTCAGTATCTAAACTATTTAAAAGTTTTGGCAGTTTCAAGTTCTATTTTGCCTTTTTTAGCCATTAGGCTTTCTTTCCTCAGGTGTTTGTTTTTTTTAATAGTTTTAGGCTTCCTTCCTGAGCTTTTTTTTTTTTTTTTCATACTTGAAACTCTTTGTAGTTTCTTTTGACCACGAAGCCAAAGCCGCCTAATCAGCTGTGAACGTAAATGAGTTTGTCCACGTGGAATGAAACTGTGTTTTCCTTTTGTGAGGATTTCATCGTACGAGATGACCAAGCTTTGGAATCACTTCAGTGAACAAATTATTGAACCATTATTTCAATAAAACCTTTGTCACCTTGGACAGTTGAGGCTTTGTTCGGAGACGGTCGTTGTCATTTTGTGAAATCTTCCAAGAGCCACTAGAGAGGAGCTGAAGAGGGTGCAGACCTAGACTGTCCCCCCTTTCATCCTGAAAATAGCTGAATTGCTGTAATTTACTATCCTGATGCAGGCGATTAGAAAGTAAACGTTTACCCCTGCCCTTCATTTACATGTGCAGCCGTGTCCTGACGGGGAAACTCTCCCATGTCTCTGTCTCATCTGCAGATAGCTCAGACACACTGAAAAAGAACTTCTCCATCGCCTTCTCCATCATCGGTATGTTCTCCTCCCACGCCGTCAGCAACCTGAGCATCTTCTTCTGCGCGGAGATCACGCCCACTGTCATCAGGTAATTATAATAGTTTTTAAAAAAGCAGACCGTGCCATCATGGTGAGGTAATATATGAAGAATCGTACGCGTTTCCTGCCTGTGTGCAGTTATTGGCCTGCTGGAAACAACCGTCTGGTGTCAGACGTAATCCACGTCTTGTGAAAATCAGCCGCCCCCGTTCCACAGCATATGACACAGCACTTGATGCTCATCCTGTGGGGTTATTCAAAGGGCGCCGCCATGCCGATGGTGTTTAAAGAGCTCCATCTGGTGGACGGGGAGGGTGAAGTGCATGTAGAGGAGGGTGTGTGTGTGTGTGTTGCTGCAGCAGCTCTCTGCTGCTTCCGAACAAAGAGACAGAAATGACAGAGGATCTCTGAGAGCTAAATGAGGATTATTCAGTGTTTGAAAAAAAATAAAGTGAATGTTAATCGCTGAAAGAAGCTTTCAGGTCCTACAGGGTAATTCTGTGCTGTGTGCCCACAGGGGGGGCGGTTTGGGCCTGGTCCTGGCCAGCGCTGGTTTCGGCATGCTGACCGCGCCCATCATGGAGCTGCACAATCAGAAGGGCTACTTCCTCCACCACATCATCTTCGCCTGCTGCACGCTCATTTGCATCATCTGCATCCTCCTGCTGCCAGAGACGCGCGACCAGCCCCTCCCCGAGACGCTGGCCGACGGGGAGAGCTACACCCGGCAGCCCCTGCTCCCCCCGAGGAAACCTGGAGAACAGCGCCTCCTGCTGCCGCAGTCGGAGAGCAGCAGGGACTATACCAGGGTCCACGACACGCCGCTCCACGAGGCGGCGGCCACCGCCGTGTCCACCATGGACTCCACCGCCTCCTCGGCCGTGGATCTCACCGCGCCGTCGGTCGGAGACGCGACTGGTCCAACTTTTATGGAGATGCAGCCAAGCAAGCTCGAATCCAAAGACCACAACGGTCGCTCAGCCGCGTCTCCGTCCACGGCGCCGCCGGACGGAGACGGCGTCATACATGCCAGTAAAGAGCATCTCCTGTCTTCCACTCCCCTGCACAAAGCGCCGACCATCATGGACCCGCTGCTGGCCGATGCAGAGGAGCCTCCAGCCATCGCCCTGGAGTCCATCGAACTACTGGAGGCCTCGAACCTCCCTGAACTGAACCACACCACTGCCTCTCCTGCAAGAGAAGCCCATGCGCCTTCCCCGGACCCTTCCACTCCCCCAGCCCCTCAGACTATACCCGCCTCTTTATTAATCTGCACCACACCCATCATCGAGCCCCCGCCCACCTCCACGTTAGAGTCCCCGAACCCGCCGGGGGAAGATGTTGATCCTCCAGGTTCTTTGCCCGACTCCCCTGCTCCATCTGAGCATGAGAGCCCCCCTCCTTCCCCCACTCCCTCCCCTGTTCCCGTGATGGACTCGGACCCCCCCACCCAGCCTCCCCCTTCTCCTGTTCCGGTGACGGACTCGGACCCCCCCACCCAGCCTCCCCCGTCTCCTGTTCCCGTGACTGACTCGGACCCCCCCACCCAGCCTCCCTCGTCTCCTGTTCCCGTGACGGACTCGAACCCCCCCACCCAGCCTCCTCCTCCTCCTCCCCCTTCTCCTCCTCCTTCCCCTCCCCCTTACTCTGACATTCCTCTTCAGTTAGAAAACGTAGATGAATCCTCATCTACTCCTTCCATCACAGACTCCCAACAGCCTCAGTTGGATCTTAACGATGCGTCCACAGATCCCTGCGGCCCCCCGAGCCCCGCCCCCATTTCACCCTCACCCACACCACCTCCACCAATGGAGGATTCCTTTACTGCCCCACCTTCTACTATTGTCCCCATCACAGACATTGCTCATACCTCCACCCCGGAAGCAACCACTCTGACTGTCACGGACGTTTTACCAGATTCAGTCACTCCCCTCGCACCAACGTCCTGCTCAGATTCTGGCTCCGCGGAGGTGACTCCATCCCCTCTACTGGACTGCACCACCGTGTCCTCCCCCATAGACTCCGGCGTCCTCTCATTCGAGGACAATAGAGACAGCGTCAGCATGGAAAGCGGTGCCGTCAGCGGCGCAGCGCCATCGTGATCCGGTGCCGCCGTCCCGAGAAAGAAGCTTTAAGCGTTGCACCCAGACGCAGCCACCCGGCGTGAACGAGGCCGGAGATGGAACCGGGGGGGTGCAAGGAGTGTTCTGCTTGGACTTCAGGAGCTTAAAGAAGGCTGATCCAACCTGGAGTCAAGTGGACGTGTGTTACAGAGCTGCTGAATGTTTCTCAATTACCCCACCCCACCCCACCCCTACCCCACCACCCTCCTCCCAGCTGCCCTCCTTGTGCATTCAGCCAATAAAACGAGACCACAGGCTGGTTTGTGACAATGTGACAGGAACTTCTGGTCTTCGTGAATGTCACTGGAAATCACCAGCGTATAAACTTACTCTGATGTAAACGATCGGGAGGAAAACCACTGTTTCTGAAGAGACTCCATTTTACCCAAAACCACTGAGATGTGTCATCAGCACTGGTGAAAAGATGCGAGTATAAAGAAAAGAAAGAAGAAAAAAAAAAGAAAAACTAGGAAGCTTTCGCTCCAGTTTAATGTCAATATCATGAATTTGTGTGTCCGATTACTTACGCGAACAGAAAATCTGAAAGAAACCATCCAAATTTGAGTTATTCCTCTAAATAAAATGCCAAAATTCTACCCTGACCAAAAATTATTGTATACATAGTGCCAAAAAAAAAAAAAAGCAGAACGAGCTGTGCAGTGTTGCGGGAATGCTGCTCAGTGCTGCCCCCTGCCATAAGCCTGTATGCAGATTGAATCGGCTCATTTTCCAAATTGGGGAAAATCTGACTGAAAGTAAAAATGAATCGCTTTTGTCAACACGTGGTTGCAAGCAGTGATGTATTCATAAAAAAAACAACGACCCGCATTTTGTCGGTCTGACGAGAAACCTTTATTTTTCCAGTCGTTTCAGCCAATGAAATTGATGGTAAGCGAACGCTTCTTCTGTTTTGTGAATGTGATGATGTAAGTAAATGGATAATTAGTTGTTGAGCTTGATTCTTTTTTTTATTTTTTTTTTATTTCAACCTAATTTTGATAATCAAAGTATTATTTTGGAATATTCTCCCATGGCGTGCCGTTAATTGTACAGAGCTAGACTTCATTCTTACAGTATTCGTGGCACCTCGGTGTGCTGCCACTTTTTTTTTTCTCGCCGTGGGGACGAAGCATGACGTTTATTGTGAACGTGACAACAGAAACAAACAAAACAAGTAAAATGAAACAAAACCGTCTGATGTGATCGCTAACGTCGCAACATCGCTAACATTTTTTTTTCAAACCGTTATACTGCTACATCTGCATTCATCTTTAAAAAAAATTAAATAAAAATAATGACTATAAAAAATAATAATAATGAGGCAATACTTGATACAACAAACAGGTCACTTTTCTAGATAAAGAAGTGGCTTTCAAAGTGTGCAGTGGGCCGCCTCTGGGGGGCGACCCAGAGCTTCAGGACAAATCAGGGGGACACTTTTTCCGAGCATGACTTTTGGGACAATGTACACCACATTTTAAGAGCTGGGTTGCAGTTAGGCATAGTCTTGGGGCTAGGTTTAGGCTCAGGTTAGGTTAGGGTTAAGCTTGGGGTTTGAGATTAGGTTAACGGTTAGGCTTAGGGGTTAGGTTTAGGGGATGAGATTAGGTTTAGGTTTAGGACTTGGTTTAGGCTTAGGGGTCTGGGTTGGAGTTATGGTTCGGGGCTGAAGTTGTGCATTGGATTTAGGGTTAGGCTTAGGGGATTGAGTGCTAAGGCATTTGAGGCAAGGTTCATCCTGTCACACTTTGAAGCCCTCTGGTTTGGAGGAACCTTAAATGATCAAACTCTGGTTAAAGGGGTCATATTATACAAAATTCACTTTCTCATGGTTTTTCAACATGACCTGGAATGACACCCGTGAAGTGACAAAAATCTGCAATCTCTCTACATGGCTTGTTTCATTTAAAAAAAAAAAAAAAAAAAAAAAAAAGTGTGTTGCTCCAACAAGCGAATCAGAAATCAAACCCAATCAAGGTCTGCCCTCCCTTTGACTCCTCCCACAATCAGGGAGCTCTGCTCTGGCACATGGCAACACTAGAGGAAGTGCGTCCTCCTCTTCCCAAGATGGGTATGTGTGGGCGGAGCCAGTCCAGCTCACACAGACATAGCAGATTCTGAATGCAGCTCTTATGATCCAATATTCAAATGGAGGAAAATCAAGGAAAATCTGGATTTGGGGCAATAAAATTTGAATTTAGGACCAAAGACACTCATGTGAAAGTGTTGAAAAGCTGGATAATTTGACCCCTTTTAAAAGGAAGCAGTTTTCTTCCAAAGTTCGTGTTCCTCTGTGAAGACTCTTATACTTGAATGTGAGTAACTTGATTCATGCTTCGAAGGAGGCGTTTAAAAAAATAAAAAATAAAGTGAGATTTTGGATATTGCGCTGTTTACAACAATCCTCCTGATGACAATAATCATAAATATGAATAATAATTACACTGTACTGTAAAACCGAGCCGACTGAGGGGTGTCTAGTGGTTTCAGATGTGATAAAGTTCACACAGTTTATCAGATTTTGGGGGTTTCGATTTATTGTGACCCTCACAGGTACTTCAATCAACAAACTTCCTCAAACTCAGCTGTGTACTGATGACTGGCTGCACATCTGTTGGATTTAAATGATTGAATAATCCTAGCTGGGGTAGTTGGGGTTTTTTTTTTTGCGTCTCCATGCAGCTCAAATGTAATGATTCCCTTTCTTTTGCTTCTTTTTTTATTTCTATTAAACTATTTTTCATTTACTTTTCAATCTGTTCTTTTCTTAATTTGTTTCAGTTTTTTAAATCTGTACTTTTTCTTATGTCGATTTTTTTTGGATTATTCTCTTTTTATAAATTTGTTTTATAATTAAAAAAATTTCTTTTTTATCTTAGTTTTTGTTTAAATTTTGACTCTTTTTTCCCCCCCCCAATTTTTTAAAATATAAAAAAAAATTTCTACCTTTTTGTTTTTTTTAATTTTGGGGGGATTTATTTAAAAAAAAAATTTTTAAAAACTATGAATTTATTTTTCCTCCATTTCTTTAACTTCTTTAGAATTTTTTTTATTTTCCCCTTTTTGTTTTTCATCTTTTTTCACTTGGTTTTTCCTCCGACTTCTTAAAAGTATTTCTTCAATCATCTAAAGTCCAACATATGTGCGGCCTGTGCTGCTACGCCTCAAAGCACAATGGCTCGCCATCACATGGTGGAGTTTGGTATTCTGACCGTTTAAGACAACAAAAAGGGAAAATAGTTTGGTGATAAATAAAACAGAAAACCGTTACAGTGAACATTTCCAACAGATTCATGTTTCGTCTACTTTTTGGAAAGATGGTGTTGATGCTGAGGTCATGTTAGCAGGTGGAGTCGAGGGCAAGTCGACTGCAGTGGTCGGAGTGTGTTCTGTTTGTCTCTGCCTGTGTGTGTTGGTGTGTGTCCTGCAGAAATGAAATCTCCAAAAACCCCGTCCTTCCATGCAACACCAGTGAAAAGTCAACAAAACAGCACAAAACAAAGAGTGTCTTCTCTGAGATCTGTGGCTTCCATTTTCTCCCAGGCAGCTGGTCCGCGGCGAGGATGGGGAAGTGAACACATCCTGTTTTAGTTTGGTTTGACTTGGCGATGCCAGCACCAGCGACGGGGCGGGCGGACACGAGCTCGAGCGCAGAATGCGTTTTGCCTTTTTTTTTTTTTTTTTTTAAATTGTAAATAGTAAATGTGTGAAAACACCCAATTTCAATGAGATGAAGAATCGGAGACCGGCCGAGGGCGGACGGGCTTCGGACACATGAAGTCCCCCAGATATACATTTCAGGTTTTGCTTCTCTCAGTTGTGCGACTTAAAAATCTCTCTGCAGGGAGATTTGAATGAATGTAAAGAAAAAGAAAACAAAAAAAAAACAAAACATGGATTGTACCATTTATAAGTTCCAAGTGTTTCATTTTGTTTTAACAGACGTAATGCACTTGTACATAAGCCATACCTGTTGTTAAAATAAACCACTATTTATTGATCAACCCAGGCTATGACTGTGTGGTTAATCTTTATCGATCCCTTGAGATATTTATTCTGTTAAATTTTGCGCATTGTCCCTGCTGCTGGTTTCCCTGGAGAACCACAGGAAGGCTGCTGCTGCTGCAAACCCCACCCCACCCCCAGCCGCCCCCACCCCACCCACCCCATCCCCATTGGAACAATGACTCAGGAAGTGGCTCCTGTTTGTTGGAATATTTGACTGTTGATCCGAGTTAGATCAGCTCAGTAAATCCCCTTTTACGTGATACCTTTTCACATGACACCGGAAATCCTTAGTTGCATTGTGGGAGTCTATTTACACGGCAAAGTTGCTCGGGGACACTGAAAATGCAACTTTTTTTTTTTTTTTTAAATGGCTCCTTCGATGGAACATTCCAAAAACACTCCCAACTCCGTCGCCATAGAAACGGTGGAAAAAGCATCTTCTCTGAAGTGCTGCTACTGTGCATGTGCACCACGGCCCTGGTTAATAGATTTTCTGCAAACGCATGTGTGGATGTAGAATAACAATGGCGGCCTCCAGAGTGTCATGACTCCCAGGCCATATTCTCCCGGGACTTTGTATTATAGTCGAGTCTCCCGTAATAACAATCCAACATCGTCGTCAACTCATACGTGCAAGAACCTCTGTTATTGTTCTGTGTATATTTGTGTGGTTTCATTACAAAACTAGAACGGGCACGCGGTAGAGCGCATAGACCTCGCCGACTCCACATTTGTCCCCATGGAAACCAACCGACCACAAAAAGCTATTTGACCCACCACGCCACTCAGTCAAGTTTTGTTAAAAGATTTTAATGATGGACGAAGTTAAAGAAAAATGTCCACATTATTATGACAACATATTTCATGATGCTTCCTGAGTCAAAACAGAGAAATGTCACGAAGCCAAGCTGCCTATTTGCAGCATCCTGCTGCCTCCACGTATGATTCCTGCATTTCCCCCTCGGTTTAATGGAAATTTTCCCTTTTCTGTTTTGCACACTTCTCGTAATGTTGAGATGAAATATTCCAGCATTTGATATCTTCCTGTCACCGGTTCACTGGAATTTACAATCTCCTGCTAAAGTTTGTGGAGGTTTCTATCGGAGATGCTTTTTTACTGCCCTGCTGTTTACCTCCGGCCTAAAAATGCAAATTCGGTTTTATTAAAATGTATTTCTGCACCTTTTAAAATGGTGATTCGGAACAGCAGGAAGATTCTGGGTTTTTGGTGGATGTTTTACTGCGTGTTTTAAACAGCATGAGAGAGAGTTAAACCCCCCAAAAACATAGAAAATATTAAGTTTAACTGGGTTAAACTGGGTCAGCTTTTTAGTTTTTTAAACTTGATTGTGGATCGAACAAAGCTGCTTTAGTCTTATATATGTGGTTTGAAACCAATGCGATTTCTTTGTCCCTGTCTTGACTGTATCCTGCTTCGTTTGTTTTTGTTTGTTTGTTTTTGTTTTACACCGAATCGGCTGAAATAAACTCCAATCAATATGAGTCGTAGGTGGATAATCGCACTGCTTAAAATGTCCAAATAGCCCATCGACCGTCCCCTCAGGTGCCGTCGTGTCGCTCCTGCACACTGAATCAGCACTCTGCATGTCTCACACCGACAACATGCCGGTGGCATTTCCTAACTATTATTTATTAAAAAAAAAAAAAAAAAAAGCACCTCTGTCCAGCAGAAATAAAAGATTTTTTGTTCCCCTGCATGGGACAGAGTGATGTCAACAGGAGGAGGAGGAGGAGGAGGAGGAAGAGGATGATGCGGCACCATCCTCTGCTCCACTGCATCAAACCGCTGCGCTCTGATTGGCTGACAGAGATGCTGAGGATGCATGCGACGTCACTGGCTACATCTCTCCACGTTGCTGCCCCTCCTCCTCCTCCTCCTCCTCCTCCTCCCCCTCTTCCTCTCCTCCTCTCCTTCCTCTCGCTGCTCCGGAGGTTCTGAGTGCCAGAGACCCCCGAAGAGTGGAAGCCGACAAAGCACGCTCTCCTGCCCGCATCCGCAGCATCACCATGAGGGAAATCGTTCACCTCCAGGCCGGACAGTGCGGGAATCAGATCGGAGCGAAGGTATGAAGGTCATCTCATGTCTGCAGGGGGATGAAACTCGTCACCTCTTCCGTGCGTTACGTCAACCCCAGAATAGAGTTAATTAAACCTGTTATGTGAAGAAAGATATCTTAGATTTAAAAAAAATAAAATAAAAGAAGTGTTGATTCTTAAAGCCTGCCAGAGGTTGCAGGGTGCGGTTCAGTCCGGTGGCTCTGGCCGCTGCATGCGCTGCCACCGTGTGACCTGCACGCACCTCAAAATGTTTTGGGTTTTTTAAATTCCAAATCCCCGGTGGAGTGAAAGTAACTCCATTGTCCTCGTTTTAGTTCTGGGAGGTGATCAGTGACGAGCATGGCATCGATCCCACCGGCAGCTACCAAGGTGACAGTGACCTGCAGCTGGAGAGGATAAACGTCTACTACAATGAGGCATCAGGTAATTAGTTTAAACGTCTTAAAATGAAAATCCACTTTTATATCTGTGACT